>NC_022013.1:60351710-60356299 GCF_000317375.1 Microtus ochrogaster
GTAGACCAGGCTGGTCTCGAACTCACAGAGATCCGCCTGCCTCTGCCTCCCGAGTGCTGGGATTAAAGGCGTGCGCCACCACCGCCCGGCTGCTAATTTCTTTATGAGAACCAAATCTAATTTTACAAAAGCATTTAACAGAACACATGAAAACTGCCAAAAAGAACTATGTTTAACTTGTAAAAATAAAGGCATTTTCTACATTATAAAACACACCAAGTCAAGGAAGACGCAGGACAGTTTCCTTCAGTCTTTTTGTGGCAACCCAAACACCACGACCTCTAAGTACCTGAGCATTGTGTTCAATGTGTTTTGCTCTAATTCATATGCTTAAATTGCAGTTTTAAAGACATCCTGGTGAAACAAAAGAGCATCAACCAGTTTCCCATGAATTGTTAAGTTTAAAATAGTCCCCTTCTCCCTTTCAGCTGCACTCAGAACAAGTGTGCTCGTGTCCACACACATCTCAGCAGCTGCCTCCCATAAAGCACCCTGATCACACCTCAGGCACCACCACCCCAAAAGCACTCAATGGAAGGCAGCTGAGACAGCAGGACTGCATTTCCTAGTAACAGAAAACACACTAGGGTGAGAACAACAGTCTAATGGTAAGAAGAAAAATTTCAACTGACAATTCAACTATTTCTACTGAAGAAATTCAAAGGTAAGCAACCGGGGAAAAGTAAAGAAATTGTTTTTCTACACCAGACCATAGGCGTCATCTGCAGAGGAACCAAAAAGTTCACATTCATCTCTATTTTCTCTCCAAAACATTATTTCAAGTCAGCTTTGAGGTCAGGTAAGGCAGCAAACAGAGTGGGGACGGCTTAGAACACAATCTTTTTTTTTTTTTTGATTTTTATTGAGCTCTACATTTTTCTCTGCTCCCCTCCCTGCCTCTCCCCTCCCCCAAGGTCCCTATGCTCCCAAATACTCAGGAGATCTTGTCTTTTTTACTTTCTACTTCCCATGCAGATTGTATCTATGTAAGTCTCTCTTAGTGTCCTCATTGTTGTCTAAATTCTCTGGGATTGTGATTTGTAGGCTGGTTTTCTTTGCTTTATGTTTAAAAATCACTCATGAGTGCATGTGATAATTGTCTTTCTGTGTCTGGGTTACCTCACTCAAAATAATGTTTTCTAGCTCCATCCATTTTTCTGCAAAATTCAAGATGTCAATATTTTTTCTGCTGTGTGGTACTCCATTGTGTAAATGTGCCACATTTTCCTTATCTATTCTTCAGTCGAGGGACATTTAGGTTGTTTCCAGGTTCTGGCTATGACAAACAAAGCTGCTATGAACATAGTTGAGCACATGTCCTTATGGCACGATTGAGCATCCTTTGGATATATAGAACACAATCTTGATTGGTTTTAACTTTTAACTCTAATTTTGCACTGAGGAAGGTGGCAACCAAGTCCTGACGCCTACTCAGTGTATGGAAAGGCCCACACGAGACCTCCTGCAAAGGTGTAGGTGAAGCTCCAGTCGAGCCTCCAGATGGCCACAGTCCTCGGTGACTGCAACCACAGGAGAGACAGTGAGCCACAACTTACTCAGCAAGCTGCCCACAAATTCATGACCAATAGAAACTAAGCCTGCACAAGTCTGCTGTTCAAGTCACTAAATTCTGAGGTTATCTGTTGGGAGCAATATGCAATTTAGGCATTCCAAACAAAATTATGTTACACAATAGTTTTTCTTTTACTTTTAAAAGTTAAGAAAATACCATGACTGCAGCCGCTATAGTAACGTATCACTTTGTAGGAAGGTGAGGGAGATGTAGGTAGTATTAAGTCATCTTAAAAAATAAACCAAACCCACTAGTTTGCTTTAAAATAATTATTTTTAGAAGACGTTGTTAAAATAAATGGAGGAAGAGGAGTCTGAGTAAACAAACTGCAGCAATGGAAAAGGAAGCTTGAAACTGAATGCTGCATTTGTAATGTGCTTTGGTAGTGCCCTTCCTCTCAGGCCACTAGCCTCTCTGTGACACAGCAGAGGTGCCCTGTTCTTTAGCAGAACCCCCTTTCTCACCATAGCCATTTGAGTTCAAAGAACACACTAAGGAAGTTACATTTACTAACCTGGGTACAAACATTTGGCAGACAGAGTGCAATTTTCACCATGTCAGGTAAAATGGACTGATACAAATGTTGAGCCTCTGCTTCTTCAAGTACCTGAAAATCAATGAAATATATTACATGACTAACAGTTGCGAATAGTAACCATGTGTTAATTTTGAATTTTGAATGTAAAGCACAGTGTCACAACCAACAAACACATGTAGAAACAAACCAGCAGGTTCACCTGTAAACTTACCAATTCATATCATTCACCTAAATGTCTTCCAAAAACAAAGTAGCCCCAAATCAAGTCTCTCTCAAACTAACAATATTTACCAAAAAAACATACTATTTGTAAAACCAGCAAGCTGGCTCAGCAGAGTAAGGTACTTTCTACCAAGCCTAATGACATGAATTCACTCCCAGGCCCTATATGGCAGTGGAGAAAACCGACTCCTACAAGATGTCCTCTGACCTACATATGCACACATATACAGACAAATGAACAAACAAATAATTTTTAATGTAGTACTTGTAAATAAAAAACAGCACACTCTACCCTTGGTTATGTCAGCTGAAAACTGAACACCAAGGGCTCTCTCATAATCCCTAAAGGACCCATTTAATTTCAACAGTCATTAATAAGACATCACCATAATTATGAAGAAAGCTCCATAATTACTCTGAAGCAAACTATCTGTGCCCAGACTAACCCACTGACTAAGAGACAACGAGGTTCCTTATGATCTTTAATTCTCCCTTGTTGGGTACATTTGGGAAGGTAAAACCATGTTTCCTGCATCATACCCGAAAGCACACCAAGATGAGACTTGTGGGCCATGTTCATCTAGTTTTCAACGCTATAGCAAGTAACACAAGATTATTAGTTTTGAGGAGAAACAACAAGCTGCACAAAATATTGTTTATTAACACCCACTGTAAAAAACAGGACTGATGAAACTAAAATGAACTTAACACTACAGCAGGAAAATGTTGAGGAAGTAAGAGGCTTCCACTAGAGATGATGGGGGAATCAGAACACAACCCAAGTTCTAAAGTCCCTACAGAGGTTCCTACAAAAGAGAAAGTCATGATATAGTAGCTGACCACCAAAACCCCTGCACTCCTGAGGTTGATGCAGGAAGACCACTACAAGTTTAAGGCCAGCCTGGGCTACAGAGTGAAGCCCTGACCAGTTCAGAACAGTTAAGTGACTATGTTCTTGTAATAAACCTCTTTTAGTATGCTAAAAATAAAAGCTTAAAAGTATGCATCCGTAGTGGATATTCATTTCTTGGTAGCTCTAAAGTAAAGACAATTGCTTTCCTTTTTTTTTTTTTTTTTTTGATTTTGGTTTTTTTCTTTTTTTTTTTTTTTTTTTTTTTGGAAAATGGGTCTCTTACTGGATGTGGAGTTCACTGATCAGCCAGCCTCAGGGATCCTCCTGTTTGGGCCTCCCCAGCACTGGGATTACATCTCTGACTGTTGCATTGGTGCTGGGCATCAAACTCAGGTCCTCATGTTTGTGCAAGTACTTTGCTGACTGGCCACTTCCCTAGCCCAGGCATGGGATTTTATAGGCTATCACTAGTATTTACATGCAGTTGGGATAAAAATAAATTTAGGCACACTCATTTAAGGCATGCTACAGATACCTGCTTCGGAAAGAGCCACTGTACTAACCCTTTGAAAGAAGTACTCAAACAACCAGAGACACAAGTTCAAGAAGGTGATGGAAGCATCTAGAAGGATGGAACCTGGACAAGATGCCATTCACAGTACAACGAAACTGAAAGTTTCTAGAGATCAAGTGTTGTTTTTTTTTTTTTTGCTTTAACTTACTTATTTTATGTTGATAAATGTTTTGCCTCTCTATATGTATTTGCACCATGTATGTTCTAGTGCCCTTGGTGGCCAGAAGAGGGATTGGATCTCCTGGGGCTGGAATTACAGATGGTGGTGAGCCACCATGCAGATACTGGGAAGCAAACCCTGGTCCTCTGTAAGAGCAGCTGGTGGTGCTCTTAGCTGCTGAGCTGTCTGTCCAACCCCAGTCAAGTCCATTTTTTTAGATGTTAAGTCAATCTTGCATTCCAAGGACAAACATCACTGTGTAGGTTGGTTTGGATTGGCTGAATTTTCTTTTAGAATTCTTGAATCCACATCCACGAGACACAAAAGACTGTGGTTCATCTGGTTTTGGCATCTGAGCAACGCTGGTTCATAAAGAGAGTTGGGAAGTTTGCATCCTTTTCAAGGTTTTCTGGATAAGTTTGTATAGGTTGGTTTTATTTCTTCATTAACCATTTAGAGAATTCGCTGATGTGGGCTACACAGACTCGGAGTTTTCTTTGTTGGAAGGTTTTACACTTACTTTATCCTGCTGTGATAAAAACCATGACCAAAAGCAACTTGGGGAGAAAAGTGTTCATTTCATCTTACAGTTTACAATCTATCATGGAGAGAAGTCAGGGCAGAACTCAAGGAAGCAGGAACTGGGGCAAAGGCCATGGAGGAAAGCTG
>NC_022013.1:60356399-60360962 GCF_000317375.1 Microtus ochrogaster
CCCAAAAAAAGACACAGAACTGTTCACTACAGAACAGAACTTCTACCATCCACAGTTAAACCCTTAATCTCACTGACCCTAACACTAGCACCTACTAATGTATTTCCCCATTTCCAAACTTTTGTGTCATGTAAATAAACTCATACAGTTTGTGGGTTTTTTGTTTGTTTGGTCTACTGAGACAGGGTTTCTCTGTGTAGCCTTGGTTGTCCTGGAACTAGCTCTATAGACCAGGCAGGTCTTGAACTCAGAGATCTGCCTGCCTCTGCCTCCCAAAAGCCAGGTCAGTTGGTGTTTTTTCAGGTTGACTTTTCATTTAAAACAAAACAAACCTCTGAGACTCAGTAGGCTGCTGTAGGTTCCCTCTTTCTCATGATTGTTACTAAGTGCTAGTATGTGACTTAAACACACCATCAAGGAACATTTTGCTTTCCAGCTTTTGGAGCCATGACCTGCTATGGTTTGACTGCACCCTCTACCGGTTTGTGTGCTGGGAAACTGTCCCCAGTGAGGCACTGATGGGAGGTCATATGCAAGCATCAGGAGGTCACTGTGAGTATTGTTCTTGGGAGGCACCAGTGTATTCTCCCGAGTTCTTAGCTAATTCTCAGCAGAGGGTTGTTACAGAAATGCCCTTTCTCAGTCTCTGGCTTCTTGTCTCACTATGTGATCTCTCTCTTCCTCTCCCTTCGATAATACCATTTTCATTACTGAGCCTAGAGGGCTTTGAACCTCCTGAACTGTGGGCTAAAACAATTGTCTTTTCTTTATTAAGTAACATTCATTTCTAATTTTATCTGTTTTCCTTCCCATTTTTATGGGTTACTTTAGGACAGTAGAGAATTTCATTTGTATATCAAGAACAGAATAAGTCTTCAGATTACATCTTTTTAAATAGAAAAATTAAAACTATATACAGAACACTCAAATGCATGTTTAGTTTCTATATTAATCTTTTATTACATTTGCTTCTATCATATATCTATCTGTTCTTCTATAATCCAAGAATCCGCTTTTAAATGTATTTTAAGTTACACCATTACATTTCTGTCTGTTCATCCATAAAATAACTGTAGTTCTTGTAGAATTATGAGGTTTTCAACAAATAACAGACATAATTATGATATGTTATGTAACCCCCTGCCTTGTTTACATTTTATACTGCCACTAGTTAAATTTTGGGAATTCATTCTCGTCTCTGTGTGACATTTTCTCCCATGTTTAATGATCCTCCCTCCATGACTGTATAGCTGAGCACACACACTTGTAAGAGCAGTTATTAAAGTTTATAATTATTTTATTAGTTTTTCTCCTCTCTTCTCAAATGTATGAAATGGTAAACATATAAGGATTGTGCTGTAAATATCTCATGTCCTCACTACCAAGCACAATATATAACATTCACCATTTGCTGAGGAAGAGTTGGTTAACCATGAAAAAGCTGAGGATGTACTCAATGGTGGAGTCCTTGTTTAACAAGAACGAGGTCATTGATCTCCCCTCCCCACCCCCATTACCACAGTAAAACAAAGCCAGGGGAGCTTGGGAGTTCACTATAGCTCAGTCAGTAAAGTGCACACTGTACCCATAAGGAACTGAGTTGGATACCTGGCAACCAAGTTTTTTTTTTGTTGTTTTTTTAATTTTTTTTTTGATTTATTTATTATGTGTACAGCCTTCCATGTGTGCCCGCATGCCAGAAGGGGGTGCCAGGTCTCATTATAGATGGCTGTAAGCCACCATGTGGTTGCTGGGAATTGAACTCAGGACCTCTGGAAGAGCAGTCAGTGCTCTTAACCACTGAGCCATCTCTCCAGCCCAGCAGTTTAAAATTAAAAAAAAAAAAAGGCAACAAAAGCAGTGCAGGGGAGGCAGAGAGATAGGTGGAACCCTGGGGTTTGCGAGCCAGCTAGACAAGCCCAGCTGTCAAGTCCCGGGTCCCTGTGAGAGAGCCTATCTCAACAAAACAGATCAAAACAACAGAACAAAGCAACTAAGGTGGATTATGCTTGAGGAATGGCACCTGAGTTCTACCCCCAGCCCCATGTACACACACTTGCATACACACGAAGACCAAAACCAAACACACCAACACACAATTGGTGATAACAAAAGCACAGTTTATCCTGAAAGAGCCTTATAAGAGAGAAAGTACAAGAATGCTTAGAAGTTAAAGCTCAAAGATAAAGCAGTTAATTGTCTTTACACTCAAAACCAGAGTAGCAGGCATTAAGACTGGAGGTGTGGAGTTTTCTCCCAGATCATAAGCGGGGGTACTTGCTGGCCAGGAAACTGGAAAACGAGTTACAGAGCCAGATGTACATAAAGGAAAATCCTGAATTCTTCCTTTTCTTATCCATACCATAGACAATCCTATGACTCTGCTTAATACCAGTTTTGAAGGTTCGTATATAATAGTGTCTGAGGGATCTACAGCTCCATGCACAAATGCAAAGTGTATTAGGTAATGGGCCAGTAATTCACAACTGTTCTGAAGCCTCTTCCTCGTTAAAAAGAACAAAACGAAACAATCCCATTGACTAGTTTTCAACAAGAGCTCCTGTATTCATTACCCCTCTTAACCACTAAGCTGCTCTGACTCAGGCCCTCATCTACTCTTACCAGGAATACTGCATGATCTAACTGCTGGCCTTTGCTTTCTGCCCAAGTACATCCTAGTACGTCCCTGCTCTACCTGAAACCATCTCAATGGCTTTTATCACCCTTTCAATACAGTACAAACTCCATGAATTAAGATATTTATGTATCTACATAATATTAAATATTAATATTAAATAATTAAGCTTTAGTTGTCTACCTAAATATTAAAATACTTAGCCTATCTTGACCTATATGCTTATCTTATTTAGTATATCATAAAAATTATATCCATACAGATACATACACACCCACCTTTCATTGTTCATACCTGGCAGCTCAACTACTCAGTCTTCTACAGCACCTACTTATACTACCACAGACTTTATTTGTTCCATGACTGCAATGTCTTTCCTTAATGCCTAAACCTGCGACATTTTCTCGGTATTGTTCAAGTACTATTTTGCTTCAAAGTCCATTCATTTCTCCTTTCTAGTTTTCTCTAGCAATCTTTCTGCGCTTAAAAAAAGACCCTTAAAATTTTCTGCTTTCTGTTGTTATTTATGGATATGCTTTCTAGTGCTTACTAGAAGTCCCTCTAAGACAAGATTAACGACTGATTCATCATGTCTGGAACAGGGGTGTTCATATATAACCGTGTTAATAAAAATACTTTAACAGTCATCTATCTCACTTAGCTAGCTTATTTTACAAAGCTCATTCTCCTTTCCAGAATCTCTACTGCTTAGCAAAACGACTCTGGCAGGCTCTTAAGAGGTGACTGGACTGTACAGGCTCAGCTTCTATAATCTATCTTAAGCCTACTGGAAATTCCACTAGCATATCACAAGTCCCTTTAGGAGCAAAGTTCCCATTTCAAAAATTAAAAGAAGTAAGATCTTTCATGTCAACTTATTCTTTAGGCATGTTTTCAGAGAACAGAAAAATTAAACATTAGAGGGAAAAGAAAAATTGTATCACTAAATTATGTAAGAGTAAAGAATCAGCTAAAGAAGGTGAATGTTTCTAACATTTATCTGTATACCGCTCAGGCTGACACTTTGAAGAGAGCAATGTGACAGCTTACAAGAAAACAAACTCACTTATTCTCCTTAATTTCTGAAGGCTCATGAAAGTTTGACAGGCCAGCCACAGGGTGATCTCTCATGTGTATCGGCCATCACAATTATGGCTTCCATAACAACGCTCTACACATTTTAATACAGTACAACTGGTTTTTGGGAAATACTCAATCTAATATTTTCATATTTAAGAAGGCATGCTTTACAAATTAGTAGCTAACTAATCTGAAGCTCTAAATAAGACCGTTCTTTCATAACACCAAAAGAAGTACAAAATGAACTCAGGGGCAGAGAGCAGATAATGTGAAGGGCCAATGACTTCAGGGCTGCATAGAGACAAGCAAGGCTCCTCCTACCAAGCCACTCTGACGCTAAGTGCACGCACTCTCTTTCTCTTTCTCTCCCTCCCTCTTAGAACACGTTATGCAGGATTTCCCTATGACTTGTGGAAATACTATGACTCATATCTGGAAAATACTGATAAAAATCATAATACATTAAAATATATGAAATTATATGGTTTAAAGATAGAAGAAATTTCTGAGTTTTAAAATATTTGTCTTTTAACTTGTACTAGGTATAATCTACATTTGTCCTTTGATTAATTTGACAGTCATTTGACTGGAAATATCACTGCTCAGACTCTGTTCTTTCTTCTAGCTTGGGGTTGGAGTGGGATGAAGAGGGCATGGCAGGCAATGGAATTTTTCTATTTTTAACTGGTAAATGCTTTTATCTTTGTTAGTACAATTACATTCATTACTACCATTTGACTTATTGTGTAGTGTGATGGAGGAAGGCCATTGGTTAATTAAATAAAGAAGCTGCTTGCCCTGATAGGTTAAAACGTAGATGGGAGGAGTGAACGGAGCAGAATGCTGGG
>NC_022013.1:60361613-60364361 GCF_000317375.1 Microtus ochrogaster
TTTTTTTTTTTTTGGTTTTTCGAGACAGGGTTTCTCTGTAGCTTTGGAGCCTGTCCTGGAACTAGCTCTTGTAGACCAGGCTGGTCTCGAACTCACGAAGATCCACCTGCCTCTGCCTCCCAGGTGCTGGGATTAAAGGCGTGCGCCACCACTGCCCAGCTTAATTTGGTCTTCTTGTTAGACTCTTAATAGCTAGAGCAGGGGCTATCTGACTCTGTAGCCTGCTTTTGGGAATCTGCTCTTCCTACTGGATTGCTCTTCCAACATTAATAGAAGAGGAGGTACCTAGTCTCATGGCAAGTTGATATGGATGGCTGATATCCATGGGAGAATATCCAACCCATATCTAAAGAGGAACAGAAGAGGAGAAATGGATGGGGACTTGGTGGGGAGAGAGGAGGGTAGGGAAACTTTGGCTGACATGTTAAAAAAAAAACACAAAAAAACACAAAAAACCAAACAACCAAAAACAGGTCTGTTGCCAGGGCATTTTCTTAATTAGTGGTTGATAGGGGAGGGCCCGGCCCATGGTGGATGGTGACATCCCTGGGCTGGCAATCTTAGGTTCTATAAAAAAAAAGTTGGCTGAGCAAGCCATGAGGAGCAAGCCTATAAGCAGCACCCCTCCATGGCCTCTGCATCAGCTCCTGCCTCCAGGTTCCTGCCATTTGAGTTCCTCTCCTGACTTTCTTCAGTGATGGACTAAGATGTGTAAGTGGAACCAAATAAACCCTTTCCTCCCCAAGTTGCTTTGGTTGTGCTTTTTTCATAATAGTAACAGAAACCCTAACTAAGCAGAATTATATAAAGAAGGAGAGGAACTCGGGGAGAGCATGAGAGCTTGGCAACCTCATTATCAATACAGTAATAACTACAGAAAATTAGCAGCCTGATCAGATAAAACACATATACCAACATCCCAAAAAGGCTTTCAAAAAACATCCATTTAAAAAATGGAAAAGGTATAAAGGACCTAACTTAACAGACAGTGCAAAAAGCACAGACGGGGTCAGATAAAGCATCATATGCACACTGCTATCCCTAGGGAAAAAGCTCATACTCAGAAAGCTGTATTGCTCTGGGATATAAAAATATAGGCAGGTCTTCCATAGATTTCATCAGAAGGGGGCTTCTTATGGCTGGGCTCAAGGAATCTCTTAATTGTATGAATACTACTCAGTTTCATTTTCTACTCCTAGATGAAACAAAAGTTAGACAGAATATTAGGGATTTCCTTTCCTAAAGTCAAGATAAGGTTGAATTAAAGTTGAATTATGTCTGCAAGGTTCAGCTGATTAACAAGAAGGTCCATGGTCCCTAAAAATCTTTTAAGTCATGAGAAATGAATCAAAGCCTTCACACCATGCTAGCTAATTTCTTTTATTGACATCCAGTTTTTAAGAAAAGGCAGGTGATAAGCAGCTCTAGCAGATCCAGTGTCTTCTACATGTGTGTCAATATGGTTCTTGCTTTCAAGCACGCACCAAATAGGTGATGGTTTCTACTATGCAGTGGAGAGTGCTTCTGTTTGTGCTAACTTTATCCTGTCAGTTTCAACCATGTGCTTTTTGTAACAAAGGTTGCTATCCCCCTACAACTTATGCCACTGTTCTTTTGCATCTAAACAGTCTTCATCAAACTATTCCAATGGCATCCAATTTTAACCCATCTCATGTATTTTTGTGGCCTCCTCTGGATGGAAATTCAGATGGTTGACCTTGGGCCTTGATGGCGCATGGTATTTCTGGCTTTTTTTGAGTCTAATTAGAGCGCCAATGTTGTACAGCTATTCCCCACCAGATGATACATTTCATTTTGCAGGAAAGTGCATTAAACTTAGGAAGAAAACAACTTAACAGCTTCAGCAAGTTCCTGAAACAGACCAAACTGACCAGGCCTCTCTCCCCTATGCTTGTATAAACAGAAGGGACAGCTCAGAGAGTACGCTCTCAGATAAGTCCAGTTGCATTGCCTGGAAAAGACACTTTACCAACATACTCAGCTGCCTGCAAGCTGTGTAGTGAGCTTCAAGGTTCCAACTTTAGTGAAAAGTCACCATGCTAAAATGGACTTTTGGAGATCTATCTTTGAATCACTCCTGCTCGTGTAAATGACCCCAATAAAGCTCACTGACTCACCAAGCTAGACTTTGGTGGTATTTTACTTTCGGGACCCTACGTGGGGTGAGTAGATGTTTATACCAGTTTCACCAAGAACAGTGCCGTGCATCACCCAAGCTGCTGAACAAAGATTTAGACTATCCTCCACTCACACCAACAAATTCTCATCAGCCAAGACAAGGAGAGGAAGGAAAAATAAAGGGAGAAAGACTTCCTTCCAGACCTCACTAAAACCCCATTTACCAGCACTCCTAATCACAGCTGCTTCTAGTGAGCTTCTCATTGGCATTAATTTCTCACTTTAGAAAATGAGCCATCAGAGGCTTAAAATTCTCAAAATTCAAGACTTTCTGTGGATAGGATGAATTTCACCATTATGTTACCTTAATTCTAATTAACAACCAATCTGGAAACATTTTTAGTTAGAAAAAAATACTGCCACCCCAGTTCTTGAGACAGACTATGCCCCTTATCAAAAAGTCACATTATTTCTAAGACCCAATTCATTAACTATGAAATCTTTTGTAGTTTCATAAACCATGAAGGTCTTCCCTATGTCATATTTTCTGTATGATCATTACTTTTCATGCTAGTAAAATGCATAGTTTGTACTTTTAAGATTTTTTTT
>NC_022013.1:60364671-60380842 GCF_000317375.1 Microtus ochrogaster
GCATGGCGAACAATGAGGACTGATGAGAAGCTAAGGACAATGGCACGGGGTTTTGATCCTACTTAATGTGCTGGCTTTGCGGGAGCCTAGCCAGTTTGGATGTTCACCTTACTTTTAAGATTTTTATACTCTAAGAAATACTTTGAATTTTTAATTAATTTAAGAGAATTCAATGAAAGCTTACCAAACTTATTAATACAATAAAAATTCCATACAAATCAAGAACTGTACATACACAGAGTACTTCATTCTTGATAACTTAGTATTAATAAACAAAACTACAATATGAATTTCACTTTAATTAAAGCTGAAAGAAACCTAATTCTCAAAAGGTTTAAGGGCACCCCCTGGTGGCAGATTCTTTAGAAGAAGAAAAATTTATTAGCAATTAAGACAGTACTACTACAAAGAAAATATTTCTAATTCAATTTCAAATTCTACTTAGGAACTCAATTATTTCAAGTAATATACAGTCTAGAAAAAAATTCAAAATGTGATTTAAAAAAATGCTAAGAAGTTAGAGAAATCTCGAGTGGGAGGATGTGACCTCCCGACAGCTTTTACCTAAGCAGCATCCTCAGTCAGGATGGCATTAACTAACTACAGGGAGTAAATGAACCTAAGCAGCCCTAATCTAACAGCCCATTCCAAACAGTCCCCTAAAACATGCCCTGTAACAGCTACTCAAAGGCCAAGGAATCTCAGGGATGAGCTAGTACAGTAGTTTCTAGTGAACTGCAGCAGTAAGAAGTGGTCTGTGTCACCACATGTGGTGACCCAGCACTTGAAGTTTGAATCTGAATGTAATGAGGACTTAAGCTTCACCTCATTTCAGTTACAAGTGGCCACTGGCCACTATCTGAGCAGCATGGATCTTGTTCCACTTGCTATCAATTCTAAAGAAATGCTCACCTGAGTATCCAGGGAAGAATTAGAGGCTCTCAGTCAAATGTGTAGTTAATTATAAACCACACAAACTAAATCATCAGCTTTGTGCTTAAGTTTTTAAAATTCAATTGTATCAGGGTTAATTCATTTTTGTGTTTAAAAATGGTCAGATAATTTTTTCCCTTAAAATAGTTTTGGCTCTATAGCTTATACAAGATGGAAGATGAAAAGATCAGGGTAGTACTTCAATGTTCAAGAAAACCAGATTAGAGTTTAGGTTTAGTCTTTTTCTGCATGTTGGGAATTAAAGAAGTAAATAGGCTCAAAGCGGGTTTGCTGCGCTCAGGAATCTCAGAGAACAAAAGGCTGGTTTCCCCTTAAATCTAGTCACAGGTTGCGAATGTGCACTGTTCACCTCCTCTGTCTAGACCATCAAGTTGAGCTTTGGGAGGAATGACCAAGCCTTTCCTCTAGAGATATCACTTCAGCATAAACACGTATTCAACAATCCTAAGGGTTATATCTACTGGCTCCTTCTCTCTACTTGTTGTCAATCAGAGGCCAACTGTCACCTTACACAGTTACTCTGAAATGGGTCAGAGACTGTGGTTCAAAGCTCACACTAGAGGTCCTACCTGGAAGCAGCTTAGTCTTAGGGAAAATATAGACGTTCAAACAGAACATGAGAAACAGTGTAGAGAGGAGAAGACAGAACCGTGAGGACACTGAAGAACAGGGAGGAGGGGCTGAAAGGACAAGACACCAAACCTGAGCTGAGCCTAAGGATGGAAGGGAACAAACAGCTTGTGGTTCCAGAGAACCGCAATGAGAGTTTTAGACTAAGAGGCCAGGAACAGGAAGTAGTGTGAAGCAACGCCAGAGAGGTGGGCAGAGACAACATAAAATAATTTCATAAATTATCGACCAAGAGAACTGAAAATAGGAGAATGTTATAGAAGGCTTCAGAACATGATTCAGACAGCCCACTGTGTAACTCAAAGAGGAACTCAGAGAGCAGCACAGCACAAGGGTTGGCTGAGCAGTGACGGCAGTACACCAGCTGCGCTGTGTTACTAATATGGAGGAGACTGCGCTGGAAAGAGGTGAGCTTCAGAAAGCTCAGGAAGGAAAGTTACAGCATCTGATAAGATGGGGGAAGGACAGCTGACTGGAAGTAGTGGCTTGGGGCAGCTAAAATGATTAACAAATTCTAATTTCGTGTCATTTCTCCAACTCTCAAGAAAGGCACAGAAGTGCACACCTTTAATCCCAGCATTTGGGAAGCAGAAGGAGGTAGATCTCTGTGAGTTTAAGGCCAGACTGGCCTACATAGTGAGTCCCAGGCCAGCCAGGGCCACACAGTGTGACTCTACCTCTAGAAACAAAACAAAACATCTACCACGAACAACAAAACTCTTCTATACACCCTGGTTTTCAGTTGTAAAACAGAAATGCTTTAACAATGTCTAGCTATGGGGGCAGGGCTATGAGAATTAGAAAAGGGGTACTGCTTATACTGTACAAAGTAAAGCTCTCAAAAGTAGGGACCACCACTGTCTCCATCAGAGGATGCTTCAGCAAAGAAAGAAAATATAAGGAATACCTTGCAATACAGGCAAATCTTGGAGGAACTTGAGCTAAGATTGAACCTGGAATGTTCTGTGATTCTTGGGCAAAAGGCATGAAAGAAGAAAAGATCTCTTGCAGGAGATAGAAAACATAGCCAAGAAAGGGCTGTGTGTAGCAGAGACTGAGACGCTTCAATATTCCACTACCAGAGGAAGATGCCTGTTGTTTATCTTTGAGCTGCTCTTCCTATGGCTCTGGAAATACTCCATATTTTACTATGCTGGAAATGGTTCTTGCTTGAGAAAATGTCTTTTTACAATACTCTTCTTATAACCAAGGAACAGTTGTGGCAACCAGGGACTAAGGCATTCCACTTACAAAAAAAAAAGGAATATGAAAGATTCATTCTTAATGGGTCTCAACATATAATATTAAATGAAAATTAATTTAATAGGAATTAAGGCATCACATCAAATTGGGTACATAAAATGCCAAACGCCCAAAAAAGTAGCATAGTTCAAAGATAGATGCTGAGAGATGTAAGCCACAGGGGAGATTAAAGCACCGAATTACCGCACTCTAACAGAGTAGGCATCTGAATAATGAAGTCAATACTAAAGTCACATTTAAAAGGAATAGCTACTTACTATTTAATTCAAATAAATAAATGAAAGGCTGGCAGCTAAAGGACATTAATATACTAGATTAATTTCATTATTAGAATACAGAACAAACTCTACTGAATCGATTTCCACTCTGAGTACCCATAACATCTGACATCTTTGTGTGCCAAGTGATAAATACAATCTAGTATTTCATAATCAAAAGATAACTCTAACTTCATCAGTGACATCAATGGCACATGGAGGGCTCCACTAAGAATGAGCTTCCACAACTTGATAAGTCTTTCAAAGCAAAGTGCCTCATTCCAGTTGTAGCAATGTGTCCTATGGGATATGAACTACATTTAGAAGAACCATGAATATAAATCTTAAACATATGCCCCAATACAATAACGCACATAAACCAAGTGAAAGTGATGATGGAACATGACATATTTCATGTAAACCTACAAGTCACAATTTATCTGTTTTAATATTTTAGTGACTCTGATTAGATGCCTTTTGGCTTCCACAGTTCTCATGAATTAAATTAGCTTGTGCTATAAAGAAATGCAGACCTTATTGATTCCAGAGACTGTGAGTCACCAAGGGAAGAAGTCCAAAAAGGTTAAGCTTCCACAGAACTCCAAGTCAGAGGCTCGAAAGCTACAGAGATAAAGGCATTAGCTGCAGTCTTATGAAACATCCAAGGCTGCTTTCATTTGATTAGGGATTTGCTACAGGTTCTTCATAACAAACACAAGGACATTTACAATTTTTTAAGCTTTCAAGAGAGACCCAGGAAATAAATTATCTATTAATAATTCTAAACCAGAAGCTATAAAGTATGCATTCATTAGCAAAACCATACTTCTATAGTGCTAAACCCCCACAATACCAAAGGGCTACACTGGAGAAACATCTTTATTGAATACAGAAGTCTGTTTAGGTTTGAAACAGTGGTCACCACAACTACTTGCCTTAGATTAGTTTTCTTCAAACTAGTCTAAAGAATATTATGGAGTAAAATGTTTATAGAAAACCAGCTGGGAGGAAGGGCAAATTAACTTCAACATACAGATGTTGCTAAGTATCTTTGATACAGTTACAATCATGATAATATGTTATATTATGGAAGGCTAGGCAGTATACAATATACCCTGTGATGCATAAGTGTATTGAAGCTCAAGTGATACAGATGCTCACACAACTGTCTTTTATGTCCTTTAATGATAATTTTTATGCTGAATTTTTTCTAATCATTTTAAGATTCTGTCACATAATACAGGTGTTAATCAAAACTTAAAGCCATTAATTTCCCCATGTGAGAACTTTGCAAACTACTTTAATACAAGTTATGTTGTTTTTCTAGGTTTATATTCTTGCTCTGCTAGTACATTATAATTTTAAGCTTCTCATAATCACAAAACTTTAAGAAATCTTATCTTATTTAAATGTAGGTATAACAGTACAACAATACATACTTTACCCTGGGACATAATAAATTGTGTTGTCCTGTAAGAATGGCCAAAATCAAAGACACTGATGACAACTTATGCTGGAGAGGTTGTGGGGAAAAGGGAACACTTCTGCATTGCTGCTGGGAATGCAAGCTGGTACAACCCCTTTGGATGTTAGAAAATTAAGAAACAACCTTCCTCAAGACCCAGTAATACCACTTTTGGGTATATATCCAAAGGATGCTCAATCGTGCCGCAAGGACATGTGCTCAACTATGTTCACAGCAGCTTTGTTTGTCATAGCCAGAACCTGGAAACAATCTAAATGCCCCTTGACCAAAGAATGGATAAGGAAAATGTGATACATTTACACAATGGAGTACTACACAGCAGAAAAAAAGAACGACAGCTTGAATTTTGCAGGAAAATGGATGGAGCTAGAAAACATTATTTTGAGTGAGGTAACCCAGACACAGAAAGACAATTATCACATGTACTCACTCATGAGTGGTTTTTAGACATAAAGCAAAGAAAGCCAGCCTACAAACCACAATTCCAGAGAACTTAGACAACAATACGGACACTAAGAGAGACTCACATAGATATAATCTACATGGGAAGTAGAAAGTAGAAAAAGACAAGATCTCCTGAGTAAATTGGGAGCATGGGGACCTTGGGGGAGGATTGAAGGGGGAAGGGAGAGGCAGGGAGGGGAGCAGAGAAAAATGTAGAGCTCAATAAAATCAATAAAAAAGTTTGTTACATAAATCAATTTTAAAATTTAAGGCTCTCTATATCAAATATTTTTGCACATATCATGAAATATATAGTCATTAAATTTATATATATCAAACTATTTTTTATTAAAAGGTTTTTGTTTCTTTTGGCATTTTTTGTCATTAGCTTTTTGCTTGTTTTGAATTTTGTTCTTGTTTTTGCCAAGAAGGAAAAGAACATTATATTTGGGTAAGTGGTGGTGAGGAGGAGACGTGGGAGGAGGTGGGGGATGGGAAACATGCTCAAAATATATTGTATGAAAATTCTAAGTTTATAAAGGATGTGTGCAGATTAATGAATAATTATAAAGCACTTTAGACCCACCATCCACTCCTGCAACAGAAAGAGCTCCTCTTAAACATACATTCATGCTCCTCCTCAGTCTCTGACTTTAATGTATGAAATAAACCTCAAGTACATAATTAAGAGTGAAATGAAATAATGCCACAGGTGCTAAAAGACGGAAATGTTTAAAGCTCCTTTATAATGCATTAAAACAAGAGAGCATTCACTAACATATAAGGCATGCCGTTTAAACCTCCTGTGAAAAATGCCCAGAGTAAGAATATTGATCTATTTGGAATATAAATTATTGAAGTGCTTGGGTTTAATTTTGTGGAACGCCACACAGGAGGACCATAAAAAACATGATTTGTTCCCAATACTTCTAACAGCTGACAGTAAAGAAGGCCACTAGCACTCAAGATGCAAAACCATTAAATAACTGCAATTTCAACATGGTGTACCTAATATAAATAACTATAAATTACAAATTAATAGATTGATCTCTGTAATTTTTGCTGGCTCTTGACAAAATAATGACAGTTTCAGCAATACTCCTACTCCCATTCCAAAGCAGGATGGTCGTGTGTCACGACTGGAACTATGGGTCCCGTGATTCTAACAGAGACATAAGTCTGAAGGTAATAACAGTAATGTGGAATCAAGCTTTATTACTAATGCTAGTATGATATTAAATTTCACTGGATATTTTCTCCTTAACAAAGCACAGCACTCAGCATTCAATGTGATAATTAAATAAAGAGTTAGTGTAGCAAGATGACCAAAAGATGACAATAATATACTATATATTTCTAAAAGTTAAGTTCTTCAATGTTTTCTCTATAAAGAAATGATGAATGTTTTAGAAAATCAATGTTTAACTTGATTTAAATATTACACAGTATAAACGTGTACTGAAATATCACATTGGTATCTATACATACAGTTTTTAATTCTTATAGTTTTTAATTCTTATCAGTTAAAAATAAATATAAATTAAAAAAAACTAATTCAAAATCCTTTAAGAAAACAATATTTACAAACTCTTTAGACTGAAAAGCATTCCTACTCCAGAAGGTAGATACAGGTAACACAAAACATACATAATTCACTTTCTATTTCAAACCTAGCCAAACAATTATACCCCTTGCACTAACTCACTCCTTTTCCATTACCACTGCCATTTTTAATGCCTGACACTCACTTCTCACTAACTGTGGAAGGCCTGGGCAGCACTGTCCCCGCGGGCTATGACTTAATAAAGTTCTATATTAATCTTCCAAGATGTGACAGATAAGAAAACATACAAACCTCTTAAACATCTAAATTTTTTTGTTAACTACAGGAACAATGACAAAATAGCCATTCTATCACAGCAGAGAAACTACCCCAAGCCTCTAGCTATTCTACATGGATATTCTCAAATCTCTAACTCTGCAATAGCTGAGAAAATGATGTCAATTTAATAGACTACTATGCAATTATTAATATTAAAAACTATACATCTGTAACAGAAAAATTTGTAATATACAATAAGTAAGACATTTAAGCATATACTTAGCTGAAAATATAATTATATGAGACAAATATAAATATTTAAAACATTATACACGCAGGCAAACTTAAGAATACAGTAAGAGAAGGGGGGACAGAAGAGGAGCAGGGAAAAATGCATAGCACATACCTTTTAAAACAATCAAAATAAGGATATTTAAAAAAAATTCAGTAAGAAATAAGAAAGAATTTGCTCTGTTTTAAGTTCTTTTATTCCTCTGCATGTTGACAAGGTAAATAAAAATGGAAAGGAATCCTTTCCCTAAAGAGCTATAAAACTATCATCAGCACCTTGGTAATCACATGTATTTACGACCTACACTAAACCTACACAAACTTGCTATATATATATATATATCACCCTAATCCTTTGTGTATGCCAGGGGCAAGGTCTCCAGATAAAGAGGGAAGCCCGAGCTGAGCATTAGGAGAGGAAGGGGGGAAAGAACGAAAGGATGAAATAATTACTACCCAGCGAGGTCAAACAGGTACCAGTTTTACTGCCATCTCAAGGTATCAAATTTAATATTAGTTTAAGGAAGTTATCCACTTAAAGCCAAGAAGATTACAAAATACAAATGTTATATTCAATAACTAAGTGACAAAGAAAAAACTGTATCAATTTGGTTAACTTTTCATTGCATCAGAAATTAAATCTCTCTAAGAAGTAGACTCATTAAGATTCAAGGATACTGAGACATCCAATTTCCTGTCAGAGGAACAGATAAGGAATCCATTACTTTATGGCTGTCATGGGTCAAAAGCTCAATAAAGCAACCCTGAAATTCTGGCACTAACTCACAAAGTGCAATTAATTTTGATTCTAACATGATTATAAAAGCTGCCTACTGAAGCTTTCTTTTTTGCATAAGTTAACAAACATCCTAAAATTCATATCCAAATGCAAAAGATCCAACAAAGCCAAATAAACAAAGAAAAAAAATCAAGTTAGAAGATACATGTTTCCTGATTGTAAAGCTGACTACAAAGGTACAGTAATCAAGACTGAAGCCTAGGATAAACTTCCACACATATAGAAACTTGGGTTTTGATAAGAGAACCAAGAGAATTAGAGAACACGCTTCTCACAAATGGTATTTGGACAACTGACTAGCTATAACCAAAATAATGAAGCTGGACCCCTATTTCTTACAATAAATACCCAAAAATTAACTGGAAATGGATGCTCACACAGAAAATAATAAACTGCAGATAAAGGAACCTTTCAAAAGCTTGATGATCTGGGCTCCATTCCCAGAGTCCACATGGTGGACGAGAACTGACTCTGAAAGGGGTTCTCTGACCTCCACATTATGTTTGTGTGTAGATGTGTCCCTGTATACACACACAGCACACTAAATTTTTTTTTTTTAGATTTAGAGTATAATAAAACTGAGCTCTTAACTCATATGCAAAATTTAATATAAAATGAGTAAAGTAAAGCCAAGTGTAGTGGTGTATGCCTTTAATCCCCAGCACTCGGGCAGAGGCAGGTGGAACTCTGTGCTTTGGAGATCAGTCTGGTCTACAAAGTGAGTTCCAGGACAGCCAGGGCTACAAAAGTGAGACCCTGATTCAAAACCAAAAACACATTTTAAAAAATGAGTAATATACATGAGAATAAGTGCAAATATGCAAAGTTCTTAGAAAAGGACTGGAGACATCCCAGCAGTTAAGAGCACTTGGTGTTCTTGCAAAGACCCTGTACTTGGTTCCTAGCACCTATACAGTGGCTCACAATCCTCTCTAATGCTAATTCCAGGGGAATTTGATGCCCTCTTCTGAACTCCACAAGGTTACTACCTTGTCAGGCATTTTCCTGTAGTTAAAAAAACTTATCTTCTTAACTTAACAGATCTTCTTCATCTGCACTTTCCTTGTTCAAAAAGTTAAGACTTCCATTCCTTGACAAACTTCACATTTTTCTTGTTTTCCTGATCTACTTTCTACTCTCTCACAGACCTAGTAAGACAGTGAGCTGTAACCATGCCGCAAACTGAAGGCTATCCTTTCTTCAAATTGTCTTTGCCAAATAAACTAGCCCATTACCTTTAAATTCAGCCTTACTCAGCCTCTCAGGATTCACGATGAGCACAGGCAGAATCATTATCAGAACACCTATTTTTCCCTAACCCAGTCAGTACAGTCTTTGTTCCCTGCTGAGACTTCATGAGCCAGACCCACACGGTGGGTGCACATTTTCACATTTTTGTCTCCAAAGTTCCCAACAGAATGACCCATTAAGCTCTGTTAATCATTGTAGCCAAGGGTTTTCCAGTCCAAAGTTCTAAACTCTTCACATTTCTCCTGCAAAGCAATTCCAATGGCCTAAGAACCACATGGTCAAGTCTATCAGCAACAGCCCCAAGGTCTCCTCCATACCGCTTTCCTCTGTTACCTGCCTTGCTGCCTAACAAAGGCAGCTTGAGGAAAGAAGTGCTTATTTTGGCTCACAGTCAGGATACAGTCCATCATCATGGGGCAGTAATCAGGGAAGCAGTCCTCAGACACATCACTATACTGCAGTCACAGTCAAAACAGACGTTACTGCTTCATTTGCTTTCTCTCTTATTCAGTCCAGGACCCATGAGATAGTGCCACCCAAGGTTAAAGTGGCTATTCCCCCAAGAACTAACCTAAAGTAACTAATCTAATCCTTCACAAGCATGCTCAGAGGCTTGTTTCTAGGTGATTCTAAACGCTGCCAAAATAGACAATGACGCCACCAAACCAACCTGTTATTCACTTAATAGATGTATTTCCTTTAACTGTATTTCTATACATACTCTCAACTAACCAAGAGGTATATCTTCTATATGCTTTTGTCCACTGACCCTAAATATAATTCTTTTGTCTTTCTGTGGCATA
This sequence comes from Microtus ochrogaster, assembly GCF_000317375.1. Classification (NCBI taxonomy): domain Eukaryota; kingdom Metazoa; phylum Chordata; class Mammalia; order Rodentia; family Cricetidae; genus Microtus; species Microtus ochrogaster. The sequence goes on from NC_022013.1 coordinate 60,374,672, forward strand.
CCAGGCCCTATCAGAATATTTCTTCTGCTATGCTACTTAATTATTATACTCATTTATGGACATGTCCAATGTCCCTTTCTAATGATAAAGCTGACAAGCAATACTTTATCTTGCATAATAAAGTGTATTATGTACAGAGGTATTTAGTGTTCTTTAGGGGAAAACATTGTAGTAGTCTGAATGTATCTGGCTCCCATAATCATAGGGAAAAGCACTATGAGGAAGTGTGGCTTTGTTGGAGTAGGTATGGCCTTGTTAGAGGAAGTGTGTCACTATGGGGTGGGCTTTGAGGTTTCCTATGCTCGGGATACCATCCAGTGTTTCAGTTGAATTCCTGTTGCCTCCAAGATATAAGTAAGACTCTCAGTTACTCCTCCGGCACCATGTCTGCCAGCTTGCCACCATGTTCCCCACCATGATGATGACGAACTAAACTTTGAACTATAAGCTGATTCCTTCAATTAAATGTTTTCTTTAGAAGAGTTGCCGTGGTCATGGTTGTCTCTTCATAGCAATAAAACCAAAGACAAACATCATTACAATAGAAAGCATACAGGTTTTGGAGTCTAATAATCTTTCCTATATCCAGTAAATAGTTACATTCACCTACCTGCTTAGGAACTGATCAAATTCAAATCTATTCCCATTTCAAGTATATATCTTTAAAACTATTTACAATTTTCTCTCTGAATTGGATATTAGATTTAAATTTCAGAAAAGTAAGGATACAATAAGCAGCAATTCCTTTTTGATATATGGAGGTCTTCTCGTCAATAAATAATATAAAAGGTTTCTTTTTCTTCTTTCCTTAAAAGCAACTGAAGAATTTCTTTAGGTCTGTAAAAATTATAGTACATAGAAGATATATACAGGAAAGAATCTCAAATTATAAAAGGCAAGTTGTCAACCTTATAATCTAATTATAAATCCCAATAATATTAAAGTTATTTAGAGTCTGAGAAGTCATGTTATTTAAATCAGAAGTTTCATATCACACTGATATTATAACTGACAAAATTCTGTTTTATATATATATATATTTATTTAAAAATTTATTTTACTTTATTTTATTGCATTGGTGTGACGATATCAGATCCCCTGGAACTGGAGTTACAGACAGTTGAAAGCTACCATGTGAGTGCTGGGAATTGAACCTGGGTCCTCTGTAAAGACAACCAGGACTCTTAACTGCTCAGCCATATAGCCTATTGAAGATAGGTGGCCAAGTTTGGGTTGCCAGGGCTACCAGCACTGAGGCTTTGATTCTAACAATTCTGGAATCACACTTAATGCCTGGCGTCAACAACATACCTCCACTACATACAGGCTATCCGGACATCCAGGCAGGGAGTCTGACTGCTACATCGCTAGCTAAGCAGGTTTTCTGGAACCTTCATGTATCTCTCCACAACCCTCTAGCATTTGCATCTTGCATGCCTATAAAAGTAGCTCCATGCAGAAAACACTAAGTTATGCTCCTAGCTAAAAATGTAGCTGAGTCCCTTCTATCACAAGCTGCAGTGGCATTTAAATACTTCCCCGGATGAACCTGAGAAAAATATGGCCATGGGGAGTACTGGGCAAACAGGATACCCAGAAAATTCTCTTTGTTTGGGAATTCTCCTTTGAAATGAATTTGCATTTTTATAAGCTGAAACATCAAGAGCTGGGGTCTTGCCCTCCAGGTATCTTTACTATTGTCCCAAGATGAACTGTAGTAAATTATACTAAGATTTTATAATACAGACTCTACATTATCTTCTATGACTCTAACCCAATTCACTCTTTTCCTACACATTTTTTCACATCTTTCTGCTCCGTGTTTTGTTTTGAATTTTATTATAAACCCCACCAAACACAATGAGTAATAATTATACTAAACATTTTGAGCAATAATTGCACCACAACCTGAATGCTATGCTGTCTTGAAATTTCCTTAGTTGACTATTTTTGAATTTCTTCACCCAGTTTTCAGGACACAACAGAAAGTAGTCAATTTGTTTTGCCTAGCTCTAATAAAAATGGCTTTTCTAGTCCAGATCCCAGATGAATCCCGTTTCCCCTATAACTTCAGGACTGCACTTCTATCAGCATTCTGGTCTTTTGCACCAGCACTAGAATGCTCCATTAGAAGCATACCAGGGCCCACAGCTTCAAACTTTTTCATTTCTCCTACAAATGATTTCAAAGGCCTCACGGTCCAATTTATAGTACTAATGGCACCATTCCTAGAGCCAGTGTTCTGCATTAGTTACTTTTCTCAACACTGAAATCAAATATATAACAAGACACAACTTAAGAGAAGGTTTATTTTGGCTTATGGTTTCAGAGGGTATTATACCTATCATGACAGGGAAGGCATGGATGGTTAAAATCGGCTCATACATCCAGATGGTGGTGGCACACACCTAATTTAATCTCAACACTCGGGAGGCAGAGGCAGGTGAATCTCTGTGAGTTTGAGGCTAGCCTGGTCTACAAGAGCTAGTTCCAGGACAGGCTCTAAAACCACAGCGAAACCTTGTATCGAAAAACAAAAACAACAACAAAAAGATCACCTCATATTTGTAACCCCCAGAAGTGTAAAACACGACATGTGACCATCTCCATGCCTCTAAGTCCTACCTCTGCCAGCCAACTTCACACCCAAAAGGTTCCACAACCTTTTAAGACAGGGCTATCAGCTAGAAACCAAGTGTTCAAAACAGATCTTTGCAGACATTTCACACTGAAATCACAATACACTTTGACCTGATAATTTTATTACTAGGACCTATTCTATAAAAATAGCCAATGATGTAGAATTTAGGAATCAACATATTTATTTGTTCATTTTAAAGTATTAATACATTAAAGCTGCACATTCAATGTACCTAAGACAGAATCATTTTTTAAAAAATAAAACAATAGGGGGCTGGAGAGATGGCTCAGTGGTTAAGAGCACTGGCTGCTCTTCCAGAGGTCCTGAGTTCCATTCCCAGCAACCATATGGTGGCTCACAGCCATCTGTAATGAGATCTGGCGCCCTCTTCTGACGTGTGAGCATACATGGAGGCAGAATGTTGTACACATAATAAATAAACAAATCTTTTTAAAAAATAAAACAATATTGGATTGGCATTCTAGAAATTTTTTTCTTTTTTTCACTGTGTCCCCAGGAAGCTACATTGCTCCTGATAGACAGAGGCAGCCATAGCACCCCAGAATATTTCTCTAAATAGACAGAAAAAAGTACCAGACAGGAGCTGCAGCCAGGTGCAGAATGAATCTACAAGTATTCTAGAATTTTAAAGAGTGGCTTCAGATATAACACTTAGCTTAGATCCTTAAAATATACCTACACAGTAATCAAAGAAAGTATTTGACCCCCTGTATACAAAAGAATAAGATAACTTGTCTAATACTATAAAGCCATCAGGGGTCTAATGTGACCTCTGGAACCTGATACAAACATACAGTTTTAAGTCCCCAGGCTCACTTTCGAAGTTGGAACCATAGAGAGAGCAGTGGCAGCACTCTATATTTTAACAAGGCCTCCATGATCCAGATATACAATATCTGAAAGCACAAAAGCACAACATTCAGTCTTGTAAATAATGCTTGTGAATTCAACACTGGAAAATGAAAAGATAGCAGTGCAGTGTCTCCTACGTCAACTGCATTTTCATGTTTCAGGTTTCTTCCCCACCAAAATGCATTATTAATATGAAGTTTTAAATAATATTCCTGTCTGGCACCTGACAAAGCAGAAGTCCTAGAGAACAGAGATTCCTTGTTTGTTTGTTTTGTTGTTGTTTTTCGAGACAGGGTTTCTCTGTAGCTTTGGAGCCTGTTCTGTAGATCGTTCTGTAGATCAGGCTGGCCTTGAACTCAGAGACTCATGGATCTGCCTGTCTCTGCCTCCCAAGTGCTGGGATTAAATGAATTTGCCGCCACCACATGGTGAGAACAGAGATTCTTAACCTATCAATGTCACAGGAAATGTCAGAAATGTCACAGAAATTGTATTTGAGGGTACTGTGTGTTTAGGAAGGATTGGTAACAGACATCACAAACATCTCTTTACTCAACACATTTTTCATCTAGTAGTCTCCTGATTTGCTAACTCTGAAAGCCAGTCTGACTACCAGGCCACATCTAAAGCCAAGACCATGAGTATTTAGAGTGCCTGGTAGACACAAAGGTCAAGACCTTCAAGTCTCTACCAGGAATGCTTTAACCTGCTAGATCATGCCAAGAATTCAAAAATAAAGTTAAGAGAGTTCCAAAAGACAACTTAATGCACCTGTCATAGAAATAAAAAGGGGGTGTGACCTCATTTTAGAGGAGGTCAGCAGAAACAAAATGTTAAAAGAAAGGTGGAAGGAACTTTATCAGCTCTCAGAAAATGATCACAGGACAACTACAGTACATGTGACTGAGCTAGACTGTTTCCACTAGGGACACCTTCGTTCAACAAGCCCATCTCAAAAATCATTTGTGAAATGGAAAAATAGTAATGATTTTAATTACCTCAAAATTATTTTCCTGAAAGACAGCTAGAGACAAAAAGGCATGAAGTAACAATGTAGCCACGCTCACAGTTCAACAACTATTCTCTCTTACATAACCAAATTGCAGAATATTAAACATTGCAATTTATAATGTTCTAAGAACAATTTTGTTTCCATTATTAACAAATGAAGCATAAATGATTGAAAGGATTCAAAATAACATGAGAAATATAAACAACTCAAATTGTAATTTTTGAAAGATTATATATAAAAGTACCTATCTTGGGTGGAAACTTAGTCACTTAGCAAAAGCATATTGTCATCTTTGGGACAGCTCTTTTTGGGAAGTAGTTTGGCAATTTCTTCTAAAACTAAAAAATACACTTAAAAACATCTTGGGATATTTACCTCAAAGGAACAAAAACTCATGTTCATGTAAAAGTGTACAAAGGTCAAAGCAATTTTAATTGAAAAAAGAAAAAAAGGTTAGGGTTAGGGTTACTATTACTGCATAGTTCGGAATCAATTAGATCTCTCTGTATTCACCCAGGCTGTTCTTAACTGGAGAGCCTCCTGCCTGCCTCAGCCTTGTTACTGCTAGGATGATAAACATGCACCATCATACTACACCCCAAAATGCAATGTTAAAAGACGTTTCCTGCCATTTTTTACAAAGAGATGCTGCTATTCATCTTGCTGGTAGTTCTAGTGTGATGCTCTTACCACAATGAGGACATAGGAAGCTGCAGTAGCTCCGGAAAAATTACTTCACAGCATATATGCAGACTACCAAGAGATACATGCTTCTGTATCTCTTCACCTCAACATCTAATTTCTGGGATTATCTAAAGAAATAATCTGATATATACATAGACACGTACTTATAACATGAAATGTTACTACTGTATGTGTGTACACATACACACATTACTATAGTGTAGATGATAACAAGGTAAAATTTCACAGCCTATATATATGCATAAATCACAACACCTTTGTGCTGGCTCATATTTGTAATCCCAGCATTCAGGAGATAGGCAACAGTGGCAGCAGTTCGAGGGCAGCCCAGACTAAAAAATTTTGAGACATTGTCTAAAAATCCAAAAGAGGAAAACATCTAGTCATGGAACAGATACATACATTGATAATAATGATATCAGTATTAACGACGTAAAAAAATACTATAACAAGGAAATAAAATAAAATTCAGTACCAAATTATCTACCTAAATCAAGCATTTGGAAAACCATTAAGTAAAATAAAATTTTGTTGGTAATGAAGAATTCTCAGACCTTTTTAAAAAATAGTACCATTTACAGCCAAAGAAATAAGCACACTTTTACCTTATCCCAGAAATCAACCAAAGCTGTAAAGTCCCATTTCTTAGAATATGCCACATTGTATTTCAGAATAGCATCCTAGGAAAAAACAGAGACAAAAAGCTCATGACATAGTCATGTAAGTTATCTTTTACAATTTGCTTCCAGCAAATTTCTTAATGCTTAAGCAAGCTTCCTTCTGAATGCACACTAATTTATTACTCACATAAGAAAAATGAGATTAGGTATGTTAGGCAATGGGAAGAAAACATAATTACCCTAAAACATGCATTCTAAATGGGACAACGTACTCCAACTGGACAAAAATCAGACACTATCCATTATTTTCATAAACTATA
>NC_022013.1:60381902-60386136 GCF_000317375.1 Microtus ochrogaster
GCCCTCTTCTGGACTTCAGGCATACACACAAGACAGAATATTGTATACATAATACATAAATAAATATTAAAAAAAAGAATTATTTCCAGTCTTTGGTATCTGGTTTCAACGTGTTATATGATATGGTAAATAGCAATGTCTACAAACAAATAGACAAATGATGCAGGCATATACTTTATCACATAGGTGAATCTCAAAATTCATTTAAATCAAATACTGCAGCACACATACTATGAGGCTCCTCGCGTGTGAATTGTACACCAATCTATAGTGGAAAAAAGGGCAAACTACTTGAGGTCAGAGCAGAAGGCGAAGGCAATGATAAAGGGGCAAGGAGAATCTTTGGGTATGACAGAAATGGGAAGTATCTTGACTGGTAGAGACATCAACAGTAGATACAAACGTCACAATTGATCAAATTCAACACATCAAAAGAATGTGCTTTTAATGATTCCTCAAAGTTGATAAAGAAAAACATATTAAAAAGTGTTTATTTTCTAATTCCTTCAACAACTTTTATAATTAAATTAACTCCAGTAACATTATTGCATGACATCTGTGGAAGATTGGTTCAAGCCTCCTTCAGGATAACAAAATCTGAGTATTCTCAACTCTCTTACATAAGCGGCATAGTATTTGCATATAATTAGGCACACTCTCCTTTACATTTGGTTTCTTTACAATCGATAAATCAGTGTAAATGCTATTTAGATAGGCATATTCTGTTGTTTAAGATCTAACTATAAGAAAAAAAAAACTGAGCATGTTTAATTATACCCACAATTTTCTCTTCTTTCTTTTTTATTGAAGCAGGGTCTCACACTGTGATTCAGGCTTGCCTGGAAATCATTTTGTAGCTCATGCTAGTTTCAAACATCACAGCAAATTTCATATCACACTTGAGTGCTGGGACTAGAGCCACAAAGAGTGGTGCCATGCCTGACTTATAGATTCATTATTTTCAAACCACAGCTGGAAAAGCATCCAAATGGATTTACTTTTACTCTATCTAGTCTTCAACCCTCAAAGTATCTCCATGAGTTCTTCACTAGAAGGGCTGGGGGCTAGTTTGCAGTTAGCCGTCAACTACTCTAGTTCATTTTAGCTCACAATCATAAACATAAGGACCTATCTGCACAAATTATCCAGCACGCTACTAACAGAAATAGTACTGAGGATACTGTTTCTCTTTTAAACTTTGAATATCTGGGGCTGGAGAGATGGCTCAGTGGTTAAGAGCATTGCCTGCTCTTCCAAAGGTCCTGAGTTCGATTCCCGGCAACCACATGGTGGCTCACAACCATCTGTAATGAGGTCTGATGCCCTCTTCTGACCTGCAGGCACACACGCAGACAGAATATTGTATACATAATAAATAAATATTTAAAAAAAACCCAAAAAACAAAAAACTTTGAATATCTGAACTCTCCAAATCTACTATTGAATGAATAAATAGCAAAAAGATTGTAACAACCACAAGGCTTACTCTTTACTTCTTCCTTTGTTATCATTCTCTGAACAAAGAAATTAAAGCAGATATAAGAAATTCTGACAGATTACCTTGTTCTGTTGCTAAGATAAACTAAAGGGAATACCACATTAAAGCAATTACCCCTTCCTAGAGTAATCAAGGTGCACCAAAACTGCTGAAAAGACAAGCAGACTAATTCAGAATGCTCTGATAATTGTGTAAAGAAAAAATATGAAAATTCTAAAAACTAGGCCTATCAGAAGGACAAAAGAACCTAACACAGTGTTTTCAAATAGCACTCAAGCAGTGTCCTCAGAAAGTGTTTGTAAGGTGGGACACGTTTTTAATCCCAGCACCCGGGAGGCAGAGGGGGTGGATCTCTGCGAGTTCCAGGACAGCCAAGGCTATTACATAGAAAAACCCCCGTCTAGAAAAACAAACGAACCAAAAGAAAAAAGAAAAAAAAAAAAGCTTTTTGAAAGGGAAAAAATGTTAAAAATACATACTTGTACACATATCAATGCTTTTTATATAAAGAAAATAGGAAGAAAACCCACAGAACGCTTAACAAGCTTAAATTAATTTGATAGAAAACAAGAAACCCAAGAGTGTCCCTAACAAATCAGGACTCTGAAAGGAAATGAATAACACCATTTTTACAAAGCACAGGCACCTTTGCCACAATTCATATAAGCTTTATGCTTTTTTGGCTATTTTTCTAACAAAACATGCATGTTCATGCCTACTGTAGATATTAGGGGAAAAAAAATCTAATGATTATCCTAGGCTCTTAAATAAAAAATTAAATTACTGCTCATATGTAAAACTAATAAATAATTAAACTCCTAAAGTAATAATGGCAATAAAAATAGAATATTTGATGTATATTTTAATCATTGGCAGGTACAGTTTTCCTTTAGGCAAAAGTGCTGAGGTCATAATTCTTTCTTGATTTCCTATTAAATACATAGTAATAGCATGATAATTTTAAAACAAACAAAAAGAGGCTTAAGCGGAGGGAAATTGGACAGAGAATCAAGAAACTGAAGTCTTATTGCTGGTTTACCAAATTATCCTATGCAGCTCTAGGCAAGTCGTTTACAATCCCAACTCTGCTACTCTATTACTATTACTATGGAAACCAAGAATTCTACCAAGCCTTCCTAAGTGACAGGAAACAAACACTGCATATGAAGACTGCTGTCATCTGGGTCTAGGCCATTATGATCGAAAACTGTCTGAGAGATAAATTAAAGAGCTATGCAGGAGACAGGACTGGAAGAGAACGTACCTTCAGGTTCTGGGGTCGTGTGAATTTGTTGAGAAGTGCAGTCTGAATGAGCTCCCACCGGCTCCCTGCAGTTCTCTCACCATTCTTAAAGAAGAAGAAAATAGGCAAGATCAAAGCATTTGGAGCTGTTCTGCACCACAATCCAAAAGCCAAAAAAATGCTAAACCTTGGCCCTGAGACTAAAACACTTCTGTTTTCATATTTACCTCATCTTCCACAGGGTACAGGTTTTGCTCAGAACAAGGCATTTTAACATGCTTATTATCCCACAAATCTTTATAATGTGTTGGAAAAGGTTTCGGGATGTCTCCTGCTCGCAGGAGGTCTACCTGAAATACAGAGTAAATAGGAAAACCGTAAGTACATAGAAACTAAGCTCTGTCTACAAAGCAGCCTAAATAAATGCTGCAGTGAGACCAGTTTCCAGGACGCCACAGTCCCTCTTAAACTGCCACCACACCTCACCTCTCACAATCACCGAGTCCTGAGAAGTTTTAGCACACTCCTAGACCCTGACACGCCCACACTTCCTATCTCCCTCCTCCCACTCCAGCAGCTCCAGATAATGACTCCCTCGAAAACCCTCCTCCATCTTTGAAAATAGCCGGAGTTTTAGAGTCTTTGCTCAAGTTCTCACCAAAATGCCATTTATTTGAGACAAGTCAGAAACCTAAGTCCAGAAGCAGCAAATTCTTCCATATCAAATGTTTGCATATATACTATCTTCTCTCTTTTAATACAGTGAATAGCAGTTATCATCTTCTTACTTTTGCTTTATCAATTTAAACCTGAATTCCCATCTTTATTTTCCTCACCACCGTGAAGTCTTTAGGCACTTTTAAGTAAGAAGTTAATATAGTTCTTTATTAAACCACTATCATACTGGACAACACTTGTTTGGTTTTTTTCTTGGTGTGTGTTTGTTTCTTAGTGTTCATAAGAGGACAGATTGCATGTGCAGGAATGTGCACATGCATGTAAAGGCCAGAGGCCATAGGTCAATATTAGGTGTCTTCCTGTCACTATGCACTTTACTTAAACACTAGTAATCACTATTGTGTGTGGGGGTGAGTGTGTATGTATGATACATGTATGTGGGCACATATGTGCCACAAGTGGGTATAGAGAGCAGGAAACCTTACTTACATTGGTTTTGGGGATCAAAGGCAGGTTGTCAGGCTTGCGCAGCCCACTGAGCCATCTACCTGAATTCAGTCTCTTACTGAACCTGGAGCTGACTGATTTGGCTAGAATGGTTGCCTGGCCAGTTAACCCCAAGAATCCTCCTGTTTCCACTACTCCGTCCCCACTGATAGGATTACAGGTAAGCACTGTCACACCAAACTTTGCTTTTTTAAGATTCAATTTTCATCTCTGGCGGTGGTGGCGCACGCCTTTAATCCCAGCACTCGGGAGGCAGAGGCAGGCGGATCTCTGTGAGTTCAAGACCAGCCTGGTCTACAGAGCTAGTT
>NC_022013.1:60386282-60391711 GCF_000317375.1 Microtus ochrogaster
ATAACCACAGAGAAACACTGTCTCGAAAAACCAAAAAAAAAAAAAAAAAAAGATTCAATTTTCATTTATGTGTGAATGTTCTGTGTTTATATGCCATATGTTTAAGAGTGTCTCAGGAGGCTTGAGGAGGGTATCAGATCCCCCAGAACTGGAGTTATAAGCCGCTGTGAGCTGCCCAGTGCGGTGCTGGGAAGCAAACAGGTCTTCTGTAAGAGCAAGTGCACTTGTTGCTGAACCCTTTCTCTAGATCTCACCTCGTTGTTATATGAGTGTTGGGATCCAAACAGGTTCTCATGCTTATGTGTCAATTACTTTAACAACTGTTCCATCTCCCTAGCCCCTATTGGGTATTTCCTTTCGTCACGAAAATTAAATTTCTTGAGAAATAACTATTTAATTTTTTTCCACTAGAAAATGTAAGGTACAACTTGGCATGCACATATATATGTGTATGTGTGTGCCACTGTAAACACACACAAAGCTATCACAATTAGCATTAAATAAATCTTTGAGGAATATAACAGATTTTCATTTTGCCTATTCTAGCTATTTCAAATAAATGGAAACATACAACATGTAGGTTTTTTGGTCTATCATCTTCACTTATCAGAATGTTTTCTAGGTTTATCCAAATGCTATATTTCACTGCAGAAAATAATCACATAAAATTTTTTTAAAGTATAATATGCTATTAATGAGAGGTATATGGTATTATAATGACCTATTCTATAAAGATTCAATCAGGTGAGCTGAGAGATTTAAGGTAGTGACAGTACAGCCGAATGCTAAGGAAGAAAAGGAAGCTAACTGATGGTAGAAAGGCACTAGTCACAGAGTATTATTTCTGTTCATTCTCACCTGGAGCACCACCTAAAGGACCATATATTAAAGGCTTAACACCCAGACCCAGTACTATGGAAGGTGGTGGAACTTTTGATACCAGTCCTAATGGAAGTAAGTCTCTGATTTCTTCCTATCTCTTCTTGACTTCCAGGATGCCAAGAGATTAACAGATCTCCTTCTTCATGCTCTCTTACTGTGACATTCTAAATAGCCACAGGCCTGCACAACAGATAAAAGCAATCACACTGAGGACTCTGAAACTCTCGAGCCAAAATAAACCTTGCTTCCTATAAGTTTATCATCTCAAGTATTTTGTCACACTCACAGAAATCTGACCACAAAAGAAAGTTGGTACCAAGAAGTGCAGTATCTCATGTGGTTCAGAAACTTTTTTGTTTGTTTATGGACAAAGTTCAGAGACACAAGCTAGAGAAAACTTAAGAGTTCTATAAATGTCTTAGCGGGTAAGTCTGGTAGTTGAGAAGACCAGAAAGCTGATTGGAGTGTGGACAGAAGCTGTATTAATGAATCCAGACAGAAATAAGGACTCTCCTGCAAATCGGCCTAGAAGCCATTTGCGTTTAATTCTGGTAAATAACTTGTTTCTATTTCCTAAGGCTTTCTCTGAGCTTCAGTTTTAAAATGGCAAGACTGATTTATCAAATGATAAATGAAATTTTAAGGCAGCAGAACAATGGGCTGTGGCATGAGTCATGCTGGCTGCATTAACCATACTTACAGTAAGAACAGAGAACAAAAGATCTGAAAAGCTAATAATTTAGGCAAAAATAGCACATAGAAAATTGGGGACAGGAATGTATTGCTACTAAAGTAGCATCACTAAAAAGAGGGCAAGTACTTTGTCTTTGGACAATAAGGAAGATACCCAAGGGCTTCTCAAAAACTGTAAGTCCTTATCTAGCCAATATATCATCTACCACAAGCTCAAAGATTCAAAACAAACAAACAAATAAACAAACAAACAAACAAACCACAACAGAGTTTTCCAAGGTGGCTGCGGGAGAAGGGAGACCCAGAGTTCCAGTCTGCACAAGGTCACTAGTGAATCGCTTTCCTTTGTTAAGTCAGAGGATTCAAAGCTGCTAAATATAGTTCAGGGTAATTCCATGCATCTCTCGCCAGCAACAGACCTCGACACTGTCAATGACTTCACATGCATGTACTATCCAAGTTATAAACATGGTAGGGTTTCTAATGAGGTTTCAAACCAAAGCCTGAAAGTCAAGCAGCACGTGACAAGGTCAGAGTTCCTGCAAGCTTCCTCTGACAGAAATGAAGATAATGAACCTAAAGCTGCAATGTAGACCCTGGGAAATATGCCACAGAAAATGCAAAAGTAGGTACAGAGCTACAAAAAGCAGGAGTTGTTGCTTTACAGAAACAGAATTCCTATTTGGGAAGATGAAAAGTCTGGGAATGGGTATCAGTGATGGTTGTATAACACTGTCAATACACTTAATGTCACTGAATCACAAACATAAAAATCACTACAGTGGTAAACTTTGTGCTATGTGCATTTTACCACAACTTAACAAAAACTGAGACTGGTTTTAGACATGCTGAGTCTAAATACTTCTGAGGTGGTGACAGGGAATGACCAGAGAATCTAAGACCAAGATGGAGAATGCACTAAACCATAAACAATTTTGAACTTTTTTATTTTACAAAATAATAATAACTAACATATAGTGAGTAGTCAACTGGAAAGAAAAAAAATGAAACAAAAATTTTTGCTCACAGGTAAGAATACCCACCCGAACAGTCACTGTGTGGTTAGCAGATGGTCTTAAGAGAGGCAAGCGGACCCCACACCGAGGCATTTTCCTCATTTCCTCAATAGGAGTTCCCAGCCACTTCTTGTCTGGAGGAAGGTGAGGGGGAACGTATTTAGGAATCTTCCTTTCTGTTCTTTGATGTCTGACTTCACATTGTTCTTTTCTAAGGTTAAGAAAAATATGGACTGTTTCAGTTTTCTTAGATATACAAGCACAAAACTTACAAAGAATATTACTGTCTAAAGTGTGCTATACTTGCTTTACAAGGACAACTTTAAAACCTTATATTAAACCCAAGAGCTTAAGAAACTTTCAAACATACAAATCTCCTTTTAAAACAGAAATGAGGGGCTGGAGAAATAGATCAGATGTTAAGAGCAATGGCTGTTCTTCCAAAGGCTCTGAGTTCAATTCCCAGCAACCACATGGCGGCTTACAACCACCTGTAATAAGATCTGGTGTCCTTTTCTGGTCTGCAGGCATACATGCATACTGTATATATAATAAATAAATATTAAAAAAAACAAATAAGTCACAGATCAGAGACTCAGTTACTTCTCTGGTCTTCATATAACCATTTCAAAAAAGTAAATTTAGTATCATAAGCTACAAAACACATCTTAAAAAACCGAGCAAGGTTTAAAATTCCTCATGGAATAATGGCAAAAACACAAGGGTGTATTCAAATATACATGAAAAAATATCCTTATAGGATTTCAGTGAATTTTCTAACCTAAATCTCAGCTTTCTCATTTACAAAACAGAGTATTGCCTGTTTTTCTGTCAGAGCATTAGAGAAGCTATTACATTAAAAAAAAAAAAAACCCTAAACAAATGTTAAATAACAGTTATAGTCAATCAATCCAATATTTTCATCTAATAATTTTCGTAAATTCCATAAGAAAGTTCATGAAACTAAAACTGACTACCAATACAAATCTCTTCTTGTTTTCTGCTTCTGGCCTTTTTAGAATTTCCACTTTGAAATCTAGACTTTAGCCAGGCAGTGGTGGCGCACACCTTTGATTCCAACACACAGGAGGCAGGCAGATCTCTGTGAGTTCAAGGCCAGCTAGTTCTGGTCTACCAGAGCTAGTTCTAGGACAGGCTCCAAAGTTACAGAAAAACCTTGTCTCGAAAAACCAAAAATAAATAAATAAATATTTAAAAAAAGAAATCTAGACTTTAATTTGTATAAATAGTTAATAAAAGGCAACTATTTAATTAACAGTAGTTACTTTCTTAATTCCCTCTACAAAATTTAAAAACATACTACACTATTGGAGGGAAACTCCTAAATGGGAGGGAGGGGAATTACCTTCTGTCCTCTGATTTGGGAATTCTCATGAAATGATCTGTGATTTTAGAATCCTTCTTTCCATGCTGCTTGGAACTTCTACATTCTACATTAAGGCTAGAAGTGTTTCCAGATGGCTTGGCATTTAAATCACTGGTTCCAACATGAGTCTCTCCTTCAAACTGGAAATGTAACCTAACTTCCCTTCCCTTAGTCAAATGCCGTTTCTTAAGATCGCAGTTGGCTTCTCTGGCTTGGCAACTTGAAAGCTGATTTGCTGTTTGGGAGGAACTATCTTCTTGCTCATCAAAGCCTGGACTTGGTTCTTCATCAGCTTCTGAGTCTTGGCAACTGTTTTTTGAATTGTCTACATCCATTGGTGACTCCGGCTCGCTGTCTTTCTCAAATGGAGGAGAATCACCTAGACTACTTTCTTGTCTAATCAATTTGTTGTCAGTTTTTGGCCCAGTTCCAATGTCCTCAGCACCAACATCTGACAAAGGACTCTCGGGTACCACATCCACCTCCTGCTGACACCCTGTGCAGTCTTTCAAGGAGTGGCAAGACCCACTGCACTTACAGCAGCTTCTGGCTTGCTCATCTCCCACTGTCTGCTTTGTGTTTCCAAGCTTTACAGGTGTAGGAAACTGCTGACTGTCTCTATCTTCTTCATTATCTGTGTCACTGTGGTCATCAGCTTGGGGTGACTGCTCAATGTTAGCATTACTAAGCTGCTTTGGTACCAGGGATACTGTTGGAGGCTCACATGCCAAAAGCTGTTCTGCATGCTTCCCTTCATTTTGCCACTTACACATACTTGCATTCTGCTGCTGGCTTAAATACTGTGTGTTCTTTTCAATAGGTGATTTATCAAGATTTAGCTGAGGAACATTTTCCAATTTTTCCATCTTATGTTGGTAAAAGTTATCTTTTTGCAGAGAACTCATCATGGAGTCTATCCTTATATTGTTGTTTTCTTTACTACAAGAGAACAGAAAGAACTAAAACCAATTTATTAAAAAAAAAATCAAAGTAGCTAAACTATTGAACACCATAGTGGAAAGTTTACTCTTGTGATGGCTAAACACGCAGCCCATCATTTCACCGCTCTGCACTTTTGCTCAAGCATCCATGATGCCCTTCCTCAGCGCTGTGCCTGATAAACACCCACCCTTCTTCAAATCTTAAGGTTAGCTTCTGTTTAATCCTTTGTTCCTTCAAAGACCAGCCAAAGCTGGTAACTTCTTTCTTCTACATGCTGGCTACCACTCATATCTTTACTTGCTCACACCTTCACGATGTATTTACCTCATGAAGCAGTGATTATGTGTTTTGTGTCTATAACCACTACTGTATATGAGTATCTTAAAAGTCAGAAACCATTTAACTTTAATCTCTTTATCTCACAAACAAATGAAGGTCTCTACGTATTAAAAACTAAAAAAATAAACAAACTTTAAAAAATTAATAAAGGGCTGGGCAGTGGTGGTGCA
>NC_022013.1:60392506-60414912 GCF_000317375.1 Microtus ochrogaster
TGTGAGTTCAAGGCCAGCCTGGTCTACAAGAGCTAGTTCCAGGACAGGCTCCAAAGCTACAGAGAAACCCTGTCTCAAAAAAACAAAACAAACAAAAAAAAAGTTAAATGATCTAAGATCACAGGCTCTGAACTCATAACATCTGGATTCAAATCATGGCTACCTCACTGGCTTTCTTTGTGTCTGAGTGAAAGAACCCTTTTTCCAACTGAGATTCTTCACCTGGAAACTATGTACATGAACAACATCTTCCATGGAGTTAACATGAAGTTTAAATTATTAATAATTTATGTAAAGTATTAGGACACTATGTGGTATATGTTTAAAAAAATGTTAGTTTTTAAAAACTATTAAAAGAGGTCTTGATCAAGAATTATAGTATTTCTGGCTGGGCAGTGGTGGCGCACGCCTTTAATCCCAGCACTAGGGAGGCAGAGGCAGGCGGATCTCTGTGAGTATGAGGCCAGCCTGGTCTACAAGAGCTAGTTTCAGGATAGGCTCCAAAGCTACAGAGAAATCCTGTCACAAAAAAACAAAAAAAAAAAAAAAAAAAAAATTTTTTTTTCAGCACAAGAAAAAGTGAAACTAAGACCATAGTTAGACAGGCACAAAAGGATGGTCAGAAGTCACACTTAGAGCCATGATTCCAGCAATAAAAGTTAAGAAGCCTATAGTCATTCATAATGGATAACCTGGAGTTAAAGAGAGTGCTCACCAATGGACACCAGCGAGAAAGCTACTGGTCTGAGTCATGAGAAGCAATAAATGGATCCTAGGACCATGCCCACACCTACTAAATCAGAATCTCTGTGAGCGTGATGGAAGAATGAGAACTGAAATTCTTAAAAAGGAAGAAAGAAAATAAAAAGAAAAAAATAAAAAATCAACTAGATTGAAAAATTACTGATTGAGGCACAAAATAAATTCTTATGAGATAAGCAAAACTGAGTAGTCATTACAGACTTCAAGCTTGAAGCTTCAAAGACCTAAATGGTCATAACAACACTGAGTAGAAATATAGGAAATAGGAGAATTAGGTATGGGGGGGGGTATGATTAGGAAATTCTGCAGATACTAAATTTGAGATGCCAGAGAAATGACTAAATAGATATGACCAGCAGCAAAAATAAAAATGATTAGCTTAGGAGTGGGGATGCAATCACATTTTATATAACCATTAGAAACACATGCCCTTTCAGTTTTTAATGTACAGGACACGAACTGCATGTTGTCACTTTGCATTAAATCTTAAACATTCTCAGTTCTCAAAGTGGCAATATTAAGAATCTAAACACTTAAGTCATAGATGCATTCGTATTTTTCTTTTTTTCTTTTTTTCCTTTTGGTTATTTGAGACAGAGTCTCTCTGTAGCTTTGGAGCGTCCTGGAACTAGCTCTTGTAGACCAGGCTGGCCTCGAACTCACAGAGATCCGCCTGCCTCTGCCTCCCGAGTGCTGGGATTAAAGGCATGCACCACCATTGCCCAGCTCTGATTGGTATTCTATTTATTTATTATGTATACAATATTCTGTCTGTGTGTACACCTGCAGACCAGAAGAGGGCACCGGACCTCATTACAGATGGTTGTGAACCACCATGCAGAACTTTTGGAAGAGCAGGCAATGCTCTTAACCTCTGAGCCACCTCTTCGGCCCCCTGATTAGCAGGCAATGCTCTTAACCTCTGAGCCACCTCTTCGGCCCCCTGATTAGTACTCTTTAAATGGTTTGCCTTACAAAAAGTAATTTACAGACGGGCGATGGTAGTGCACACCTTTAATCCCAGCACTCAGGAGGCAGAGGCAGGTAGATCTTTGTGAGTTCGAGGCCAGTCTGGTCTACAAGAGAGTTCTAGGACAGCTAGGGTTGTTACAAAGAGAAACCCCGTCTCAAACAAAACAAAACAAAACAAAACAAAAAAAAACAAGCAAAAAACATACACACACAAAAAAGAAAACCCACAAAAAAGTAATTTACATAAATCCTTCTTTCATTAAGTCACTCTTTGTGATTTATCATTGTCAGCAAGCAAGAGGATGATTTGAAAATGAAACTTTTTCTATTGCTCTTTTTTCTATTTAATTCTATCAAATGTCCCTGATCTTCAAAATCCAACTTTTGAGCTCTAATGCTAATTTTGAAACATTTCAGATTTTAAAATTTTCAGATTAGATTAGCCAGTTTGGTCTATGCAATTCTTCCAAAATCTTAAAAACTCCATCTGAATCATTTCTTACTGCAAACATTCCAGATATGGGACACTAAGTCTACACAAACCATAGAAAGGACAGTTTAGAAAATCCTCAAATTTCAAACCAGCAAACTGCTGAAACACCATTTTTGGAACAAGTCTAGAATTTAAAACCTTCTGTAATATTAGGATTAGATGTGAGGCTGCGATAGCTAGGCTCCTAGTGGTGGTTTGAATAAAAATTGGTCACCACAATCTTATATATATGAATGCTTAATCATTAGGTAGTTGGAATAAAAATGGTCACCAGAATCTCATATATTTAAATGTTTAATCATCATGGCACTATTTGAGAAATTCAGAAGGACAAGAAGGGGTAGTCTTGTTGGAGTACGTGTGCCATTGTTAGAGGAACTGTGTCACTGGAGATGGGCTTTTGAAATCTCAAAGTTCACCTCCAGGCCCGATGTCTCTATCTGCCTGCATCACGATATGACTCTCAGCTGCTGTTCTAGTGCCATGCTCCCCTCCGTGATGATAATGGACTACGCCTCTGAGGCTGTAGGCAAACCCCCAGTTAAATGCTCTCTTTTATAGGCACTGCCTTCGTCATGGTGTCTCTTCACAGCAATAGAAAGAACAGTGACTAAGACACTCTTCTCATCCACATGAAGTAGTCCACAGAACCCAAACTTCAAGTGATGAAAGCCCAGGAAGCCTGTTCCAGAGAAGCTGAAGACAGCTGTCTGCCTCCTGAAGCCCAGCATGGAAGTATATCCTCCTAGCTTCAGGCTTCCAATTATGATTCCTGGAGCCTGCCAAAAGGATGAATGGGGAAAGGAAGGTGAAGAAGTAACAATATATCCTGCGAATCAAATGTTCCCCAGTCCTTGTTTGAACCCTAGAGATGAGACAGCCTCACTCTTTCCAATACTACCACTGGCTGCTAAGTTTCTTTTCCAACACATCACAGGACTGTTAAGAGCTTAATCCAAGCTGGACGGTGGTAGGAGTGGTACACACCTTTAATGCCAGCACTCAGGAGGCAAAGTAGGCAGATCTGAGTTCAAGGCCAGTCTAGTACACAGAGTAAGTTCCAGGACAGCCAGGGCTACACAAAGAAACCCTGTCTTGAGAAACAAAAAACAAAAAACAAACACACAAACAAAAAACAACTTACTCCTTCTTCTACTTAAGCACAAAATATTGCTTTTCTTTCATTTTACTAGAAATAACCATAGCAAACAGGGGACAAAAAAAGACATGTGCATCTAGTTATCTATAGTTATCCAGTTTCATGTCAACGTGACACAGCTAGAGACAAACTAGAGTCATCTGGAAGAAGGGGGCCGCAAGCCACACTTAAGGAAACGCTTCCATAAGCTCAGGCTGCAGGTAAGCCCGTATGATATTTTCTTAATTAATGATTGATGCAGGAGGGCCCAGCCCATTGTGGGTGATGCCATCCCTGGGCTGGTGATCCTTCGTTTTCTAAGAAATCAGGCTGAGTAAGCTATGGTAAATAAGCAAGCCAGTAAGTAAGCAGCACCCTTCATGGCCCCTGCATCAGCTCCTGCCTCCAGGTTCCTGCTGTTTGAGTTCCTGCCCTGACTTCCTTCCATGATGAACTAAGATGTAAAAGTATAAGTAAGCCACATAAACCCTTTCCTCCCTAGCTTTTGGTCATGGTGTCTCATCAAAGCAACAGTAACCTTAAAGATATACAATGAGCCCTTTCAGTTCTGAATTATCCAGAACTTATCTACCAGCATTATCTTGGTCAAGTTATTTCAGTTCTTCGAGTATGTTTCCTTACCTAGAAAATACAGTTGTCTATTCTGAGGAGTATATGTACCAATAAGAACACAAAAGAGAAAACATTGTGCCCAGCCTACAAAGACTTATTCAACAAATACACTCTCTCCCAACAGTTAAACCCAA
This sequence comes from Microtus ochrogaster, assembly GCF_000317375.1. Lineage (NCBI taxonomy): Eukaryota > Metazoa > Chordata > Mammalia > Rodentia > Cricetidae > Microtus > Microtus ochrogaster. Next base: position 60,396,639 of record NC_022013.1, read on the forward strand.
TCTCTCTTGCAACTGACATAAGAGATTCTGGATTACTCCAGCTTCACACCATTCACACTGACTTTCATATTGCAGAAACGACTGTACTTCAATGAGGTCATCTACTCAGCAAAAACAGAATCAGCAAAGGGCATAAAAATACAGTCAAATTCACCTGCATTTTCATGGAGCACCTCTCTTCCAGAAAGTCTCCTATCACAACACAACTGGGGTAAGTTGACTGTAAACACCATGCTGAGTTCTGCCTACTGTGGACTGAGATTTACAGATTTCAGCCAATATAAGAAATGTGTCCGAGAAGATAAAAAGGTACAGAATAAGCATTTCTCTACCCACTTCTAGGATAGCTATATGTAAAAAAACCTTAAATACCAACCAACAGAAAAAAAATTCTAAAACTTCGGCTGTAGAGGTTAAGAGCACTGACTGTTCTTCCAGAGGTTCTGAGTTCAATTCCCAGCAACAACATGGTGGCTCACAACCATCTGTAATGAGATCTGGTGCCCTCTTCTGGCCTGCAGGAATGTGCGCAGGAAGAACCCTGTATACATAATAAATAATTCTTTTAAAAAATTCTAAACCTTGTAACAACGGTTGAAAGATTAAAATTTAGACTTTGAACATTTTGTTCACTGATGCTCTGTGACAGGTATACAGAAAACACCATCCATGGGAATATTAACTTGATTTCTCTTTGGAAGAAAATTTAAAGTCCAATCAATTGAGAAAAGGTTGGTAGCCCCAACGTCCCCCAGTAAGCATGCAGATAAAGTCAGCAGGACCACGTACTATGTAGTCATTATCTATAGCTCATCTTCAGTTCCCATTCCTTTAGAGCAAGTTCTCTACGTCCTAGATTTACAGTCCATCATCCCCTCTCATATCATTGAGTACTTCACTTATGGGGCAACTGTTCTGTATTTTCTTTTTCCTTCGGTTTTTTGAGAATGGGTTTCTCTATAGCTTTGGGGCCTGTCCTGGAACTAGCTCTTGTAAATCAGGCTGGCCTTGAACTCACAGAGATCCGCCTACCTCTGCCTCCCGAGTGCTGGGATTAAAGGGGTGCACCACCACCGCCCGGCCAGTTATGTATTTTCTAAAACTGGTCTCTGTTTACAGTCTGGACATTCTTTAACCCAACATTTTACAAACTAAAAGTGGCAAGCATTTAAAAAAAAATAGACAATATAAGAATGTATTGAGTTGGACGCCTTTAATCCCTGCACTTAGGAGACAGAAGCAGGGGGATCTCTGCGAGGTCAAGGCCAGCCTGGTCTATTCAGTAAGTTCCAGGACAGACAGGGCTAATCAGAAAATCCATGTCCTGGAAAAAAGAAAAGATGAAAGAAAAGAAGGAAGATGGAAGAAGGCATTACACATGTAAGGATGCTATTTCATGAAACATTTCAATCATAAACATGGCATATATGCCAACTTTAAAAACTCAAGACAAAAGGCTGAGGTTCCCATTTAACATATCAAAACTGGACATGGCAGCCAGGTTCTCCCAGCATCCCTCAGTCCCTACCTGTTACAAGGTATGGCTGGCACACCCTGTCCTATATTCTAAACTCTGCAGCCCAGTCACTGGGCTGCCCATTTCCCAGAGGCTCTTCCTACATAATCCAGGCATTTTGGTTACCCACCCACTTTTGGACCTCTGGCCTCCTGTCTGATGTCCCTGGTTTCCCCTCTCTCTCCTCCATCTCTCCCACAGGACCCAGCTCCCTCTGGTCATGTCCCTGCCTCTGACAATGCGCTCCCTCATGCTATAAGAAACTTTCTCTTCCACCACACCTTACTTTTTTTTTATTCATTACAGATATTACTGTGTTCCAGAAAAATATGCACACAGCAGCCTGAAGTTTAAAAAGTCAAAAAGCTACTGCTTAACCCATCTTTCTAAAACATTAACCAAATGTATTCTCTTGTTTAAAAGCTTCCAGGAGGCTTATTAAATACAGAATGAAGTTTAAATTCCTTAAAATGGCACTTCAGTTTATCCACAGTAAAGCTCATCTAATCTTCTGCAACCCCGTGTTCCAGTTCGAACAGTATTTAGGTATGCTGTCCCTTCTACTTACACTGTTACACTTCTTCTCTCTACTTATACTGCACGTCCTATGATTTCAAGACTTGGGGCAAGCCAGAGGCAGGAATGTACTTGATTAAGTACCTTTAATTTTTGTATTTGGAAGGCAGTGACAGGCAATTCTCTCTGAGCTCCAGACTAACTCAGGACTACACAGTGAGATCTTGTTTCACAAACACACACACACACACACACACACACACACACACAAAACAAAACAAAACAAAACAAAACAAAACAAAACAAAACAAAAGCAAAAAAATCCAAAAAGGTTGATTCAAGTCTGCTCCCTAGAGGTCCCAAGACAGACAATGTACACTATTTGCCCTGATGACTGCTCAGCCCCATACACTGTGGGTCTTTCCGCAATGTTGTTGGCTCTGGGTTAAAGAACACAAGCTAGGCTTTTTCTCCTCCTACACACTGCGCTTAAGCCTCCCCTTGGTCATCTTACTTTCTCTATTTTTTTGCATGTTCTATACCATACTTGGAGCTCCTGTTATTATTTTTATGCCAAGAACTGCTCTACTGCCTGTGTCATAGTCTAAGTGCAAATCATCTAGACCAACTCCTTAAGTCGTGGGATTTCAAGCAATTTTTCTTTTCCATTTTCTATACACCAACCAACTATATTGCGGGTTCAAGAAACAAGTTTAATCTAGAGTCCCCCACACACAGACACACACTGTTTAGGGCCTCTAACTACCGTGAAAACATAAACTTTAAAGTCCTTAGTAAAGTCCACAGTAGTGTCTATACTTCGGAGTAGTAGGATCACTTTTTTCCTGTATCTCCACAGCTCATCTCTCACTCTTTCACCATTTATTCTATGCATCAGCTGCATTTCTGAAATACTGCTTTATTATTCTTTATCACGGTGTCTAGTACTCACAGTAAGTACCAAATCATCTGGACTATTCCCTTTGATCTCCTAACTAGGTTACCACACTTAACTCCTACCAAAATAATCGCACCCTCACGAACAAGTAAACCCATGACTCTTTGTTACACATATTGGACTTGTGCCATTGTTGATCTGGCCTCATAGATTTCGAGTAGGAAGGCAGAGACCAAGTTCATGATCAACATCGTGAGCCAGAGACAAGTACAATGCCAGCAAGCTAAGACTAACTGCTCTGCACTCTGGGAGATGGCACTAGCACTTGACCGTGCAAATTGCAACAGCTTTCGTTATGTGTTCTGGAGACTGAAGCGCCCTTCTGCTTCATGCACAAAACTAGACACTCTCTGTCCAAGCTGAGGAAAACATACAGGTGCGGTCCACCCGGTTAGCAACTGGCCCCAAGTTTTCCACACCACAAATGTCGCTAGAAACTGTAGCTCCTCTCCCCTACGAGTGGCTTCTAGTGATTGAATAAGGGGGCATCAGAGTGGTGATTAGATAAGAGAGACGGGAGTCCCATGGCCCTCAGACTGACATGAAACAAGGACAAAGATTGTTTTATTTTCCCCACGTACCAAATGAAGTGGCGTTGCCTCTGTGCGGTCCCGCCCGCCCCGGGACGCAGGCTGGCGAAGACGGTGGGACCCTGAACTGTACGGGGGCGTCCTCGGGGCCGAGAACGCGCCTCTGCCTGCCGGGGAAGCTCCGGGAGTCCGAGGCAGCCGAAGCGGAGGTTCCAGCGGCGTCCCAGCGGGGCCGCTTGGTGCAGGGCTCACAGCCGGGGCCCGCACTCATGCTGGGACCCGCAGCGCACTGTCCCCGGGCCGGCCCGGGCGGAGAGCCTCATTCACTAACCCTGACGGGGACGGACTGCGCCTCCTCCTCGGCGCCCCCCGCACCATTCCCACTCTGCGACGGCCCGCTCCTGCGGTTGCTGCTCCTTGGGCCTCCGAGCCAGCCCTTCCCTGCGCAGCCGCTCGCCTCCGCTCGGTCGCAGGGAGCCCACCTGCCCCGGACGCGCCGCTTCCACTCGGGTTAGGGCTCCGGCTCACTTTCCCACCACCGGAAAGCAGTCGTCCCTCCCGCGCGCCGGACTTCCGGGTCGTACACGGCCGCAAAGCGGAAACGTTGTGCTTCACGGGAGCCGGCGCCCGGAAGGTCAGCGTGTGAAGGTGGCAGTAGCAACGCGGGTCTTCCCGCTGTTGCTGTGGGGACCACGGCCGAGCACACAACCCCGGCCTGAGGTGGTGGTGGGAAGCCCACCGCAGTTTGCTGCGACGTCATGGAGGGTGGCGGGGGAAGTGGCAACAAAACCACCGGCGGCTTGGCCGGCTTCTTCGGAGCGGGAGGAGCGGGTTACTCGCACGCCGATTTGGCCGGCGTTCCGCGTGAGTATCGGGCCTGCCTTTGCTACCCTCTCTGACAGCGTCCTGGGACAACTAGAAATTTGCCCCGGTCCTTGTTGCTTTTCCTGCTCGCATTCACAGGGTTCGCCGCCAGGGATGGGGTTTCAAGACTGAGCGAATTTAGGGTTGGGGGTGAGTGGCACGAATCACCGGAAGCTCGTTTATTGTCCTAGTTTCGGGAGGACACACAAAATGTCTTCCTTTAGCACCCTTGTCCCTTCTTTTCTCTCGTCGCACGCTTTCCTGTGTTCCTAGTTCTGGAAATAAACATATTTCATATAACAAGCCCATAGTTATTTTTTTTTTTCACATGGTCTCTAAAAATATTTCTAAAATCTAAATAACGTTAGGCGAAAACCCTCTTTTTGAGACAATCCAGGGAACCAGGAGGAGCTGGGAAATGAGCTAAACTTTTAAGAGATTTATAAACAAGAAAGAAGCCAACCAAATTTTGGAAGGGAAGTAAGCAAATGGAAAGCTACAGAGGCATGAATATCATTCCCATAAGTACGTATTTAAAGCTTTTAAGGTTTGGTAATTTCAGAAATTGAGCTGGATATATAAAACTTGGGCCTGAAGATAACAGAGAGTTGTGAGTAGCTTTTTCTTAAAGTGGGTGTTTCTTCTTGCTAATCCTTGTAGTATTTCTCAAAATCCTTTATACTTAAGAACATAAAGAAAGCCGTTTGTCTTTAATGTCTACTGTCTACACTGAGTCCAGAACGCAATTGGTGTGTCGCAGGTTTTCTCTGTATAGAGTAGAGGGCACTGCTTAATGTGGCAAGGTAATTACTGCTTTTGTGTGTGTGTATATAAATACTGCTGAGGTGAGCCAGATAACATAAAAAGATGGCCCTTAGTGATAGATATCATGAAGGAAATAAGACCCTGAGATGATGGTGGGAGGAAGCTATTTGAGAACAGATCAAGAAAACAACTTGGGAGTTGACATTTGAGCTGCGACCTGAATTTAGCAACAAATGTTTGAGAGATGGGACAAACTTGATGGGTTACTTGAACTCATGTTGGGTCCATGTGTCTTTAGCACATGGGAGTAAAGTGGTAAAAGATTGTAAAAGCAGAGAGGCAGGAAACAGCAGTAAAGAGAAGCGCTTAGAAGCAGGGGTAAGGAGATTGTATTTGATCCAAAGTGTGGATGGAAGCCATTAGGGCTGATTTCCTAGCAGCCACAGAGTGAGTTGAGAGGGTAGGAGAAAGTAAGTTAGGAAGCATTGGTATGAGTGAGGTGTGATGCCTGCACTAGGGTGCTAGTGTGACAATGGAAAGACTGGAGTAACAGGACTTCGACTTGGTGGGCAGTCATGGTGAGTGCTTACATCTGTGAGCAACCAACTGAGATACAGAAGGACTCAAATACTAGATTTTAAATCTGTGAAAATTAATTTTTCTTGCCCAAAGTTGGTAGAGTTAAAGTTTAACCCTCTGAAAGTTTGTATTTTCCATAAGCTTTCTCCCTGTGGTGACTAAGAGTAGAATTGTCAATAGTTTGATCTGAAGGCGCTGACTTGATGGACTTATCCACAATCAAAAACGCCAGCCCTACCACTGTTTCCCTGAGAGACTGATAACTCTTTTGCAATTTGCTTGATCGTCTTGCTAGTTAAAGAAACTACTTTTATGCATGATCTGGGAGAGCAAGTGGGTATGGGCACTTTCTGCTGAGCCTGGTGACGTGAGTTGGATCCCTAGAAGCAGACGGGTAGAAGGAAGGGGCTCCAGATGGACCATATGCACTCCAGCACACACAGGCACACAAACTCATAAGGAAATGAGTACATGTTTTTTAAAAAATAAATAAATAAAAATAAACCAAAACATAACAACCTAAGCTAATTTTCTGGGAGTGTGATGATCTGACCTGTCAGTGCCAATGCCTTAGGAAAGTGTAGGTCATCAGTGCAGGGAATAGTTCCTCAAGACAATTTCACTTTTATTGAATTTCAAGAAATGTAACAATCAGCTGAATCAATCCTATAGGAAATAGTTTAAGGAATTTTGTGTGATATGACATTTTGTTTTTTCTCTAGTAACTGGTATGAACCCCCTGTCTCCGTATTTAAATGTGGATCCACGCTATCTTGTTCAGGTAAGATAGAGGTTTTACTGGTTTGATTTGGTGCCCTACTCTACCACCAACGTCGCACTTAGTGCTGACAAGCGGGAGGTACTCCTGGAGGGCTGGTCTTCCAGTCTCCACTCACTCCTCCTCGCCACAGACTCGGGTTTGTCTTGTGCTTCTTCCTGAAACCATTGGTGGTTCTCCTAAGGTGTCTGTTTTGTGTAGTGAAAAGAATCATAGTAAAAGTAATCTTTATTTTTTGGGTTTTTTTTTTTTCCTTTTTTGTTTTTTTGAGACAAGGATTCTCTGTGTAACCCTAGTTGTCCTGAAAATCATTCTGTAGAGGAAGCTTGTAGGGAGTCTTTCTCTCTCACCAGCCAGCTTCCAAATAACCACACAGAGATTATTATTAGTTATGGAAGCTTGGCCAATAGCTTAGGCTTGTTTCTAACATGTTCTTATAACTTAAATTAACCCGTTTCTATTACTTTATGTGTTGCCATGTGGCTCATGGCTTGTTACTTCATCTCCTACATGTTACGCTTTTTCTGCATCTCTTCGTGATTCTACCCTTCTTCCCAGCATCCTCTGTGCCTGAAAATCCTGCCTAGCTGTTGGCTGTTCAGCTCTTTATAAACCAACCAGAATGACACATCTTCACAGTGTATGGAAAGATTATTCTACAATAGAAACCGCCCTTGAACTAAAAGATCTCATCTTCCTCTGCCTCCTGAATTCTGGGACTAAAGGTGTGCATCACTGCTGTCACCACCCAGTGTAATCTTTGTTTCTAAAGTTTAATTTGAAGTATCAAGGTCCTGAACTAATTACCAAAAGTTGAAAGACCAGTGTTTGCATCATTCAGAGAACTGAAGTTGATTTAACATCTAAAAATAAATTTTCTATAGCGTTTCCTGTTAAATGGCATTTACAGAATATCTAATGTAATGTCATACTTAGTATATTAAAAAAAAAAAAGAAAGAATGGGTAAATTCTTCAAGGTCAGGAGATCAGGGACAATACAGGCATGTCCACTCTCTTTACTCCTGAGGATCAGGAACAATACGGGCATGTCCACTCTCTTTACTCCTGAGGATCAGGAACAATACAGGCATGTTTACTGTCTTTTACTCCTGAGGATCAGGAACAATATGGGCATGTCCACTCTCTTTACTCCTGAGGATCAGGAACAATACAAGCATGTTCACTGTCTTTACTTACCCTCAGAATTGTCTAGCCAGCACAACAAAAGAAGCAGATTCTGGCCAGCCTTGCTGTGTGTACCTTTAATTCCAGTACTTGGGAGTCAGACAGAGCTGGTTGAAGCTACCTATATAATAAGACCTTGTCTTTTCAAAAAAAAAAAGAGGGGGTGGGGCACGAAGTGGTGGTGTGTGCCTTTAGTCTCAGCACGGGGAAGTAAGAGGCAGGTGGGTCTCTTGAGTTCAAGGCAAACTTGGTCCATAGAGTGCATTCTAGGACATCCCGGACTACACAGAGATACCCTATCTGGAAAAGCCCAAAAGGAAAGAAATGTTATCTAGAATGAGAAAGAATCAAAACTGTTTGCAAATAATGCAAGATTCTTAACTACAGTAATTTAAAGAAAAAAAGCAAATCTATTAAAATTAATAAATAAATTTAGCATAGTTGTAGAATGTGAGAGCTATAGACATAAATTAGTCCTGATTCTATACAGTAGCAATGAACACTCCAAAAGTAGAATTAGGAAAATAGTTCCTTTTCATTTAGTGTAAAGTGTTCCAGGTCAGTGAGGACTACTTGTAGATAACTAAAAAGAAAAAGAATGGAAAAACAGAAGAAAGGAAAAATGACAGGGTAGCCTGGAAACTGGGAGAAAATATTTGTAAAGCGCTGAATAGAGGACTTAAAATTCCTACATTTAAGATAGAAGAAATGAGTTATAAAATTGCATTGGGTTGGAATAGATGTTTTCATGAAACCATACAAATGTCCAATTAAATGTAATCACAAATGAGATGCCACTTCATATATATCAAAAAATGCATGTCCTTAACATAGGCTGCCGCCAGAAGGTGTGACCCAGATTAAAAGTGGGTCTTTCCCACTTCAAATGATTTAATTAAGGAAAAAAAATCCCTCCCAGGTATACCCATCTGCTTGGGTTTTAGTTAATTCCGGGTGTAGTCAGTTGACAACCAAGAATAGCCATATCATCACTTACGATTTATGGGCTGGCTATTAGTGCGGACAGTTTTCGTTTTGTTTGAATATGATAGCTGAGTTTGCATTAATTTAATTGTTTACTTATTTTAAAACTACTTTGAAATGCTGAAGAACCTGTAATTCAAGCATTTGGAAGGCTGTGGTGGGAATAATTGTAAGTTTCAGGCCAGCCTAGGCTACATAATGAGACTGCCTAAATCTGAAAGAGAAAAGTAGGAAGAAAGTTACAGCTTGAAGCATGATTCATAAAAACTCAGAGACAGATGTTGGGGTTTAACCTAAAGACCAGTAAAACAAAACATCCAGTTATGGCCTCTTAATCTCAACCTCAGTCCAAAAATGGCGATCCTGCCTCCAGGAATCTCAGAATGAGACTGAGATCTCTCTCCTCCCATCTTATATTTTTCTCTACTTCTGGGATTAAAGTTGTGCACCACTGCCACCAGGTTTCTATGGCAAGCTAATTAAAAGTGTGTGTCACCACTACCTGGTCTGTGCTGGCCAGTGTGGCTGTTTTACTTTTCTGATCCTCAGGCAAGCTTTATTAGAATACAATAGCTGTCCAAGTGCTGTCTTCAGGGAGCACTCATCTTGGTTTTCCTTTTTACCCTTTAGGATACTGATGAGTTCATTTTGCCAACTGGCGCTAACAAAACCCGAGGCAGATTTGAGCTAGCTTTCTTTACCATTGGAGGATGTTGCATGACAGGTGGGTAGTATATATCTTTTAATGTCCTTATATCCAAGTAGTTAATGGTCCTTACTGTGAAAAATAACTAGAATATTGTTTTCAACTTAAAATGTATCACAGTTTTTATTATATAAAAAACAAACCAGAAACATAAAGCCTTTTTTTTTCCTTTGGGCTGAATTGTTATGATTCAGGGGCTGCATTTGGGGCCATGAACGGTCTTCGGCTAGGATTGAAGGAAACCCAGAGCATGGCCTGGTCCAAACCAAGAAATGTACAGTAAGTCTATGAAATCTTTTGATGAATTGATGTTTGCATATTAGCTTCTGCTTTATTACCACCCTGTGTTAATAAAATACTTAGAGAGGACTGGAGAGATAGCTCAGAGGTTAAGAGCACTGGCTATTCTTCCAGAGATCCTGAATTCAATTTCCACCAACCAATCACATGGTGGCTCACAACATCTGTGATGAAATCTGGTGCCCTCTTCTGGTGTGCAGGCATACATGCAGGCAGAATTCTGTATACATAATAAATAAATCTTTAAAAAAAAATAAAATAAAATGCTTAGAGAATTAACTTCCTCCCGCTTTTTATAGTTGGTTTGGTTTTATCTTTCTAAAATATAAGAAACCAGATTTCTGTGTGTTTTTCAGAAGAGTGAATTTTGAGATGGTGTCTTCATTCAGCTGGACTACCCCAACCTGGTTTCTTGGCTCACATGTGTTTTCTGTTTTCCAAACTTGTATGGCATGCTTTTTAAATTGTTGAGTTGCTAATTGGGAAGTTTGATTGGGGGGGGGGTGCTGTAGCAGTAGAATACTTGATGAAATTAAAGCCATACCTAGCTTTATTAGCTCCTTGTTGACATGCTTCAATTCTGAAACTCTTAAATAAAATTTCTAGATCTTCAAGGTCGTGTGTGTGTGTGTCTGTCTGTCTGTGTGTCCATGTGGGTTGGGTTGGGTGCATGTGAAGGCCATAGGTAAGCCCTAAGGTGTCTCTTCTCAGGAACTGTCCCTGTTACATCCATTGAGCCAGCTTCGCCTGCCCATTACTGAACTCTGGCTTGCAAGTGTAGTGCTCTGCCAGAAGATGGCAGCAGGCGTGCTGGCGTTAGACCTAGGAGACCTTAATGGCACCAGCATTTTTCCTGTTCCTGTCACTGCTTAAATCCCTGCATTAACAAGCCAAAATAGTGTGATACCGTCAGCCATGGCCAGTCATACCCAGTTCTTCTCTTGTATTGTTTTGAAACAAATCCCCAACCAATGTTAAATATGAATTTAGAAGTAAGAAATTTCTTAGAAAAAGATACTGTACTTCAATTTTGAAAACAATAGCAATATGATCTTTCTTGTCTTCCCATATTGGAAAACAGCATTTAATAGTAGAAAAAAGGTAAAATTTACAGCCAAGAACATTGTGTGTGTATAGCTTCAGAATCCTAGTTTAATGACTTAGGATTTTGTGATTTTGAATAAACTTCTCTACTTTCTGCCTTGCAGAGTTGTGGAGAGATGATAGAAGTAAGAACTAGGTAAAGACTCACTAAATGGAAATGTACCAGTGTAGTAATGAAAATTAATAGTTTTTAAGCTTTTTATAGATTATATACTAAACTTACAATGTGTTAGTAAATATCTAACTAATTAGAAAATACATTTCTCCATAGCCATTCTAAATAACATTTTGAAAGCGAACACATTTTTATTGCTATGGATCTTTGAATTCTTACTGTTTGTGGTTATAGTCTGTCAGTTCCAGTAGTAGTCAGCCATCGCAGACACATTCCTGTGATGGTGTTACACTGCTGGGAGAGTAATATGTGGTCTTCACCTGGTTGCTGCATTGCTGTTCTGGTGGGCTATGACTCTGGTGTAAGACGCAACTATGCTTCCTTGAGAGTGTGCTAAGCATTCATTTTGACTGCTTAGTTCTAGTGCGGGAGCAGACAATACTTTCTCCATGTATTCTGGGAATGAAGCCGTTCCCTCTCTTCAAGTTGGCTTTGCATTGTATACATTCCTGTCCTTTCCCTTGATTCTACTTGATATTCTGAAAATATATTCTCTTTCCCAAGAGAAAATCAAACCCTTGTCACAGTTTCAGTGACAGTTTAGTTTTACATAGATAAGTTTGTAAAATGCATTTCAGGCTGTAATTCAAAACCTTTGTATTTAGTCTGTCTTGAATAACTTTATATCTTTACTTACAGGACTTTCCTTTAGTCATTGCCCAGAGTGTTAGAAATTTTTTATTATGACCCTCATTTATGTAAAGTAACAGCCATTTTTATTAAAATCTTAGGTAATATTAATATGTACCTTAAAGTTACAAAAACAGTGAGGCTTGGGTCTAGGTGTTTTAAATAGTTACTATTATGATTTATAAATACCATAATAGCGAATATAATGATCTAGAGAAATAATGATCCTAAATACATTTTTTTCTCGTTCTTCCTTGGTAGGATTTTGAATATGGTGACTAGGCAAGGGGCACTTTGGGCTAATACTCTAGGTTCCCTGGGTAAGTATAAATCTTGTTCAATGAATCTTTTGTTTTGAGACAAGGTATCATGTGGCTGAGTCTGAAACTTGTCTATATAACAAATCTCAAGCTTGTTATATAGTTGAGGATAAACTTGGAATTCTTATCCTCCTGGTCCTCCTTTCAAGTTTTGAAATTACAGGTATGCACTCGGGATACTTCATATCCAGGGCTGCATGCATGCTAGGCAAACACTTCACCACCGCAAAGAAAGAATGTGTAGTCACCCAAAATTTTGGTTCTAGGCTAAACAATTAACGTTTAAATCCACTCTGGTAATTATTGTAGCTATCATCTGTGAAAAGATTTGTAAGTGCTGCTTTACTTGTCTAAATAGTGTGCTAAGTAAAACCCTGTTTTAAACTGAATGATGTCCAAGGCATAGGGTTGTACCTGCTAAGAAAGGCTCGAAGTCCTGCAGTGAGACGTGACAGATCTGCACAGACCTTTTGCTTTGTTTCCTAATAGCCTGTTGAGTGACCTGTAGATTCCAGAACCTGAATGGCAGGGCTGCAGTAAGCCTTTGTAGATGAGGAAAGCAGTCTCAGTTACAGGCGGGGTAATTTAGTGCTGCTTAGTCAGAGCCTGGTGCCTTCATTACCTGTTAATTATGAGTAGTTTGTTCTTTTGATTGCTGGTGACTTAAAATTACCTGTGGCCCATATGCCTTACCATCTGAGGTTTATAGTGTACAGACAAGCTGACCTTATGGTGCTCTTCCTACTTGTTGCAAACAAGATTGTTGAAAACACAAAGGCCTCCTTTGTAACATTGTAACCAAGTTAAGATTCTAACCTTGACTATGGTATTTGGAAGCAGTACATTTTGACACCATAAAGCCAAATTCACACTTTTTATTCTGACAGATGGCAGCTTTGATGTTCTGCTTATGTCTACAACCATGAAATACCTGCTTACACACACAAGTCATGGTCCTCTGCTCTTTTGTAGTTGCTTATATACTTGGGAAACTCAGCAGTCCATGCCTGTATTACAACTTTCTCGTTTTTAGCACTAAAAATTCTACATTCGATAAAACCCCACGTTCCTAGACAAAGTGGAATAGATGGTCGTTCTGTTGGTTACTGTTTTTCAATTGTAATGTCATATGATTAGTCACAATGGTATTACATGATCAGTTTCAGTTGAATATGCTTAACAAAAAGACAGCTTTCATAAAAGTAGAGAGAAGTTGCACAACAGGCAAAGGGTAAGACTGTTTGATGGATTGTTGGAAAGGCAAGTATAACTAGGCTTGTTTTGAGCCAGGATCTCTCTTTAGTTTTAGCTAGCTTGCTATGTTGTTGATGCTGGCCTGAACACAAGAGATTTACCTGTCTCTGCCTTTAGTAAGTATACTCCTTTGGTATTAAAGGAGTATGTATACTACCCATGTAGCAATGATTTTGAAACATGGTAAGGAAGTGTTATAGCATTGTGCCTGATAAATGTAGGTAAAGTACATGTAAGGGTTTGGATGAAAGTACTGTAAAACTTAAGGGTTTTGTAGCATGTGGAAGTCAGACCTCAAATTCTTTTATTGATCTTGTGTGTGAGGTTTTTGTTCATTTGGGAAGCAGGTGACAGAATTTTACTGGGTGGACTAGGACTTGGCATGTAGACTAGGCTGGCCTCTAACTCATGGAGATCTGCCTTCCTCTGCCTCATAAGTGCTAGGATTAAAGATGTGTCGCTGTTGGCTGTATTGTTTTCCTATAATAGAAACATATAAGTGTTTTAATTAAAAAATATAACAGCTACTTGAGGTAGAGCATAAGTAAAATTTTGAAATATTTTTCTTGGACTCTACAGTAATATTTTCTAAAAATAGCATTCTACATTTTTGTATAATCGGTCAGTTGTGTGCTACTATATATATGTGCCAGCTTTATGTATCAGTGAATGTAGGTCTTCCTGGCTTTTTTGTTTGTTTTTGTTTTTGAGACAGGATTTCTCTGTGTAACCCTGGCTATCCTAGAACTTGCTTCATAGTTCAGGCTGTCTTTGAACACAAGAGATCCACGTACTTCTGCCTCCCTAGTTCTGGGATTAAAAGTGCACCACCATTGCTGACATATTCATAGCTGTCACTGTGGTCTTCTGTATTATGGAAAGTTCTTGTCTGGATCAGTGCAGTGATGCAGATGTTTTTGGGGGACATTTTGTTTTTAGATTTTTTTTTTTCTATTAGAAGCAGTGATCCAGTGATGTATGTGCTTGGGTGTGCATACCTACTATGATTATCATGTTAACTTTTACCACTGATCTGTTTCTGCTGTAGCCTTGCTCTATAGTGCATTTGGTGTTATCATTGAGAAAACACGGGGTGCAGAAGATGACCTCAACACAATAGCAGCCGGAACCATGACGGGAATGTTGTATAAATGTACAGGTAGGCAGTACTGAATGAAGAAGTGAAATTTGTTTTTATTTATAATATTCAGAGAAAATTATGTGTAATATAAATGTGTGTATGTGTTTGTTTACAATGCAACCTAGTACACTAACCTTACGGTTATTAAGGGTTTTGTTGTTTTCTTGTTGGTTTCTTTTTTGTTGGTTTCACCTTGTAAACTGACCTTGAACTTACCATCCTGCCTTACCCTCCTGAGTACTAGAATTACAGGCTGTGCTATACTATGCTCGGTATTTGTCCCTCCCCAACTCCTGGCAATCTCATACACTACCTTTGTTACCTTGTAATTGTACCTGTAGTGGAACGCTACAGTATTTGTCCTTTTATGACTGCCATACTGTTTAACTGAGCATTTTTCTTCGTGACATCCATCTTATATTGTGCTTCTAAATCTCCTCCTTTCTGCATCTGTCCCCCATCAGATAATGAAGGGTTCTGTTTGTAAGTCATCTAATTTACAAACCTGAAGAGAGTAAGATCACAGTACCTTTTTCTGTAAACAAGGTTAAATTAAGGCAAGATAAGCTGTCTTTACCTGCTGCCTTTCTTTTATGATGTACGCAAAGCAAATCCTAATCTGACTCAAAAGTCCCGTGGCTTTTTGCTTCTTCTTTTTTTTTTTTTCTGTACCACATTGTTTCTTGGATGGAGTAATAATGGAAATTTAAAAAAAAAGGAAGGGGTAATAGTTGAGCTGGGCCTGAAAAATCGACTGAATTTCAGATGTATCTCTTAGTCACATGACCATGAGAAAGGTGTAGGACCCAAGTCTGCAAGAGAGTTTTAGGTTTGGAACATAGGAAGCCATAATTTAGGTTAAAAGTCATGAGGGATGTTTGAATAAAGAATTACTAGAATTGGTCTGGAGAGATGACTTGACACTTGACTGCTCATCCAAAGGACCTGGGTTTGAGTCTCAGCTCCCACAAGTGGCTCACAGCCATCTGTAACACAGCCAGTCCTCTGTAGTTACTGCTTACATATCATGTGTGTACTCACATGCAAGCAAAACACTAGTATACAATCAGTGGAAGAATTATTATAGTCATGCTGTGGGAGGTTGATAGAAATGTGGTTAGAAGGTAGAAGCATAAAGTCAAAGTAGAGCTGGGCGGTGTTGGTGCACACCTTTAATCCCAACACAGGAGAGGCAGAGGAAGGTGGACCTCTCTGAGTTCAAGGCTAGCCTGGTCTGCTGTGTGAGTGCCTGGACAGGCTCCAATGCTACACAGAGAAACTTTGTCTCAAAAAACCCAATTAGATAAATAAGTAAAGTCAAAATAGTTAAAGAATACTACTAATGATGTTTAAGGTTTATGGTATTAGCCTCAACTCAAATGACAGACGATAAACTTCACAACTGATGAAGACGTGAGGGAAAGGCACATATTAAAGACGGTTGGATTATGCCGAAGTGTAACTTAGTTGTCTGAGTACTTGCCTAGCATACATGAACTTTTGCTGGGTCAGATTTTCGGTGCTGCATAAAACCGGATGTCGTATACAAGTGTAATCAAAGTACTCGAGGTGGAGAATCAAAAGTTCAAGGTCATTTTTAGCTGTGTAGGAAATTTGAGATCAAGCTTGCCTCAAGACATTGTCAAAAAGCAAAGCAAATAAAAATCTAGTTTGTAACATGGTAAAAAAAAAAAAAATTGTATTATTAGTTGACTTGCTTTGCTGACCGAAATGTCTGACAAAAACGTGAAGGAGGGAGTGTTTATTTGGATTGAATGTTGCTGAGTGGGTAAGGCCTGTAGCAGCAGAGCAGTTCATGTTCTAGCTTGCCAGGAACAAAGGAACAGTGGCAAACAACTGGCTTTCTCCTTTTCTCCTTTTATTTTGTCTAGCTCCCTGCCTATGGGATGGTGCCACTTTCCTTCAGGATAGAATTTTCCTCTTCAGTTAATCCTCTGTAATGCCCTTAGAATCAGTCAAATTGACAGTAAAAATTAACCATCACAGTGTGACTTTGAGTGGCACATATTCTGGCTCGCTCAGCACCATACCTTATATGTATATAGTCTCTTTAAGGCAAGAGAAATCTCAATAAAGTATGTCAAATGTTTTTGACTCCATACACTGCGTCCTTTTAGAAAAGTGATGTTTTGTCTCATTTTATGTCTCCCAGTGATTCTTGGTCATTTGGGCAACTTTCCTGTAGACATTGCTTTTATTTAGCAGAGTGAGTTGTATAGTAGAACCCTGTTCGGATCTTGTGAAAGTTTTTATAAATCCTAATTAATGTCTGGTAGATTATAAACTACTTGGGAGAAAGGTGAACACTTAATTCTGCAAGTTAAAATAGGCGCATTCAAGCTTATGATGAAATGGGAATACCATTTAGAAGCCAAGACTTAGAAGTCCGGTTAATTCTTAGCCGTTAACTGACCCTTGAGGCTCACTCTTCTACCTGATTTGATCTCTTGATACTTTGAAGACTCCAGAGTAGACCATTCTTTCATCTGACTTTTACTTCTCATTTAAGGGTCTTTATTTTTCATGTGCCCTTTTCTTCTCATGCTCTTTCCAATTTTTTTTTTTTTTTTTTTTTACAAATTCTCATCTGTTTTTGTTTATATGTGGCTTTCTTGAGACCTCCCTTAAACACTGTAGCACATGAAAGTTCTGTCCTGCAGGGTAAATTGCTGAATGCCAGATTACTTAAGAAAAACATCTGTATATTAAAAGTGATAATAGCTATTGCCAAAGTGACCTTTGAAGAGTTTATGTACCATTATCAGTTTGAAGTATCATCTACCCATTTTAAGCTTTATTTTTATTATTTTAGTTAATGTGTACTATGTTAATGCCTGCATGGGCATATGGAAGACACTCTAGGTGTTAAAACCCCTAAAGCTGGAGTTACAGGTGGTTGTGGCTGCCTGCTGTAGACGGTGGGAGTCGAACTCCATCCTCTGGAAGAACTACAAGTGTTCTTAATCATTAAGCCGTGTCTCCAGCCCCACCATTGCTTTGAAATGAATGTAAACTGGTGAAAGATAGTTTTGTTGTTATTGTTGGGTTTAGTTTCAAGACAGTGTCTAGCTCTGTGAACGAGGCTGGCTTCAAGACTTACGGGAACTCCCACATGTAAGCCGAAAATAGTGTCTGTGTCTCACTTTGTTTTTCCCCGGTTGGTGGTAAGATTGAGCAACTTCTGTTATTTATTACCATTGTAATTTCCCTGAAGCTCTTTCTTCTTTCCTACTGGGTGTGCCTTCAATTAATTTTCAACATTATGGCGATTAGCCTTTTACCTATTACATATTACATATGGTATGTGAAATTTTGCCTACTTTTAAGCTGGGCTTGAGACATTTCTGTTCAACTACTATCTATCTCAGGGCACTGAGATTGTCAAGGCCAGCCTGGACAATTTCTTTATTTCAAAAAGTAAAGATAGGATCAGGTTATCACTCATGGGTAGAATGCTTGCCCGTCATTCATGAGACTCTAGGTTCAATTTCCAGTTCCTCAGGGGGGGAAAAATCTTTTTAATTTGATACTTTAAAACAACAGTAATGTAAGAGGTCATTCAGGGGTACTTTGGAGTGTGCATTTGAATTCTGTAGGTCTCACGTCTAGTTTGACATTGGTAAAGAGAACCATTAACTAATGGTAACCCTGATACTTCTAAATTTGAGGTACTGACTTTGAATATCCTTTCACTAATGTTACTTTATGGACTGACATTGTTATGGAAAGCTAAGACTAACAGAAGGCGTTAGCAAAGAAAGCAGACTCAGTCTTCGTTGACTTCTTTGGCTTCTTGGGCCTTATTTCTCAAGTACAAGCTCACTCTAAGATGTGTGCTTGTTGATAGCGAATTAGCTGTTATCACAGTAGAATGTGATTATTATTGAATGCTTTCTTGTGTTACATGGAATCTCACTCCCATCCTTTAGGAAAAAATAGCAGAAACA
>NC_022013.1:60415012-60435279 GCF_000317375.1 Microtus ochrogaster
CCACCCCCTGCCAATCTTTTTGAAACTGTATCTCTTGTAGCCAAGGCTGGTCCCCAGCCCACTCTGTATCCAAAGATAGACTTGACCTCCTGATCCTCTAGCCTCTGCTTCCCAGGTGCTAGGTTTTCAGGCCCGTGTCACCATGCTTAGCTTGAGTTTTTCCTTCTGCTCTAAGAGCTCCATAATAATTTACACTATAAGTGTTTTTACACTGAGTGTCGAATCCTTGAATCTAAGAAGTTGAAGTTCTGTGTGTTTTCTGCCACACAAAGTTTGTTCCTGTGGTTGGTCTGTCCTCCTGAGTTTAATCAGAAATTAAACTCTTGTTGTAGTGACTTCAATGTGAACTGATGTTGAGATTTTTGGTCAGCAGATATTATCAACTGTTCCACAATTGCAGTTGCTCAGTTTCACAATTGGCAATTCTTGTCACTTGACATAGTATTTGTCTTAAAGCAAATTTGGTACATTTTTAGGTTTAAGGTTACCAGTAAACAGGAAATAGCATGGTGTTCTACCTTGTTTGAGAAGATGAAGACCGTATGTGGGTGACTTGGAGCTTCCACACCCCCTCCCTTTGGACTAGGAAGTACCTCCTACTCACTTTGAGCTCTATGTGTCATGAGTAGTAACACTGGTCTTGAGTTTTGTGTGAGCTCCTATTTTTACTTATTTAAAGCCTAGTGTGGTTTGTACATGCGATCCCAGCGCTGGAAATCCCAGGCCTTTGGGAGGTGTAATGCTGGGTTTATAAGCTTGGATTAGAGAAATGTGCTACTGTACCCAACTTATGGGGTACTAGGGAGTGAACTCAAGGTTTCATATTCTAGGCAACTAACTACACTGCCAACTGAGTTGTAGCTCCCAGCCCCCTGGGAGCTCTGTTTGTGTATCTGTGTATGTAAAATAATCTATTTTGAATATAGAAAGCTGCTCTTATTCACACACATCTCGGGAAGACATGGAATTCTATAATTCTTTTGAAGCTTTATGTGTGTGGAGTAAAGTACGACTTGATATTTGAAATGAAAAACTAGAACTCAAAGTAGTGTATCGTGCACAATAAAGCATATAAACAAAGGTACATTTCAGAGACCTAAATGTAGAACATATGTTGTTATTTAATCTGTTCAAACAGAAATGCATTAATAGTGAATTCATCTATTGAATCTGGATGTGATAGTTAACCATTTTAAAGATTATAGGGCAGGACCACAATCTGGCTCAGTAGGCAAAGACATTTGCTGCTAAACCCAGTGACCTAAATGAATCTCTGGGACATACATAGTGAAGGAGAAAACTAGCTCCTACAAGTTTCCCCTTTGACCGACACACAAACCATAGCACATGCACATCTGCATCCAATAAGTAAATGTATTGCTTAATTAAAGATTGTGATATATCTTATAGAACATACTGCTCAGTGAATATTCCTCTTCTGTGTCCTAGCAGAATTTGATGGTTTCTCTTTACCCAAACAGTTTTTATCTAACTCTTGGGACTTTGATTTATGTATTTATTTTCTTTGTGTGTATATACCTAAGCACTCGGAGGTCAGAAAATGACTTCGGGAAATTGGCTTTTTCTCTTTCTACCATTTGAGTCCTGAGAATTGATTTCTAGTTGTCAGGCTCAGAAGCAAACACCTCTACCTGCTGAGGTATCTTTCTGACCCTTATTTGTATTTGAGTATTGTTTCGTATACCTATGTTTATAACATTCACAATTCTCAAAAGATAAAAGTAAAGTAACCCAAGTATCTACTAATGGGTGAATGGATACACAATGAACTGTAGTAAGCCTTTGAAAAGCAAGGGAATGCTGACATAGACAATAGCGTGGATGAATTAAGAACATTGTACTAATTAAGGTAAGACAGTTACAAAAGGACAAATATTGGGTGGCTCTATTTAATAAGTTACCTACGAAGAATAGTCAAAATCATTGAAATAAAACAGTAAAGGGGCAGGAAATGAGGAGTTACTCTTTTACTACTTTGTTTTGCAAGGTGAAAAAATTCCAGATGTGGATATTGTTGTAAGTAACACAATATGGGGCAAGAGAAACGGCTCAGCAGTTAAGACCACTATGGCAGAGAGCCTGGGTTCAATTCCTAGCACCTGTCTTGGGTGTTTTACAATTGCCTGTAATTCTAGTTTCAGGGTGACCCTCTGGCCTCTGAGGGTACCTACATGGGCTAGGATACTATACTGAGGGTATGCATGTGCACATACACAATTTAAAATAAACTTATTTTAAAAACTATGCAAATGTTTATTATCATTGAGCTGTATACTATATACATGCCCCACAATTTTATTTACTTTTTCAATGCTGGAGATTGTCCCTAGTACTTGTACATGGTAAGCATTGATTTCTCCACTGAGCAACACCCTTAGTCACTGTACCAATTTCTGGTGGGAGGCAAGTGAAAAGATCTCCTGTAGACCAGGCTAACCCCATACTTCCTATGTAACCAAGGATGGATGACATTGAACTGTTGGTTTTCTTCAACTACTAGAATGCTGAGATTATAGGCATGTACACCGTACTAATTGTATATGGTATTGGATATGGAACCCATGACTTTATTGATGCTGCTGCTAGGCAAGCACTTTGTCAGTTGAACTATACCCCCAGCCTTCTTTACCAGTTTTTAAAATGAGTATTTTAAATGAAACTTCCAAAAGCCAAAAAAATGCATATAAATTAATTTTGTTCCTCTAAAGCAGGAATCAGCTAAAACTGTTTCTCCAGGGCTGGAGAGCTGGCTCAGCGGTGAGCCATTAAGAGCTCTGGCTGTTTTTTCATAGGACCCAGGTTCAATTCCCAGCACCCACATGGCTGCTTAAAATTGTCTGCAACTCCAGTTTCAGGGGAGTTGCACACCAATGCACATGACGTTTACCTTTTTTAAAAATAATCACATTTTAGCCGGGCGATGGTGGCGCACGCCTTTAATCCCAGCACTCGGGAGGCAGAGGCAGGCGGATCTCTGTGAGTTCGAGGGCAGCCTGCTCTACAGAGCTAGTTCCAGGACAGGCTCCAAAGCCACAGAGAAACCCTGTCTCGAAAAAAACCAAAAAGGAAAAAAAAAATCACATTTTAAATTGATGTTAAAGTACCTATATAATAAATGGCCTTTGCCCTTCAGAGCCTAAAATTTTTTACTATCTGCCTGTTAAAGAGAGAGTTACAATTCTTTGTTATAAATTGACATTTTAATGAATTAGCTCTGCTGTTAACCAGTTCTGTATCCCAGAAACAAGGCACTTGTGTTCTGACCCATGTTTTCCTGTCTCTTCAGAAGAACTGGGTAAGAAGTGATCAGAAGATGGGAAGTAAAAGAAACACAAATCTTCATGTTTGTTTTACTTCATTGAACAATGGTATTGTTTACTTTGTTGTTAGCAAGTGTATTGCTGACCAATTTCCTGGTCTGAGCTAGATAGCTTCTCAGTTTTAAAAAAGTCTAAAATAGGGGTCCCTTAGTTTGTTATTGTTTTGTTTTGTTTTTTTGTTTGTTTGTTTTTGTTTTTTTAGCAGCCATTTGGTAAAACCCAAAATTTAAAGTGTTAAAAATTAGAACTTGGGGAGCTATGTGTGGTGGTGTATGACCGGAACCACAGCATTTGGGAGCCATAGACTGGCAGATCTCTTGAGTTTGAGGCCAGCCTAGTCTGGTGTGTGTGATAAAAGACCGCTCTTAAGCTAGGGTTGGGTGTGTGACTCATGCATGCTGCCTGTGTTTGCTGTCCTCTTAGGTTTTTCCCCCTATCTTTAAAGAATGAATGTTATTAGTTTGGACTAAACTTTTGTTTTTTGTTAGAAAATGAATGTTTTCTGGGGAATCAGTTATTTTTAAGGCACACTTATTGTGCATTGGTATCCAAAGATCTTAAAGCTTTATAGGTCCCATTGAAGTTTTGTAGTCCCTAATATATAAACTAAGAACATTCCCAGGGAAGATTGTTGTTTTAAATTTGAGAAATAATGTGGAATCTCTTGCACAGAGGTCACTCAGAAACTGTTCTTAGAGCACAGTCAATTGTCAGAAATGATTTATAGCGGTTTTTTTCCAGACCAGTGGCTGGCCATGTATGCAGCTACACCCCAGCACTAAGTGAATAGACAACCTTTTGGACCAAAAAGGCCTTGGGGGGTGTTGGGAGGCAACTTGTACAGAATTAAATGTTTGGTTATATGAAGTAGTGTAGTTACTTTCCATTACCTGCCCTTTATCATTTCTCTACTAATTGGGAAGAGCACCTTTGCTTTATTTTGATTTTGAGTGGGGTTTTGAGGTTTGTATTTTGGTTGCCTACTTAGAGAGCCTTCATTAAACCCAAATTTAGATCTAATAACTTTTTTCTTGTAGATACCTTTATTTTTCTATGTGTGTATTTCCATTATATGATTTTGTTCTAATAAAAGTGTCCAGCTCTACAGCTTTTTCTTAATTTATTAGTCAAAAACACAACATTGGTCCTTATTAAGCTAAGTGGATTAAGTTGACAAGATAAGTATGTTATTTTCCAAATTTTATAGATTCTAAACCATGCAGAACGGTTGTACGTTCAACTTCAGTGTTACAATCCAAATACAAGATGGCAGAGATGGGAACTTAGAAATGTCTCCCTTTACTTGACAATTTTAACTATTTTTGTGTATGGGTATTGTACCTGCATGTGTATGTGAACCATGTGTGTGTGCCTGGTGCCTAAGATGGCTATGAGCCACCATGTGGGTGCTGGAAATTGAACCCAGGTTAATAAGCCATCTTTCCACCTCCCTCCCCATTTACTTTGATTTTTGTGAAACTTTGTCTTGCTTTTTAATCCCTCCCACACATTTGACAGCAGCTTTAAGGGGGACATTTCAAGCATTTCAGTGGAAGCCTGACAGTCTAAGTAGGTCAGCTATCATAGCCTTCAGACCAGAGACTCTGGAGGGGAGTAGCCCTCTATCAGCTGAGGCCATCTGGTAGGCTCAGTGAAAGAGGGTTAGTTCTGCCGTTCTAACTGAACCAAATTGTCGCTGAAATTATAGAGTTGACTGTTGTTGAGCTCCTCTACTATTTCCATTTTTTGGTGCCAAGGCACATGTGGAGGTCAAAGAACAGTTTGCAGCAGTTTTTTCCCACCATGTAGGCTCTGAAAACCAAATTCAAGTCAGGTGCTTTTAAAGCTCACTGAGCCATCTCCCTGGGCCCCCTCACCTTATCTTCTTAAGACATGACTCACACAGACACCTGTAAGCTCCCTGAAATTTGTGGTATCTAGTTATTGTGGAGCTGCACCATGCCTTGGTCTCTTTAAGTGTCTTTGGGAAACCCCATTCTGGTGGTGTTTCTTCTCTTTACTATATAAAAGTTATATAATCCTGAATGATTGGGTCATTTCCTATTTTTAAGAAACTTCTGAGTCACTTTCTCTTAATAGATTTGAGGGATATTTTCAAACAACTGAAGCTTTATTTCTGCATTTCAGACTAAATGCTTATGATGATTTTTTCCCCCGACATGAAAACTTTGTTGACAAGTACAAATAGCTCAAAAAAGTCTAATCCTGAATTCTTTCTCAACTAGTCTTTTATGGTCAGTGCTTAGGTTAATGAGATTGACACATCAGTGCAAGAGGGGGGGTTGTCCTTGTGTGTGGGCTCAAAGCTTATTTTTATCACTACTGCTTGAGTCCTCAAATATTTAAGGACCTGTCCAGAGTCCAAATGCTGACGATACAGTTTCCACAAAGGCTGTTCACCTTGTTTACAGTCTTAGATCCAGTGGCTGTGCTTGTGACAACGTAAACTCTAATGAGGAGATGGAATGACTGATGTGTTGGAATTCCCATGGTTACGGGTTGGATTGGAAAGCACATCATCAGTCTTGAGGATCCTGGGTACAAATCATGAAAAGTATGAACAAGTCATCAATTCTAAAATACAAAAGATTTGGGAAGTTGTATCCTGAATTTAGTAACGGCTTAAAACTTTACTCCTGCTTGGAGTGGAGTGTTTAAAAGAGTTTCGCCATGATAGCTTTATATTTTACTGCACTTTATCCCGCTTTTATTTATTACATTTTTCTAACCCTTGATGCTAGGACATGAAATATATAAGGTTGTTTTCCTCCTCCTCTCCCCAGGTGGTCTTCGAGGAATAGCACGTGGTGGCCTGGCAGGACTGACACTCACCAGTCTCTATGCGCTGTATCACAACTGGGAGCACATGAAAGGGTCCCTGCTCCAACAATCACTCTGAAGACCTTGCCACCTCAGGATCCGGGGGACATTTCCAGTCATCCAGACAGACTAATAAGTCAGTCTGGAGTAGCTTTCTCTCTTGTACTACAATTACTTTGAACAATTGGAGACTCTGATTTGCTGTGACAAAGATCATGGATGGTTAGCCTGGACTGCACTGCGTGCCCTTAGTGAGTGGAAGCCAAACCCTTTGGTGGCTCACTGAGTATGTGTTCTCTTCTCCTTTGGAGATGGTCTTACACCTGTTTCTCTTCTGCCCCCAAATTAGAAAGCCACTTACTCTCCAAATCCAGGCTGTACTTATTTTCAGTGCTTTTATCACCATGTTTATCAGTAAAAAATCTAAAGTGAATGTTGCCCTGTATTCCAAATAAAGGGTGAAAATAGAACCAAAGTCATAATTGTGAAAGGAGATGGCTTATTGGGTAAATCACTTGCTGCACAAGTGTGAAGAGTTTGGATCCCCAGCAGGTCTGGCAGCCTGCCTATGGCCAACCCCAGTGCTCAGGAGGCAGTGACAGGATCCTTGGAACAAGCTGACTAGCTAGGTTCAAGTGAGATTTGGCTCCGGGTACCTAAGGTAAAGAGTACCTGAGAAAGACCCCACTGTCGACATCTGGCAAGAGAACACACATGCACAGATCACTGCTGGAGTCTAAAGCGACAGCCTTTTTTTCCTGCTAGAATTGGCCCAAAACAACGTGTCTTTGTGTTTCTGGTGAAATGAAGGGCTACTGACAGCTAAAGTGAGATTTTCTCCCAACCTAGCTGACATTAAACAACCTCAAGATACTTTAAGTTAATCATTAGAGTTCTAGCATAATCATATGCTAGAAAGAACACTGTCCCAACAGCTGACCTTCACTCTTGGGGAATAAATATTTAAGGGCTGGAAGTTTTCTAAGAAGCCTGGGAAAACTAAAGTGGAAAAGTGACAATCACATAACTATGCTGCAGGGTACATACTGTGATAAATACTAAGCAACCTCTGGCTACATGGTTGAGAAAAATACACTAGGACCTTTTTGAAGTACTAAACCAGTGGCCAGATTGCACTGTTGTATGCAAGTGTGCTTTTAAATAAATATATATGTTGTTTTTTAGGGAAAGGCTGAAAATGATAGGGCTCATAAGCTCCTTGTGTATAGTGATGCTGTTTATTGCATCCTTACCAAACATTAACATTTTGAGCTTTACAGATAACACAAACAACTGTGATGTGGCCATTATGCTTTTAATGGAGATATAAAATTTATCAATGCAAAAGAATGGTTTATGTATCATTAGAATAGTGATTAACTTAAATTACATTTTAATAATGTAAAATACAGTGTGTTAGACCTCAAAAGAGAAACTACAAAGTTCCCTGCAACTTAAGATGTTGGGAAGGCTCTTTAAATTGTTTTTACCCACCAACTTCATAATACTCAGTGGTATCTGGGGGGACATAAAAAAAATAGGCTCTTTTCAGCTGTGATCCAGAGCTGTATGGTAATGTCACTATGAGACCGTAAAATTTTCCCACAAGTACTTCCAATAGGCAGTTCAAAGGCTTAAAGTTATCCTGGAGAATTGTAAAACATAAATCCTGCTACTCTCCTACAGAGAAACTTTCTAAAATGTAAGCATAACTCAAGGACGTCAGTTCTATGAAGATTCAATAAACACTCCAAGGCACAAGTGTTGAGTACAGCCTGTTGATCAAGATGTCACTGCATTGTACTTTTGGAGGTTCAGGATGCTGTGCTTGAAGTGACCGGACATTGACTTTATCCCTAGTTAAGAGCACCAGGTGTCAAGCTCAGCTTCCATTTACACAGGGTGACAGGTGGTCAGTACTGAATTCCTAACACATCTTGCCTTTCTGTTTTTGTTGGCCTGGGGCTCTTTAAAGCAAGGTTTGGAGAACTTCAGGGGCTCTGACTGCCCTAAAAGTGGTCTTGAAGCAATAAAGAGCTTAGTAGATACTTGGAAAGGAATAAAGGCAGCAATTGCAGTAGCTTAATTTCTTTTGAATGAAAAATGTTAGAAATGACATGTAGCCTAAATATCTGATTAATATCAAAAATTGCAATGTAACTAATAGACATTTAGTAGAGGGAAATATACTGTATTGGCAAGATTAATTCTGTGAAATATTCTATATAATATATCAACTGAACAGAAAAATTTCAAACCACTAGAAGTTCATAGCAAGAGAAACAGCTAAAAGGCAATCAAAAGTCAGGAAAGTTTACTAGTTTTAGAACACATTAAACACACTTGATATAGAAATATTTCACTTTTAAAACTAGTGTTTGCCGTTGAAGCTGCTAAAGGCCAACGTTCCGAAATGCTGTTTCTAGTAAGGGAGTCAGTTTGGTAGTGCTTCCACAAGAAGGAGCTGCAATACCTTAGCATTAAGCCTCTTTCACACACTAGCTCATAATTGTATGATTTCTGTTTACTAGTCCAAAACTAAGCAGGAGAGGAATGAAGCTGACTAGTCAGGCCTGGAATAAACAACGGCTTGGCAGGTCATAGTCGCTCAGCTCGAGGATGTGGTGATCTGCAGGAAAGCTGCTCAGTTCTAGTAGTCCATTGCTTCACATCTGTAAAAAGAGGGAAATAAAAGCCCACAGAAATCTCCATTCACTGCAGACAGCAAAATTCTTTCCACTTTGAAATGGACTCAGTTCTTAAAATAACACAATCTGAGTCTGGATAGACGGCTCAGCAGTTAAGAGCACTGAGACTGCTCTTCCAGGGGACACAGGTTCAATTCCCAGCACCCACGTGGCAGCTCATAACTAACTCCAGTTTAGGGAATCTGGTATCCTCACACAGACATACATGGAGGCAAAGCACGAATGCATATAAAAATCTTTAAAAAAAAAAATCACAATCCATGAGGGGACAAGAAAATTACAGGCAGTTAACAGACTAAAAAAGTTATTTAAGTATGATCAAGTAAGTTCAAGTGTATAAGATTTTAATAGTTTTCATATATTACTCTGTATGTGTGTGTGTTTGGTGCACACAGGGCATTTGTGCTATGGTGTGGATATAGGAGGTCAAAGGGCAATTCTGTGGAATCAGTTCTATCTAGTTTTACATATGTTCCAGGGACTGAACTCAGGTTGTCAGGCACTTTTATTTTGCTAGCCCACAGTACCATAAAATTTTAAAGTACTTGTATTCATGTACAAATTAACAGGAAAATGGTTGGGGAAAGCCTAAGTTGGTAAGAAGGGGAAACATGAGCAGCTATGATCACAGTGTGGTGCAGGTACCCACCTGTAGAGGAGTTCTATACAGCCATTTGTCTTTATCAACTTTAAGCTGCATACAGGCAAAAAGATCACACACTGCAGGGAGGCCACGGAAGTTATGTTCTTCTTGTAGGGGTGAATTCAGAAATACTTCCTGCAAGAAGATAACAAAGATGATTACTAGGAGATCAAGAACAGAGGTACCAACTATTGCTATAAAACAGGCTGAACTTTCTTCTTTACTGCAGCATGGAGGCTAAGGACCTGGGAAATTCACAAAAACACTGGATTGTAAAATCATCCATCCTGTTTATGACTTGGGAAAATTACTACCTTGGTCAAATTTAGCATAAATTAAAGCAGATTCAAATGGGGTAAATTCTGATGTCTGCTCACCTGGGCCTTCTTTCGAAGTAGCCACTTATCTTCCCCAGAGGAGAACTGGCTGAGGTTTCCCACTTTCTTTCCTGGTAAGACCCAGTCAGCAGTATTAAAAGGACGCCAGGAAGTGGTCATAGGGCCTTTAAGCATTTCTTTACCAGCTCTCTCCTCAGTACTGGGCACTTCCTTAGGGTTTCTTCCTTTGCATGTGGGCCGAATAAGCCACTCTGACAGGCAGCTGTTCCTTATGACTTGGAATGGATCAGCAATTCTAGCAGGAGCCATTGCCTTGGGTGCCTTAGCTTGTTCTATTAGCTCATTTCTGGAAGTGCAGACCCACAGATTCAGGAACTCTTTGCGTTTCTCAGACTCAGATTTGGGGTCCACAGGCATTCCATTCTTATCTTTTCCTTCGTTCTTCAGAAGCCATTTATACACAGCTTCCTTCTCACAGTTGTCATCACACACACACTCTGCAAAGCTTGTGCAGGGTTCGTTGGCTTTGCATACTTCCTCTACTCTACATGGGTCCTGATGGTTCTGGACAAGCCAACCCTCGGTGTTTATGCTGGGGACCGTAAGTGGTTTTTTGGCCTCCAAGTGGTCATTCAGGCATTTCAAATTACCCAGGTTCTCAATCTCCACACCTCTGGGCTGGTTACCCTGACAGTTGGTACAGGAGTCAGGCTTGACAAGCCAATCATTCACATTGTAGGGCTCTTTGAACACCTGGAATAAGAGGTTAAACTTCTCACTGGTTTCACAGCTGCCGTTCTCAGGCTTCTCCAGTTCACAGGGTTCTTGGGGAGTCACCAGCCAATCTGACAGGTCCAGTTCTTCTTGATCAAAGAGCTCTATATCTTGGACCTTTTCAGCTTCAGTTGAGAAAGAGCTGGTGCTGCAATGGCTGTTAGACTTTGAGGAACTTGGTTTTCCAGGAATGTCTTGATGACTGTTGAGGAGCCAGTTCTCTAAGCCCTTTAGATTGCCCCAGGCATTGTTGAAGAAACTACAGGCTCTGGCAGAAGTCTATACAGAAGTAACCAAAAATTAATGTTGAATTTGCCAGAAAAAAATTAGTAAAATACATATTTACATGAAAACTCCATATTCTATAATCTTTTTAGAAAAGGAAACTAGTTTTTAAATAATGCCAGTATGATAGGTCAGACACATTCAAAGTCTAACAAGCATAAAAAGATTCAACTGCTGTAAAAGCAAAACTAATACTGTGAAAATGAAAGAAACTAACTTGTAAACGATGACTACTGGAGAGGCTGGGTGGTTGTGGCAGTTTGAATGAGAATGACCTCACAGGCTCATAGATTTGAATGTTTGGTTTCCAGGTAATGGGCTATTTAGGAAAAAGGGGTGTGGGATTGTTGGATGAGGTGTATTCACTGGGTGTGAACTTTGAGGTTTCAAAAGTCCATGCCAGGTCCAGTGTCTGTCTGTTTCTTTACTTCTAATTTATAGATAAGATGTAAGCTCTCACCCTGCTCCAGCACCCTGCCTGCCTGCCACCATACTTCTCGCATGATGGGTCATGGACTCATCCTTTCAAACTGTAAGCAAGCACCCACTTAAACGTTTTCTTCTATAAGTTGCCTTGGACCTGGTGTTTCTTCACAGCACATAGAAGAAGTAACTAAGACAGTGGCGAATACTCCACTGATAACTTCCTAGAAAGCCATATTAGCACAATGTAACAAAAGTCCAAAGGGTACCATGCAGAATTTAGGAAACCAATTTATAGGAATTTACTCCTAAGGAACTAATTAGCTCTAAAGTATAGGGGACAGAATCTTAAGTTCCAGCCAACCAATGAACTCTGTGTGATCAATCAAATGCATTCTGTATTTACCAAAATACTAGTTACAGAATGATTTTTATTTACATATATGTACAGAAAATGCTGTAAACAAAAAATGTTTTGATGGGCTGGAGAGATGGCTCAGTGGTTAAGAGCACTGACTGCCCTTCCAGAGGACCCAGGTTCGGTCCCCAGCACCCACATGGCAGCTCACAACTGTCTACAACTCCAGTTCCAGGGCACTCAACACCTTCACCCAGACATACATGCAAAACATCAATACAGATAAAATAAAAAATAAATAAAAAATTTAAAATGTCTTAATGTCACTTCACTAGGAATTATGGATGTGTATTTTGAAAGATATTTTTCTTTTCTAAACTTTCTACCTATAGTGATTCAGTCTTGTAATTAAAAACATGACCTAGAAAATGCTAAAAAAAAAAAAAAAACAAAGACATAAACTACTGTTAACCCAATCTACCTCAGAAACAATAAAGGCAGTCACACACCTGACTGTTCTCCAAGGTCTGTTTTGGGGTAAGCCAGTCCTGTGGGTTGGTACTAGGTACATAAGGAGCCTGATGACCAATAACAGCAGGTTTGCTCACAAGAAGCCATTCACTGAGAGAAGCAGCTGTGCTGCTGGACGCTGACTTCTACAAGCCATGAAAAAAAAGCAAAAGAAAAACTTTGCTGCTTAATAAAGAAGCACCAAACACAGGAGAAAATTTACCAGAAACAGGAGACCCAAGCACTCCTTACACTGGGTTACTTGACATCACATGCCTTCCCTGAATCAATTTAAGTTTTTGTTTTCGCTTTTTTTCTTACTGGCCTAGTGAGATAGATCAGTGGGTAAGGGCACCTGTCACAAAGCGCAATTGACCGAATTTAATCCCCTGATCTACATGGTCCTCTGACCTCCACATAGGCACCATGGCCTGTGTATCCTGCCCCATACGCATACATACACAAACATAATTTTTAAAACTTACTGTGTGAGAGGGCACACATACTATGGCATGTGTATGGAGGTCAAATGACACTCTGTAGAGCTGAACTTCTCCTTCCAACCTTATGCAGGTTCAACAGATTGAACTCAGGTAACCTGCAGGGTAAGCCTTTATCCCCTGAGCCATCTTGCCAGTCCCAATCTTCACAATTACAAAATAAGACCAGGACTGGTGGTGCACACCTACAATCTCAGCACTCTGGGAGGCCACAGCAGGAAGGCTCCAAGGTGAAGCTAGCTTGAGCTATATAACTATTCTAAGTCTGACTTACTATATGGTTAGGGCCTGTCTCAAAACAACACAGCTGACTGCTAGAGTTCTTCTAACTCTCATGTCTTCAATCTTTTATTCACTTGCTTTTATTTACAAATTCATCTATCTGAATTACAGACTACCAAGGAAGAACCCATATCAGTAACAATGTTAATGATTTCCATTGAGCTGATTATTTTTCTCATTAAATCTATAAAACAACTAAACATGACATCTGGTGCTTCAAGAGAAGCATTCAAGTGGATGCCGTTTACAAATAACAGCAAATAAAAATGGTTATCAAGACACAAAAGAATTCATAAATAACCCAGTTACTAAAAACAAAAAACTGCAGTTTACCTGCTCTGGCACCTGGATATAGCCTCTTTTCTCTAGGAAAGGCCCAGTATTTGAAGAGCTGGCATGAGCCATCAGGTGCTCAGGAATTTGCTATCAAGAAGAAGAGAATCACATTATTTACGCTTTTCTACCAAATAATAGTAGTATAATCCCTAAATTTCAAAATAATTGAGCAAAGCATTCTATTTTCATTGAGGTACTATTCACTGTAACTCCAATGGGCTATAATATAAGCTAATGATCAGTTTGAGTTATCTATGTCATCATAAGAAATCTAAACTTGACAGTAGTCTGATTTAAACAAGACCCAAATGATACTAAACCATTCAAACCATAACACTTATTTTTAAAAGTATCAGAATATTTTTAAAGACAGAGGATGAGCCTTAAGTATTCTCAGTGAATCAGTAACAACCTCCACCTGCCAACCTACAGTTCTCATCATCCAGAAGGCTACTGACTTCAAGTACCCTAGGAAATAGCTGAAATTAACAGCACTTACAATTGTCTTAAGGGATCCAAATGTGGTGATGGTCTGGCGCAGAGCAGATGTGTCTGCTTCAAAGAGCAGGACAGTTGAATCTTCAGGCTTAAGAGTCAAACTACCCAGTCTACGGAAGTGATAAAATTTAGATATTTTCTGAGGAATACCAGTATTAGCAAGTGTAACATTGCATACAAAAAAACTAGGATGGTTTTACACAAGAACAGAAAGTCAAGTTAAATCCAGCTTGCAAATCTGACTTGTTTTTATGCCTACAAGAGTAGGACAAAGTCAAAACAATGAGAGGTCCTTTACCTCTCCAGGCACAGAGAGACTTGATTGGCGAGATCTTTGCTCTGGGTGTACTCCAGCTGATGAATAAGACAACTGAACTGGCCCATTAGCTACAAGAAACATGAAACCATCTATTTACAATTAAAAGTATCCAAGCTAATAAGTAACAGATTAAACTTTTATCTGAAATATTAATAATACAAAGCAGATAAAGCATTGTCTGGAATCCAGAACATATGCCTAATGCAGTTTAGCCACGTAGTCCCCTTACCCAGTAAAGCTGCTGAGCCTGTTGCTGTAGTGTCTCCTCTTTAAGCTGATAGATGAGATCTACCTGCTCATTGAGCCACACCTCACGGCTCCGGAGGCACTCTAGATGGCGACTTATGCAACTGTGGATCTGAGCTTTGACCTAGGAAATGCATGGGAGCAGAAACTAGTGTTATAAGCCAAGGAATGACAATTCCCATAAAATACCAATGCTCTTAAACTTTTCAACACACATTCAAAAATTTGCCTACAATTACAGCAATCCCATGAAGTCCTATGAATCCTAGTTAAAGAATCCAAGGCTAAAAGGTATACCTAACTTCTAAAATCCATCTTCATTCCTCCTCCTCAGAGAATCAGGCTTATTATGCATATCAGCAATCAAAAGAAAAAGATACAGCAGGGATACTAATCCCCCTCAGTTATCCTGACAACTTTAAACTTTCTAAGTGATGCACACTTTTAATCCCAGCACTCAGAAGGCAGAGGCAGGTGAATCTCTGAGAGTTCCAAGCCAGCCTGGTCTACAGAGCTAGTTGCAGTTCAGTCAAGGCTACAAAGAAACCCTGTCTCAAACCACCCTCTCCACCGAAAGAAAAGAAGAGGAGAGGGGAGGAGAAGGAAGTGGGGAGAAGGGAGAAGAGCAAGGAAAGGAAAGAACAGATACTCTCTAGCTGGTCTGTGTTCTTTTTCCTATCTGTGTGGAATAAGCAGTCCATTTATAGTAAGCAAGTTTAATACAGGCATGAACCATCTCACCAAAAGCAAGGAGAACATTAGGGTGGATAGTTTAGGTAAATTATAAACTAATGTTCCTCTATTCCCTATGGTGGGATGCCTCACTCAGCCTTGATTTGGGGGGGAATCATGGTCCTGCCTCAACTTGATAAGTCATGCTTTGTTGACTTCCATGGGAGACCTTCCCCTTTCTGAGATACGAATGGGGTAGGGCATGGGGGGGAGGGATGGGAATAGAACAGGGTGGGGAAACTGGTATGTAAAACAAATTTTAAAATTTAATAAAAAAAATGAATAAACGAATGTTCCTAAGAGTATACAATGATTCACATTTTGTCCATACAAAAACATTTTGAGGGAAAAATTCAGGATAGCTATAAATCATTCATGGGCATTCACATAAGCATATCAGCATATCGTAAAAGTTCCCCTTTGGAAAAAGTTGTTTTTTGTGTCATATATTACTTGAAGTGTTCACCAGAAGAATGCTATTGGAACTAACATATTTCACTCTGACTTGCAGAATGAGAGTCATTTAGAGACTATACAACTTAAATCATGCTACCAACAAGTTAAATGGGGACATAACAAAGTGCCATTTTATATCAAAAAGGCACAGCCATATCAGGCACCCAGCACTCGAGAGGCAGCAAATCTCTGTGAGTTCCTGGCCAGTCTGATCTACACAGTGAGTTCCAAGACAGCCAAGTTTACATAAATAGACCCTGTCTCAAAAAAAAAAAAAAAAGCAGAATACTGCTTACTGATCACTCTCTCTGTTCCTCTGCGTGACTGCAAGACTAGGTACAAGAGTCACACAAAGGAGCAATCAAAACGTATGTTGAATAGCAAATCCCCAAGTAGATTCTCAGATTCCTTCAGCAGCTGACTTATTTCCCTGTGGGATCAAAAGCCCCAACATGCCAGACAGAGACTTAATTAGGGTTCAGAAACTACAGGATACAGAAGCAAACTTTCTGGATGGCACAGAGAAGTTAAGTCCTTAGAAGCTGAGTGCTCTAAACCAGCCTTGTGCTGCATCCAGAGCAAGGAAGAGGAAGCACACAGCATACCTCTCGTAAGTTATCTTTAATTTGCTGTTCAGCCCGGAGTACTCCACCAATAGCGAGCTCCAGCTCCCTCCGTGCATCGCTGCACCTCAGAAGGGTTTCTCTATTACTGTGGCAGCCACTCTGTTCCAGGGAAGTATTCATTCTGCTCACTGTTCCTTTAAAGAAAGAAGGAAATACAAATAGCACCATAATTACAACCCCCAAACCACATTTTGATTGTGGCTCAAATGGTTACTCCAACCAGCTCTCACTACTAACAACTTTGGTGATTTCCACACATACTCAATACATACATATTGCCTCCCTTCCCTACTTAACCTGTTTCTGCCAAAAAACTCTAGCATACGCCTTTAATCCCGGCATTCAGGAGACAGGCAAGCATGATCTCTGTGAGTTTGAGGCCAGCCTGGTCTAGAGAGTTCCAGGATAGCCAGAACTACAAAGAGAAACCCTATCTCAAGAAAGGATGAGGGGAGAGAAGTGAAGAAAGAAAATTCTGATTTCTTTGGAGGACACTTTACATGTGAACATAATGTCTGAGGAAATACAGCAATAGTGCTGAATTAAAGGCCACATGCTGCTGAAAGTGTTAAACCACTCTGGTACAAAGGCTGTAATCCAGCACTGGGTGGGTGAGAGACTCATACATACATGACCCCGTCTCAAAAGACAAGAAAACAAAAAACACCCACCATTAATAGGATTCTAGACTACAGATGTGGCTCAAAGTAGAAATCACTCTCCTACCATGTGTGATTCCCTGGGTTTTATCCCCGCAACTACAAAAATATAATAAATGACAAAAAATGGACTTGAGATATAAGAGAGGATATAAAGCTAATTGTTCTTCAGGTTCAAATTCTGTCATGGATGTTTGTTCTAATGATAAAGTTAAGTGCATAAAAATATGATAGTGAATCATATACAATCCAACATGATCCACAACCGCGTCAGAAGT
Organism: Microtus ochrogaster; assembly: GCF_000317375.1. Taxonomy (NCBI): domain Eukaryota; kingdom Metazoa; phylum Chordata; class Mammalia; order Rodentia; family Cricetidae; genus Microtus; species Microtus ochrogaster. The sequence continues at coordinate 60,432,166 of NC_022013.1, forward strand.
GCTATTCAAACTGTTCACTAAAGATAACAGGGACTTTGGGTCTGGTTAACTTTAGTGTGTAATTCTGTAGATTTCCAAGTTCTTTTTATAATAAAGTTTATAAAGATATAGGAACTGGAGAGATTGTCCAGTAGTTAAGAGTGCTTGGTCCTCGTTCAATTCCCAGCACCCACCTCAGGTAGCTTACAACCACCTGTAACTATAACTCCAGGAGACCTAACACCTTCCGGCTCTTTGGACACCCACATAAACAGGAAAGCCAGACACACAAAAGTATCTTTTTAAAAATTGTATTACAGGGAGTTGGAGAGAGTTTGATGGTTAAAAGCACTGCTGTTCTTCCAGAGGCCCTGGGTTCAATTCCCAGCAACCACATGGCGGCTCACAACTGTCTAACTCCAGTTCCAGAAGACCTAACACCCTCACACAGATATACCTGGAAGCAAAACATCAATAGCCAGAAAGTTTTCCTGAGTATAAATCTGACACAATAATTCCATGTAATTTAGATATAAAAGATTTTTTAAAAAGAATTTAGTGTAGGTTGGTACCAAGGGTTCTCTGAGATTAGGAGAGACGCACAAGCGGGAAAATGATATAATGAGATGAACGACAAAGCAGACTTGACACAGCTCAAAGCTGGTGTTTAACTTGGATAGATTTAGAATTACGATACGGTTTATAAACACTTAGAAAAAGCAAGCACAGGAGTGGGCTGTAGCTCCGATGGCAGACTGCGTGCCTAGCACGAAGACCTTGATTTGATTGACGCTATGTAAAGCATAAAGTGTTGCACCTGAAACCCAAGAACTCCTGAAGTAGAGGCCAAAAGAATAGAAATTCAAGGCCACCTGATTATCTATCCTCAGCTACACAGTAAGAAAAGGCAGTGAATAGTCAGGAGTCCAAAAGGGGTCAACCAGGCTTCTGTGTAGGTTTTTTTTATTTGAATATCTGTTCTCTAATTACTGGGACTGAAAACAGAAGGCAGATATTAGAAACAATCTAGACCTGTGAGAGAAACAGATCCCAAACTATTTCTATGTAGCTTTATACCTAATAAAGCAAATAGTTTTGTTTACACTTTCATGGTGACAATTAGAAGAGAATTAAAAAAAAAAAGATGGCGATCTTGTTGAAAGCAAATTCTGAGTTGGTACTCTACTGGAAATACACAGAATTTAATGTGGATATTATTTGGATGAATTTGTCACAAGACTACTTTGCCCCGTGATTATTAGGCTAAAAATTATTTCTGAGTAACATGCTATGGAGACATTAAGAAAACGGAAGGAAGCCTCAAAAGCATGGACGGAAAAACAGAACACAAAAAAACATCTCCAAACAGGAAGGCTGTTTGACCTAGATAAGTAACTTTCTGGGAGGCCATGATTACTACTCTCCACTACTTGGAGACCTGTCTAGTAGGATCAGACTTCAGAATCGCCCCAGGGAGAGGAATGGTTTAGCAGACTGCCCAACAGTCCGAAGGCAATGACTCTGGCTTAGCAGCAGCATCCTGCTCAGAGGGATCACAATGGCCCATTCGAGGCAAAGGGACGTTCTGGACTTGCCTTGATAGCATTCCCAAGACTAGGTTTCACATTAGGCTGAAAGCCGGTTAGGGCCAGTACTCAGAAATAAACTGGGGGACTGGAGAGATGGCTCTGCAGTTAAACACTCTGGCTGCTCTTCCAGAGGACCGGGTTCAATTTCCAGCATCCACATGGTGGCTCGCAAACGTTTGTAACTACAGCCTCAGGGGCCCTCAGACACTATCCACATAAGTCATACAGAGATATAAATGCAGACACATAACATAATTTTTTAAAAAAGAAAGAAGAAACTTGTAAGAAGATGAAGCCCAGTAGGCTTTCTTACCCCGCTTCAGCAAAGGATTCAGATCGAGGAACTTCTGAGTTCCTACCGAAAACTCAAAGTTCAGTAAATTTCCAACTTCCCACTTGCTGACTCTGTACCTCAGTCTGTTTACCCACAACGACCTACAGAAGGAAGGACTTCCTCAATTGCATTTGTCAGAAGCCCCTGTGGAATTTCCTAACCCTGGAAACAGCAGCTGCATTAATTCATGTTTCCATCTCATATTATAACTGGCTTCACGAGTACTGGAAAGCCCTGCCGAGGCCACATCACCATCGGGTGTTCCACATGCATGACCTGTGGCTATTTTCCCAACAGTCTTCACTTGTGTGGAATGCTCCAATGCTTGGCACTATGAAAATTTTAATTAAAATATTGCTTTATAGTGTGAAAGCCCCACAATTCTAGAACAAGCCAGAAACACTCAAATACAACTATAGCAGGCTGTACTACTTGATCCGTAATGGGAATCTCTTCAATCTAATCACAGGCATGTTCAAGTGCCCAGGAGTGGACACAGACAAAACACACAGTGGCTCATAATTGAGATCTCAGCGCTCAGGGGCTAAGGCAAGACCACAGGAGTTCAAAACCACCATTTACTACACAGTGAATTCCAAGACATCCTGGGCTACAACAAAACAAAAGGTTCCTAGTTGATTGTTTTCTTGTCACCAATGACATGTTTTACCACAGTTATATTTTTTCCAACTTAAAATGGGTACTGTCTTTCAAACACAGTCGTCCTGTTAAAACTCACAATCGTAAGATCTCAGCCTCCAAACACTTGGATTACAGGCATGTGCCACAGCTGCTGGCTGCCTCCTCCTGGTGTAAAGAATGAGGCCATTACAGCCTGGCAGTGAGAGTGCACATTTTTAATCCCAGTACTTGGGAGGCCGAGGCAGGTGGATCGCTGTGAATTTGAGGCCAGCCTGATCTACAGAGCAAGTTCTAAGACAGTTGGGGCTACACAGAGAAACCCTATCTAGAAGAACAAAAAAATAAAATAAAATAAATAAATAAATAGAAAGAAAAGACCATTACAAACAACTACTCATGGAAGACTGAACCAGGCTTAAGTGGGAGAGGGGGTATCTGTGTATGAAGACTGACTTTTTTTTTTTTTGGTTTTTTTGAGACAGGGTTTTTCTGTACCTTTGGAGCCTGTCCTGGAACTAGCTCTTGTAGACCAGGCTGGCCTCGAACTCACAGAAATCCGCCTGTCTCTGC
>NC_022013.1:60435379-60448516 GCF_000317375.1 Microtus ochrogaster
TTTCTGTACCTTTGGAGCCTGTCCTGGAACTAGCTCTTGTAGACCAGGCTGGCCTCGAACTCACAGAAATCCGCCTGTCTCTGCCTCCCGAGTGCTCCGACTAAAGGCGCGTGTGCAACCACCGCGTGGTGAGGACTGACCTTTGTCACTGTCTGTGGTTCTGAGACAGGGTCTGGCAGGCCTGGAACTCTGTACATAAACCAGGCTGATCTCTAACTCACAGAATGCCACCTGTCTCTGTTTCTCAAGTGCTAGGATTAAAAGCACTCAGTCACTTTTTACCACTGCAGTTAATACTGTTAGCAGGTTTAGCTGAGTGATGGAAACCTTAAAAACCTCCACCTCTTGAGTGCAGACAGCAGTACAGACATCCAGCAGCGGCAGCAAGTTAAGTGGAGACTATGCAATCTATGCAAACTTAGGTAGCACTTGTTTAATAGCTCTCCATTTAATCTTTCACTATACAAAAGCAAAATCTCAACAGTCTAACCATAAACATAAATACAGTTTAGATATACATATAATTTTGACATATAAGATATATATACATATATATACACATATGTCTATGTATGTATGTATATATGCCTTCATCTTAATTTTGCAAACTACTGCCCCAGCACTTTCAAACAAGAATTGAATTACATTAGTTTTCCCCACAGTTGTGTGTCTATGTGTGTGTTGTTTTTGTTTTAACTTCCTTGTTTCTAAGATCCCTGCACTAAGTTTTAGAAGTGAAGGAAACACATTCAATATTTAACCACCACTGTCCCTCACCAAAATAAAATCCTCAAGTTTGTGGGGGTGGAGTATCTATATGCAACACACATATCTAGTTATTAAGTCCAAACATCTTTGAATCAGTATTGAGCAACCAACCACAAACTAAAGTTAATTTGGTATCATATGCTTTGACCCTAAGATTTCCAAAAAGCTGTAATTCTCATGATCCACACTAACCACAAACTGAAAGATGGAAAGGTTTACTGTGGTCACAGCTCAGTGGGAAGTGTTTATCAGGCTTGGGGTCCTGCGTTCAACTCTCAATATCAATAACACAGTTAAATAAAACCTTTGCTAGCTTAGTACAGTACCCACATTTCATGAAGCCAAAGGCCTACAGAGTATAAATGACATACCCATCCATACACACAAGCATATGTACACATATATACATACGTATGTGTATACACACGTCTGTAAAATGAGTCTGGTATCCTTTCTTTAAGATTTATTTTTATTTTATGTGTATGAGTTTTGTTTGCATAAAGAAAGTGTACTACATGTGTGCTGGTACCTTGGAGGACAAAAGGCGTCTGATCCCTGGAACTGTAGTGACATATTGAGCAACGGAGGTGCTGAGAACCAAGCTGGTTGCCAGCAAGACAAACAAGTGCTTGTACATGTCGAATCATTTATCCTAAATGATCCTTTTAAAGGGTCACAAGCACAGGGAGGGATTTGGATTCAGAACTAGTGTTCTCCAGGTCTGGTCCTGTGTTAGCTAGTCTACTTTCGAGTCTTTACCCATGAATTATGTTTACCAAAATTAGAGTTTAAAATTAATGTTTTTAAGGGTTTACTATTAATTTTCACAGAGTCTCAATAAATTCTAAGCCGAGTTTCAGAAGCATCTACTTGGGATGACAACTACAAAAATACACAGCACTGTCATGGCAGGCTCAGAGTGATCAAAATACTACCAAGTCCTAGCAGGAGGAAATGAAGAAAAAGCTTTCAGTTCCAGTATCTGTACGTAATTATAACTAGTCCAAGGTTTAAAATAAGTTTGTTTTGTTTTGTTTTTCAAGAGTGGGTTTCTCTGTAGCTTTGGAGCCTGTTCTGAAACTCGCTCTTGTGGACAGGCTGATCTCGAGCTTAGGCCTGTTTCTGCCTCCCGAGTGCTGAGATTAAAGGCGTGCACCACCACTGCCCAGCTTGATCATCTTTTTATTAAACATGGGACTCACTAAGGCCAAGCCTGCCTCTGCTTCCAGAGTGCTAGGATTAAAGGCAGGTGCCCCACGCCTGGTTAGAGGAGATTATCTCTAACACTCCCCTCCAGCTCTGTCTCCTGCCTCCAAGAAAGCCCTCCACTTTTTACTGATTTTCCTGGCAGTTGAGTCAATAAAGCAGACTGAAATACTGTCAACTGCGTTATCTTTGAAGAGGCAACCTACATGAGACCATTTGTAAATTTGCAGTGAAAGACTACCAGTTTAGTAACGGTGAGTGAGATTTTGCAATTTCACTTTGAGCCATTTCTTGGCCTGTTTTTTCTTCTCTGTCAGTGAAAAGGTGTTTTTGAGTCACATTATCTCAAAGATTATCCACTTCCAATTCTTTACCTTCGGCAGTGCTCTATTGACCAGCTTCCACCGCAGCTGCTAGGCCCCCAGCATTACTCTAAGCAGTAACCGAAAAGTGGCCGCAAAATTCTGTCACCTAATAGCAAAACTAAATAAGGTTTTTCTGGTTCAAAAAAATTTAAACTAACGGTAAAATTAAGCTAGCGCAGTAGTGACTCAAACAGCTTTCTAGGCTTCCCGTTGCCCTTTCTAGGAGCGGCTGTGAAACCGCTCTCTCAGGGTTCCCCGCCGCACGCATGCGCGCTCTTAGCCCAAGAAGCAGACTTACCTCGCAGTAAGGCTCGCGACACCAACTGCTGCGAGACCGCGGTCGGCCACTCTTTACCCTGTGGGCGATCAGGTGTCCGGCCAGGTGGTGCCCCGCCCTGCACACGTCACGTCGCCCCTCCCGCCCGCCACTCCACCCACTGCAGCGGCCTCCGGGGCCCGAAAGCAGCTAGCTCCTCCCGCAGCCTCTCCAGCTGCAAATCAATAACCAGCCGAAAAAAGGTGGGCCGGCAGCGGATTGCAACAGCGGTCCACCAGCTGGCTGGGGTTCACCCCAGAGCTATTTTGATTTGGTTTGGTGGTTAGCTTTGTTTTGGTTTTTGTTGTTGTTGTTTATTTATTTTTAATTTTTTAGAGTTAAGAAAAGCTCTTGCTGCCGGATTGTGGTGGCGCACGCCTTTAATCCCAGCACTCGGGAGATCGGCAGGCGAATCTCTGTAAATTTGAGGCCAGCCTGGTCTACAGAGCTAGTTCCAGGACAGGCTCCAAAGCTACAGAGAAACCCCGTCTCGAAAAACCGAAAGAAAAAAAAAAAGAAAAAGAAAAGCTCTTGCTAGCCGGGTGGTACACGCCTTTAATCCCAGCAGAGGCAGGCTCTATGAGTTTAAGGCCAGCCTGGTCTACACAAAAACCCAGTCTCGAAATAAAACAAACACCAGAAAAGCTTTTGCTATGTAACTAAGACCACCGGCCTGAGGTTCCAGAGTGCTGGGACTGGCAGGATACAAAAGGGGGAAATGAACCAGGACATATGTGAAAGGGAAAATGTGTCTCACTCTGGGATCTACTTCATATCTTCTGCTCTCTGAGTAAAATTTCAACATAACTGGTAAAACCAAGCTCGTTTTCCTAAAGACGGTTCACAAAAAAGATATCAAAAACAACCAATTGCAACGAGTGTGGTGCTCAAATCTGTAATCTCGCGGACCAGGAGGAAATGGGATTGAGAGTTAAAGGGAGTGTCAACCACAGCACAGCAGAACTGAAGGTCTATCCAGGACACCAAACGAACACCACTCCCCCATCCCCCCCCACCACCACACACACACACACACACACACACACACACACACACACACACACACACACACCAGGAGGAAATAGGATTGAGAGTTAAAGGGAGTGTCAACCACAGCAGAACTGAAGGTCTATCCAGGACACCAAACGAACACCACTCCCCCATCCCCTCCCCCCCCTCCCCCCCCCACACACACACACACTAAGGCCAGAATGTCCTGACCTTGAGTTGAACTGTCTAAACTCCCCTCAGGCCCTAGCCCCAAACAATACACCTCAGAAAATCAGCAGTTTCCTGTACAAACAGTAAGAACCTCTCAAATCTCTTAATAAACTCGTTGACTTTGCTTCAGGTGACTAGAGCAGACGCTCTTTCCTGGGGTGTGGACAGGATCAAGCCACCGGCCGCGTGAGCTGACTCAGCAGGACACTGGAGGCAGTAAAGAGTACAGATAAGGACCTATTTTCTCTTTTCTATGCATATGAAGTGACTTTAGTGGACACCAAGAGTAAAAAAGCATCCCTAGCCACCAAGCCTCAGACACTGGCAGCAGTCCACCAGCACGGTTTCTGAGATCCCAATTCAAACCTTCCTTAGAAAGAAAGAAAACAACTAATTCCAAATATCCTTTTTGATAAGATATTTGGTGAAGATAAAAAACTAGATGAATGAAAAATGTATGGTTCTCTTATGGCAATCGCTGATCCTTAGTATATTAAAGAAAAACTGACGTTAATCAGGTAATCCCAGCACTGGGGAGGCTACAGCAGGAGATTCATCCTTGCCATCCTGGGCTACACTATGAATTCAGACTACATATATAAACCAAGAGTTCAAAACCGAGGGTGGGGGAGGAACACACCTAATCAGTGGGTGGGACTGCTGGGATTCTTGACATTGACATTTTAATAAACTAAAAATTCCCTCTTTCCATTCTTCCCCTTTACCCTGTCCAGCTTGGTTCCCCAGTTCTCCAGCAATGCTAAGCCCTTCAAGCTGTCCACAGCGCAAGTCGCAAGCACTAGAGAGCCTTTCCTAAAGAAATCCATCATTCTTGGATACTGCCTGCCCACAGAACTGCCCCGCTGCCTTCTTGTGCCTACTCACATCTACACAGGTTTCCAGTAGGAACTCTAACACAAAGGCGACCCTTTAACAACAGCTCCTCATGTTGGTGACCCCAACCATAAAATTATTTTCATTGCTATTTCATAGCTGCAATTTTCCTACTGTTATGAATCCTAATGTAAATATCTGTGTTTTCCGGTGGTCCTAGGCGATCCCTGTGAAAGGCCATTCAGCACCCACAAAGGGGTGGGGACTATAGGTGAGAACTGCTGCTTTAACACACGATGTTCTTGTTAGCTCTGCTTTCTTAGCCTGAGGTTCACTCAGCCTTGGACATCCAGACACTGTACACACACCTGGTATCATCAGCACTTTGGCATTAAGAACATGCTGTATGTTGGACAGAGTTGGTCTAATGAGAAAGGTGCCAATTGTACCAATGTTTGTCTTTAACTTACCAGTGGTTTTAATACATCTTTTACTAAGGGATAGATAAATAATGTACTAATGATCAAATTCAGAGCAGCCACGATAACATATTTCAGTTATAAACATAATCAACTTGATGTTGCTCCATTAAGGAGTGTGGTATAAATTTAGGAAAGTAATTCAGAAGAGGAAAGTGTTTCTAACACAACTGTTCTTTTTTCCCAGTTCTGGGAAACGCCCAGCCTTGTGAATGCTAGGCAACACTTAAGCTACACCCTTGGTTTCTGACAGAGCTTCACAAAGTTCAAGCTGGCCTTGAATTCGGTAGTCTAACCTCTCGCCTGGGTTCCCAGAACACTGGCAATAACACCCAGATGAATTTAGTTCCTGGTTTTGAAACAAAACAGAACTGGTGAGGGTGTCAGCACAGAAATCAAAATTCCAAGGTAAGTACTGAGAAAGACTTTTTAAAATGGCCAGATCCAAAAAGCTTCATTCCGTAGACTCAGAACAACAGGTTTGAGAGGTAAAATGTGCACTATATTTACAAACCAACTCAACATCTTTCCCCTCCGACTTTGCAGTACTACAGAAACTCAAGGTAGACTTTCAGTCTAGGGCTGTACCCTATGTTCAGCTTGAACTTCTTCCCCAAGAGAGCCAAGGATAGGAAAATGGGCTACTCATCTGCACCACTATGAATATCACTTTAGTTCCAACACTCAGGAGGCAGAGGCAGGCGGATCTGAGTTCAAGGCCAGCCTGGTCTACAGTGAGTTCCAGTACAGTCAGAGTTGTTATACAAAGAAACCCATTCTTGAAAAAAACAAAAAAGAAATATCTTATCTCTGTTCTTATATTTTAACTATAGTGTTTTTCATACAGAAGCAAACAAGAGATCATTTTTCCCTTCCTAAAGCCTGAGAGACTAGCAATAAAGCCAAAATAAAACTCAAACCTTATCTGAGGGATTACTTTGGAAGCTGTAATTGTCCATGTATGGAAAGACTGTTACTTACTGACAAAACAAACCTCATTAACCAATTCTGTTAGCTACTCACTCAACACTGAGCCAAACTGCTAGTTCTGAAGGGCAATCGAGGTCATGCCAAATGAACTATGAGCTCAAAGGTCCCAAGCAGAATCCTAGTCCTCCAGAAAAACACCTGGATTCTACTGCACAATCAAGCCAAGCAAAGCCAGGAATGCCTGCCTACCTGGTGTAAGAGTGGTCATGAGCACAGTGAGTCAGCCATGCTAGAGGGAAGATAAGTCAACAGAGTGCCTACACCATAATTATTTAGCTCACTTGCCTGCGAGCCCATCTAATTGAGGGAGAATGTACGACAAGCTAGGATCTGGGGTATATTGACTGTAAGCTAACAATGACAGCTAAAATGTTAGTTTTAACAATTGCAGAAGACTTGCTGAGGAGAACAATACGGTGGCTCTTCTGTCAGACAAGCATACAAAGTACTACTGGTGACACTCTCCAGAACCAAAGTGCTCAGCTTGGCAGTTATCATAGACTTGACAGCTATACACTACAGATACAAGCTCGCAGCTCCAAAAGTCTGAGTCTGACTGCTTCTAGCCTTTTGACTAAGATCCAGAGTAAGTCTAGAACACTCAGCTCTTTTTTGAAGGGGCCATTTAAGGCTTATGTAGTCATTCAAGTGTTTGAGGTCTTGAACTGACAGGCAGTTCCTGAGGCTACAATGGTGAGACTGCCATCTAGTGGAGACTTTGTGCCACTAGTTCATTGATAACACTAAATTTCTGAAATAAAAAGGCACAGTTAAAAGTTAAAAAGCAGGCTCAGTGACTATCTCTAAGCGCCTACCAGTGTGTTCACACTGTATGGACAAAGCACCAGAAATCACTAGCCAAGAGACTCTCAGATGGAGAAGGGATCTGTGCCACAATACTCAGAGGAACCCTGAGGTTTCTAGTAGTCTATGCTGATTTAATAAACTGGAGAGGAATTAAGTCCCGCGCACTTATAAAATTAGACACAAACTCCCCTTTAAGAAGCAATTCTCCACCGGACATAATTCTCAAGGTCCAAATCAGGAGCAGAAGGAGAGAGAGCACGAGCAAGGAACTCAGGACCGCGAGGGGTACACCCACACTCTGAGACAATGGGATGTTCTATCGGGAACTCATCAAGGCCAGCTGGCCTGGGTCTGAAAAAGCCTGGGATAAAACCGGACTCTCTGAACATAGCAGACAATGAGGACTACTGAGAACTCAAGAACAATGGCAATGGGTTTTTGATCCTACTGCACGTACTGGCTTTGTAAGAGCCTAGGCAGTTTGGATGCTCAACTTACTAGACCTGGATGGAGGTGGGGGTTCCTTGGACTTCCCACAGGGCAGGGAACCCTGATTGCTCTTCGGGCTGAGGAGGGAGGGGGACTTGATTGGGGAGGGGGAGGGAAATGGGAGGCGGTGGCGGGGAAGAGACGGAAATCTTTAATAAATAAATAAAAAAAAATCAAGAGTTCATAAAAACAAAAGAAGAAGCAATTCTCACTGGGTGGTGGTGGTGCATGCCTTTAATCCTAGCATTTGGGAGGCAAAGAGAGGCGAATGTCTGTGAGTTTAAGGTCAGCCTGGTCTACAGAGCTATTTCCAGGACAGCTAGGAAACCCCATCTCAGGGGAAAATAATTCTCCCTTCTGTAGTTCAATGATTTCCACTTTTGAAAACCTTCCCTCAAAGGAATGATGTAACTGGAGAGATGATGAATCATGATAAAACCTTAGTCACTAACCCCTACCCCTAACTTTAAATGTCTAGGTTCTTTTCCTAGAGACTCAAAGAACTAATGAAGAGGCAAAAGGGAGAGTGAGTGCAAGGGCTGTTCAGAGTGCCGGAGGCTACACATCTGCGAGTCAGCAAACCTCCTTTCCAACAGCAGAGCAGCTGGGTGTGGTGGCATGCACCTGGTAAAGCAGATTCCTGCAGCCCAACCTGTCTCAAACAAGCAAAACAGGACTGGAGAGATGGCTCAGGGGCCAGAGTCCAGTTCTCAGGACACACATCAGGTGGCTTCCAAAGGCTTATACCTCCGGTGTTAAGCGGATGTGGCACCCTCTTATTAAACAAACAAAAAAATCCAAAGAGCAAATCATGTAGCTTGCTGAGCAGTACAAATGAAATACATTCCAGGGTGAATTTCTTTCCAAGATTCGGGTGTACTTTAAAGTTCAGAAATGTCGCAGTGGGATCCTAACAGAGAACCAACTGACTTACCTGTCCCAAACACACTCAGGGAAATAACTCAAGCACCCTACAACAATATTCCAAATTCCCAAGCGGGTGATAGAAAGTCAAGTCCTTCCAAAAGGAAGCCGCGATGGTGAGCAGGTCCTACTGACCAGCACTAATAAGAAACCCGTGTGTGCTGAGGGTCAGGTAACTCCAGCCCTCTGCCTTGTCATTATCGGTCCATCCTCCCAAGTTCCAGCCTGTAGCTTTTAAGACGGCATTGTTTCCACCACAGGACTTAGTTCCATCAGAGCTGAGAGCATGTCCATTTCTTACACTGCTATGTCCTCGACAGTCTGAGCACACAGCATTTTATATATGAGTGACTGAGCAATGAATCAACAACCCCGCACTCTCTCTCTTCTGATCAGCCCAAGGGAGAAATCAAGCTACTTTGTGGGGGCTGCTGGGAGAATTAACTGGGATGTTAAGTAATACTATGTTCACGACACAAACGGCCTCCAACATCCCACCTTGCCAAAACCCAAGGAATAGGTGCAAATATGTTCTGGATGAATAATGGAAAACGGGTCCACCTGGGATCGGAGACCCAGACAAGACATAGAAACAGGGTTGTCACCACTGAAAAAGCAGGGACAGTCGGGAGAGGGTAGGAAAGGGATGGAAGAGAAGCTTCTCCAAGGCTGCGGACTGCAAATCGGGGCCCAGGGACGGAGCATGTGGACATGGGGGCCGGGGGCAGAAGGGGGACACAGACACAGGCTCAGCCCTGGGCAAGAAGGAAGAATGGTGACTCCGGATCGCGGGGGAGGGAGAGGAGTCCAGGCCTGCGGTGACGAGGGGAGGGAGAGGCGACTGGGCCCGGTAGGATGATGGCCCGGGACCCCGCGTGGGCCGGGGAGAAAGCGCAGGACAGGCCACAGGCCGGGGCGAGGAGGGCAGCAATAGGAAGCGCGCCCGCCGGCCGCGCTCGTCCTTACCAGCTGGCAGGGCTTCTTCCGGTGACCCGAGCGCACCTTGGACCGACCCAGACACCCAGCCACGAAAGAATCCGGCCCCGGCACCCAGAGTTCTCGCGATATGTGGCCTCCCTACCACGCCTCTCGTTAGCGTTCTGACAGTTTCGCGAGATTTCCTTCTGCAGCTGCGCAAAGCCTCTTTAGGGCTCAACGTGGAGGCGTGTGATAATTTTCACTACCCCTAATCTGGGTCCTTCTCATGCCGACCAGTAAGTCAATTAAGTATTTTGAAGATGTGCTATGCTGAATGGAGAAGTACGCCAAGTGAGCCCCTCGCACCAAATGCTCGCACAAAGTAGATTTTATTTAGCTGTAACATTCATATGCAAGGATACATGTCAAGACACAAAAGATCATATTTCACATGACTCCGTTATTATAGAAATCAAGGCAAATCCTTTTATTAAAAAATTTACAGTCGATACAGAGTAATTGTACATATCCTTGAGGTGCTAACTTTCAATACTTGTAAACAGTGTGGGGGTCAGATGTGGGCGATCTCTGTATTTATCACTTCTTTGTATTGTTAATTTAGAAAATTCTATCAACTAATTACTTTTTTTTGAAATAGTTAATCTGGGTGTGGTGGGACCTGGCTGCAATTCCAGCGCTTAGGAGGATAGGAGTTCAAGGCCAACCTCCGCTGCTGAGCCTTTGAGATGGAGGGATACTGAGATAACAGATGATGATTATCAGTATAGCTGTCCTACTGTGCTGTAAAATATTAGCTACTGTTTCTCCTACCCAACTCTACCCTTGCTAATAGGGCAGTCAAATTATTTTTTTTCTAAGTTTTAATTAATTAATTAATTTTGTATATATACAGTGTTCTCCTGTATGTATGCCTGTAGGCCAGAAGAGGGCACCAGATATCATTACAGATGGTGTGAACCATCATGTGTTTGAACTCAGGACCTCCAGAAGAGCCAGTGCTCTTAACCTCTGAGCCATCTTTCCAGCCCCAGCAGTCAAATATTTAAGGACCGAAAAGGGGAAAAAGGGGGGGAGAAAAAAAAATGATGCATAGCAGGCTGGAGCCAAGGCTGAGTGGAGAGTTAGAGTTGAATAAGTTTCCTTGTTGAGGGCTGGAGAGACAGTGCAAAGGTTAAAAGCACTTACTGCTTTTGCAGATGGCCCAGTTTTGGTTCCAAGCACCTATATAGTGGCTCACAACCATCCATAACTTCTGTCCCAGGGATCCAGTGCTTTCTGACCTCCAAAGGCACCAGGCATGCACACGTGTATATGTGCAGGCAAAACAATCATATAAATAAAATCTCTTTCCTTCGGGGCTGTGATTTGAATAAGAGTGTCGCTCATAGGCTCATCTGTTTGCATCCTTCGGGAGCAGGGAGTGGTGCTACTTAGAAGTGTTAGCAGGTGTGCGTCCTTGTTGCCTCTCTGGAGGAAGTGTGTCACTGGGGGGTGGGCTTTGAGGCTTCTGAAGCCCAAAGCAGACCCAGTGGCTTACTTCTTTTTCCCCTGCTGCCTGTGAATTTGGATGTAGAAATCTCAGCTCCTTCTGCCTGCATCCCTCCAACATGACGATAATGAACTAAACCACTGAAGCTGTAAGTCAGCCCCAATTAAATGCTCTCTCATAAGAGCTGCTGTGGTCATGGTGTCTCTTCACAGCAATAGAACCTGCAGAGCAGTCTGTCTCCACTGAAGGAACACTAACAAATGCTGGGTAATACATTTTAACTTAGGGGAAGTGCTACAATGTTTTACACAGTATGGAGAAGATAAACATCAGAGTCAGTGTTGTCACCCTTTCAAGTCAATTTTAGGTGGGCTGTGTGTGGTACACATAACTGATCCTAGAGCTGGTCCCCACCATCCACAGGAGCCTGGCATCTGATTTGCTGGCAGCCAGCAAGAGGTCTGGAGGGCACCTTCTCTGGCTGTCTCTAACCTGTCCCAACCTTATGCAAACACAGAGGGATGTGGGGACACGCCTGAGAGGAGATGCCTGAGTGAGTGGAAGGAAGGATGCATGGGAGTACCGAGGCAAAGAAGGCCGGTTTCATCATGAACACATGCTTTTTTCCCATTATAAACCGGCAGCAGGAGACAGTCAGAAGAACTCAACACTGCAGAAGTGGTAGAAATGGACATGGGCCCCAGAGGGAAGCACCGTGCTTGTAACCCATTTGAGCCCAGGGAAAAGACTGTAATTTGTAATTGGTGTTGTTGAGTTGATTTTTTTTAAACATGTTTGGTTTTCTTTTTGTCTCCTTTATGTGTTTGTTTGCTTTATAACATACATTAAGTTCATACAAACATAACTGGCAAATTTATTTATTTATTTGCATTTTTGAAGACAGGGTTTCTCTGTGTTGCCCTCCATAGACCAGGCTGGCCTGAGATCCGCCTGCCTCTGCTTCCGAGCGCTGGGATGATAAGCCGCCGCCACCCAGCCTATAACTGATACATTTACATCATACAAATATTCAAATGCGGCTCAACGTTTGAGCCCACAGGAAGCTCATTTACAGTACCCAGGCAGGAACAGGACAGGACTTTCCTGGGTTCGCCTTCTCCACTACGCTGTAGGTGCAGTTCTCTGGGTGGAAAACTTGCTGACACTTCTCTTTGTCGTAGCCTTGGGGTATACTGGTTCTGTAATGAGACAAGACCTGTTAGTTAGAAGGGGGAAATTCATTTATTCACCCAGCCCTGCCACTCATACACGGTCTGTACAAGAAGCAGATGACACACTTTCAAATTGCCTAGGGGTTCCCCTCACCAGAGTGAGGGCTTCCTTGAACTGGAAGATGCAAAGTGTAGAATCCGGGCATCTGTACCTGCCTGTGCCATGGAGTCAGAGAGACCGTCCCTGACATGGGTCTTACATTCTACTCTGCTGTAGTGATAGGAGCGGCGGGGCTGTGTCTCCAGCACCCCGGCCACCTCCGGCTAGCTTTACCTGAAATAATTACATGGACACTGTATTCTTTTAATCACTGCTTGGCCCATTACTATCTAGCCTCTTCTAGGCTAACTCTTGCACCTGGACTAGCCCATTTCTAATCATCTGTGTGTAGCACCCCAAGGTGCGCTTACCGGGAAGATTCTAGCCTACGTCCATCCATCAGAGCTTCATCGCATGTGTCTGCCTGGGAGCCGGGAGCAAGGCGTCTCTGCTCCAGAGAGCAGAGCTGTCAGTCTGAGCTCACTTCCTCTTCCTCCCAGCATTCTGTTCTGTTTAATCCTCCCGCCTATGTTTTAACCTATCAGGGCAAGCAGCTTCTTTATTTAATTAACCAATGACCTTCCTCCATCACTCTGCATACACTGAAAGGCACTGGGAAGGTCTGACAGGCTCAGGGGCAGCTCTGGGTGATTCTGGGGGCAGCAAAGCTTTTACTAGCCTTGCCCTTCCCACCCTCCCTGTTCAGGGAGTGGTCCACAATAGTGCGGGACTGTGGAAACGGAAAGGTGCTCCTGACCCTGTCTGGTCTCTGGTTAGAAGAGGAGTTCACCCACCCTACAGGGGCAGAGAGCCATCCCAAACCAGGGTCGCAGGACCCAGGGAGAAGCCCCTGGAAGCAAACATTCCTGAGAAAACCCACCCATCGGGGCACACACAATTTAGGAGTCATTGTCCTTAAAGCCCATTTAGAGGCCTGGGATTTAAGTTGCCCTGCCAGAAGCAGACATGGTGCCATGTGGCACTTGGAGGTGGAGGCAGGAAGATCAGAGTTGAAGAGCAGCCTCAGCTACACAGTGA
>NC_022013.1:60450131-60461970 GCF_000317375.1 Microtus ochrogaster
CTAGGCTCACAACCAAAAATACTGTCAGCTTTTATAGCCATGTATATATACACACATGCACACATATATACATACACATATACATGTATACATACATTTACTGTGTGATCTCAAAGTTCATTGTAGTAGTTAAAGTTATAATAAAGAAAAATCTGTTTGCCAGTGTGACTAGGCATCATGGAAAATTGGGACTGCTTGACAAACTGTAGTCCCCCAAAACCAAACACACACACAAATGAATGTAATTTTTTGTTAAAAAGAACTCAAGGTATCTTATAAATTTGCTATTATTCAAGCAGTTCTGGCCTTGTGGGTAGATGCAAACATGTCTGTCTATGCTTCTGACATACGCTCACACCACACCCGGCTCACCCAGGAGGTAGCAGGATCTCTTGAGCCCTGGAGTTTGACGGCAGGGCAACTTAAAAAGACTGTTTCAAAACCAAACATAAAATAAAAGAAAGCAGAACCCCTCTAGAGTGGTGGTTTGGGACCCTCAGAATCAGTGGTTGAGACTTACAGGCTGCAGCAGCTGATTGAATCTGGTCCACAGAAACACCTATTACAGTCCTTCACCCAGGAAGACTCCAGGGGGTGTTTGGTACCATCAGGATCCACGCAGTCTAAAACGATGCAAATTCCCAGGTCACGTAACAGAAACTAAGCTTGTAGGGACACTGAGCCAGCCACTGGCGCATGACTGCAAGCAATTGTAGAGGTGGCCAGGACAGTGCTTTTGTATTTAAGATGGCTAAAATCTAGCAGGCTGTGGCACCTGCCTCTGGTTACGGCTTTGTTTTTGTTTGCTTGTCTTTTTAGACAAGGTATTGCTAGGCAGCCTTGGCTACCCTGGAGATCACTGTGTAGACCAGGTTGTCCTCCAGTTTACATAGATTCAACTGCCCCTGCTGGGATTAAAGGCCTGAGCTACCTTGCCCAGCGTTCTGATAATGTTTCTTAAGCAAGTTTAAATCTTCCTAGATTTTATTTCAGAACAGGTATTGAAAAATAAATAAACCCTTCCTTTGGAATCTAGTAGCTATTAGGAGTGGCTGGGGCCCAGTGAGTTTTCCCTCCAGTTGTCCTGAACAAAAACGCTCACTTCCCTGCTACCATTGCTTTGTATCAGTTGAGTCTCAAGGCTGGGTGCACATGGGGAGCATTGTGGGTAGTTAAAATCTACCCACAGACTGGGAAGTCGCTCAGTGGAGAACAGGTATTGCGCATGCACAGAGCCCTGGGTTTAATTCCCAACACCAAAATAAACAAGCCTTCTTCTATACCTAATCCCAACCAACAAACAACAAAATCAGTATCTGTGGGTGGAGCCCAGACTTTCTTGTTTACTTCGGGTTTTGTGTGGTTTTGTTTTGGGGGGCGTTGAGGTGCGTGCATCTTGTGTTTCCGGCTGGTATTGAACTTCCCATTTACCCAAAGATTGTATTGAACTTTTTTAAAGACTTATTTTAATTTTATGGGTATGAATGTATGTAAGGCTACTGCATCATATCTTCAGAGACCAGAGGAGGGCACTAGATGTCCCGGAACTAGAATTGCCAATAGCTGTAAGCGGCCATGTGGATGCTAGCAACTGAACTTGGGTCTTCTATTAGAACAGCGGGTGCTCTTCACCACTAAGCCCTCTCTCGAGGCCCTGCACTGGACTCTTAACCCTCCTGTCTCTGCCTCTTGAGCACAGGAATTACTAGAATGTGTCATCACCCTTGCTCTATGTGGTGCTGGAATTGATCTCTGTACCCCATACATACTAGGCAAGCCCTCTACCAAGACAGCTGCATCCCTAGCCCTCTGCCTTATTTTTAAGAATGTTCAGCCAGGGTGAGAGTTGCTGCCTTAGATCCAAGTGACCCATGCTTGAAGGACCACAGCATCAGCACCCCTAGGGCTGCACTGTACATTCGATTTTCATACCTGCTATCAGATCCCGTGAATTAGACTTGACGGGATAAGAGATGTAGCTTAATGGTTATCACATTTAGTTGTTAGCTTTTTTTTAATGTATTATTTTTTATTTATTTAAACTTTTTATTTATTGTGTATTGGTGTATTGCATATTTGTGTAAGGATGTTAGATTCACTAGAATTGGAGTTACAGTTGTGCGCCACCCTGTAGGTGCTGAGAATTGAACTCGGGTCCTCTAGAAGAGCAGCCAGTGCTCTTAACCCTCAGCCATCTCTCCAGCCCCATCATATATACTTTTGTCAACTTGATACAGCCTCATGTCATCCAAGGAATACTTTTCAAGTTCTTGCTTGCTTGAACTTTGCCCCTGACTTCTCCCCACAGTGGACTGTGGTCTAGAAGTGACCTTGCCTCCCATAAATTTCTTCTGATTATAGTGTTTCATCACAGTAGCAGAATGTAACAGCATTAAAGTGTTTGTTTGGTATATCTGAGCATCTCCAGCAATATTCACCGCCCCCGTACACACACACACACACACACACACACACACACACACACACACACACATACTGCATTTAAACAAGATTACAGGGATGATCATGTACATTAAAATTCAAATGCTGCTTCTTAACCCTGATTGCATGTGAAAATCAAAGCATTTTTAATGTGCAACTCCAGCCCAAAGGTTCCCATTCAGCTGTTCTTAAATGGGACTTGATTGTGGTGCGTTTTGAGCTCATCTAGCTAGAGTTGAGAGCAGCCTTCTCACTCTGTTTCTGTGTCCACCCAAATCCTTCTTCCAGTGTACATCCCAAGGTTTCCCCATCTGCCATAGGTCATAGGTAGGTAATATCTATAGGTGGTATCTAGCAGGCTCCCCATCTGCCCTATAAGTCATATCTACCAGGCTGTAGTGGCATTTAAAATACTGGAAAACCCAGGACTTACCACCAAGCGGTTGGTCTGGAAGTGCCTTACGTAGTTCGAGAAAGCACACTGCCTTGCATGCCGTCACCAAGGTGGCAAGGAACAGCAGACTGCCCAGCAGAGCTTTCTGCAATGCAGGGAGAGGTTGGAAGTGGAGAATGGGTGACTCTCGAAGGTCTTACTTGACTGAGTATCCTATACTGGCAGAAGGGCAGAGTATGGAGCAACTCACAGGTACCCCCAACCTAGCAGTCAGGGACTAAGATATAAATCAGTCACATAAAAAGAAATTTCTGCTGGGGGTGATGGCACACGCCTCTAATTCCAGTACTCAGGAGGCAGATGCGAGCAAATCTCTGAGTTCAAGGCCAGCCTTTTCTATAGAGTGAGCACCAGGATAGAAAAACCTGACTACAGTGAGAAACCTGTCTCAAAAAACCAATCCCAGAGTTCACTCAGAGAGTGGCTGGCTGTAGGAATAGGAAGGATTATGGTGGGAGCCTCATCACTGGCTGTAGCAGGGACTTCCTGAAGCAGCAGCTCGGTCCTGGCTTGTTCTCAGTGCCCTGGGGGCTCATGTCCCAGGTGCTCATTCTCCTTGCGCCCTTTGACATGAGAAAAGCCGTCTCCACCTCCGTAGTTTCTCCCATGAACCCTCTGCCCTGGTTTTTCCTCTTTCTATAGTTTTCAAATAGTCTTGGGAAAGTGGTTGCTCAATTTTTATGGGGAAGACATAGTCTGTACTAAGCTAACTTAAATGTTTCCTTAATAAGATCATAAAGTAAGAACAGAAAGTTATATCATCTTAAGGATAAAAGCGATTTTAGTGTTTACATGACTAAATAAATAAAGCTATATCAAATTTAAAAATACATGAAATAGTTTCACTATAACAAAGAAAAACAAAGTACAGTATAAAAGTAGCAAGGGCAATAAGGAGAAATCACATGTGCATGCGCACATACACACACATGAAAACAGAGCAATACACAGTTATCAAGGGACACAAAAACATAAATAAAGAGACATCTCTCATACACACAGACACAGACAGATACACACATACACACATGAAAACAGAGAAAGGATCAATAAACACCTGGGAAATTCACCTTACCCAAAGCAAAAGAAATGTGAATGTAGATGAAGGAGGATGGAGTGACCATGCCCTTTAGAATCTGCAGAGGGAAACAGGCCCACAGGGGAGGTGATGAGCACAAGGGCCGTTCCCATGGGAACAGGGTCTATGGAGCAATTGGAAGTGTAACCACTCACATTTCCCTCTAACAGGACCCCGAGAACAGCACAGAGGTGAAGACAGACCTAAAAGGCAGCTCAGCTCACTGCACTGTGAAAATGGAAAACCATATGACACCCAAGCAAAGAGCTGACTGAGAACACAGTGGCTCGCAATAAAAACAACAAAACTCAAACAAAGCGCAAGGACCTAACAAAGCGGGGAGAGAAAAGCAGGGCAAGGACCCTCTATGCATTGTGAGGTGCAACCCTGCAGGCCACACAACACAACGGCCTGGGTGCTCTGACTACTGCAACACAGAGAGAGCTGCAGTCCAGGCTGACCTGGAACTCACTATGTAGCCCAGGCTAGCTTTGAGCTCAGGGCAGTCCTCTTGCCCCAGCCTCTCAAGTGCTGGGATAACAGGCTTGAGCCACCACACCCGGCTAAAAAGGCATTCTGTGACTTGTGACACCTTTCCTTGGGCTCTTCCTTTTTACTTCCACAGTGACATTCATCCAGCTTAAAACTGCAAAGAAAACGTAAATCTTTCCAAAAGAAGGAAGGAATGAAAGAGAAAAGAAAAAGAAACCAAAGCAATCACCAAAAAATACTCCTCAATATATTTAACACACACCAACAATTATCATTTACTTTTTCTTCTTCTTCTTTTTTCAGTCTTTGGCTCACAGTCAATTCTGCCTGTTGATAGGGTTTTGGTGCCCTTAGATGGAAAGCCTACTTTTCCATGCTAAGGCGATCATGGAAGTTTAGAGTCTTCTTTTACTGAGTCACAGTAAGGGAACCGAGGAGCCAGAGCTGCTCCCAAGGCTTGTGGGTTGTGCAAGACACCAGAGACTTCGGCAGGACATACAGGACTGAGATGCTGGTGGACGGACCTCAGGCTCACGTGTTCTCCTCTCCTCCCTCCCCTCCACTCTCTCCCTCTTCCCCCTCTGTGTCTTTGTCTCTGCTCCCATGATGGCAGAGTGCGGACTAACAGATTAAGTTCACTGACAGCAGACAGGACTGTTGTGTCCTCTGCTCTCCCATGTGAGCCCCACAGGGCTGGCTCACTGCTGCTTTCAAGGAGACCGTGATAAAGAGCATGCTTGAAGATTCTGCTTCAGTGGTCTTCAGGCTTATGATCAAAGCTCCCAGGTAGGTGATGCTAAGATCCCAGTCTGAGGATCTCGCCTGTATTCTGTTCTGTCCACCTCCCTTGCTGTAGACAGTAGCCATGTACCCCTGATGCATGAGGGCAGGAGAGTAAAGGAAACTAGCTCTTACTGGGGCTTCTAGGTGGTGTGGCTTTGTGACCAGCTTGGGTGAAGCAGATTGGCAGTGTCCCCTTTGTTAAGTATCTGTTCCTGGAATGGAGGGCCCCGCTCTCCATAACCAAGGGTCAGGGTCTTCAGACTCTCAGTCAAGAAAGGGTACTGGCAGTTCTGCAGGTATCCGAGTTGACCCCCAGGCCTCATGGGAGATGGGTGGGAGGAGGGGTCTGAGTGCAGACAGGGAGGGCACCATCCCCCACTATTGTACCCCTCCAGCTCTGTCTGAGAAGGGTTCCATAGAGAACATTTCTCCTGAGGTGGGGCAAGGGTCCCTTCCTGAGGGCCTCTCCACCCTCATATGGCTCTCTTCCCCAGCTCCTGTTTCCTTCCTCTTATCCTCCCGTGGGGAGCCACAGTCATTCCCTGATATTGGCTCGTAGAAAAGACACTGTAAGGAAAGACCCACTTCCAATTAAAGTCAGAAAGAAGTCCTGTGTATGAGGTCAGTCACCCACCATTGTGAGAAGCAGAACTCCTGACAGGCAGGCACCTCCAGCGAAGCCTCAGCGAGAGCGAGTGCTGGCTCCCTATTTATGGTGAGAGTGGCCACACCTGGATCTTCTTGGAAAGGCTTTGTGCCAAGAGCACAGTAAATATTTACAGAGGGTTGAGCAGGAAGTTATTATTTCAGTTGATTTAAATTTTTCATCTGTTAAGCCTCTACCCTAAGGTGTTCACCATTTCCTCACCCTTGACAAGCTGTTGGTCTTGGGTGTGAGAGCAGAGAAGGAAAGAACTTTCCTTGGAAGCCTTCATCCTGTGCTGGCAGACTGCTAGACACCCTCTGTGCTCTTCCCTGGTTTGTCAACAAAGAAATGAGGGCTCAGAAATACGATCCACAGCAGCCAGGCTGTGTTTGGGAAGGCAGAAGGTTAGCCCAGTAGGTCAGCCTGGCTGGCTAGGAAGCTGAGGCCCAGGAGATGAGGGTCCAGCATGGGAAAGCACAGTGCATGAGCCATCTTCCCTCCAGCCTAGGTTTCTTTTGACAGGTCACATGCTTACTTCTCTCAAACAGCCAACATCCTCCTGAATGTTTAGTCTTTAGTCTGCTTCCTCAAGTGAGCCCTCCTTCTCCCTGTTCAACAGTAATCTCTGGTGTGGGAAGCTGTAAGGAGTTCCCATGAGCTGAAGTAAATCCTGAAGTACCTTAGAGTCCAGCAATCCCACCCTGAGGATATCTGCACTCCAGCTTTTTCATAGCTCTGTTCACAGCTGCCAGGCAATGAAGAGCAAACATCACCACCCCCGTGTCCAGAGCTGATGAATACATAAGGAAATAGGCGGTCAGAAAAGGTCAACGCGGGGCTGAGATGGAGCTCAGTTTTTGGAGTGTTTGTCTAGCATGTGAAGCCCTCAGTCTGATCCCCAGTGCCGTATAAAACCAGACAAGGAATGAGGCAGGAAGGCATCCTTGCCAGTGAAGTGCTTGGCTGCGGCCCTGAGGACCTAACCTAAAATGGCTATTCACAGCACCAATGATGCTGAAACCGGTGGGTTTTTGGGATGATGGGCAGCAAGCCTAGTCAAGTTCAGGTGAGTTCTGGACTAGCGGCCAGTCCTGTCTCAAAAGCTAATGTGGATGGTGTATGAAGAACAAGTGAGGTTGTTTTGCCCTCCTCTTATACAACAGGTTCCTCCAAATGGAAGCCTTGACCTAAGGAAGGAGATGGGAGGTTCATGAGACCCAGATAGTAAGCAAACTTCAACCTGGAGCCCGGGAAGCTGAGACCTGACAGTTAAAGGAGCTGTTAACAACTGTTGCTGGAGACTCTCATGAGTTGCCTGTTGATCTGCCTGTAAGCCGTGTAAAGAGATTCAGTGTTGCAGCTGGAGTTGTGCCCCTGCTTGCAGGGCTTTCAGCTAATGCGCTGCCTTTGTGTCATCCCTACTTCTGTATGTAACCCCTCAACCATTCACATGGAACTAGCCACTGAACGCCAGGCTTCACCATGGCTGTCTTTGATGAAACTGTTAATTTGGTTTGTACTTCACTCCCTATGTGGAGTGAATAGTTGTGTGTTCATGTCTCCCTAGGAATAGTGCTGCTAACATCTCCACATGCATGCCCTCTCTGTCTCTGTTTCCATCTGTCTTCCCCCCTCTCTCCTCTCTCTCTCTCTCTCTCTCTCTCTCTCTCTCTCTCTCTCTCTCACACACACACACACACACACACACACACACAAACTCACACAGTTGACATGGTGGTGCACACTTGTGATCCCAACACTGAAGAGGTGAAGGCAGGAAGATGAATCATTTCAGTAATGTAAACATGTTAATGCTCTCATGGTTCCCCATCAGCAATGTAAACACGTTAATGCTCTCATAGTTCCCCATTAGTACATACCATTTTATAATTTTCCTCTCCTAATATCCTTACACAGGGAAATCAGATTTCAACCTGTGATTAGGGGTAACAACACATCAACATCTGTGTATCATATCTTCCTTTAGAAGATGCCACCTTCACAGATGCACACATGCAGAATTGCTACAGGCTAGGTTCATGCAGAGGCTGAGGCAGATGTGGGCTCACATCCAAACCCTTCCTTGAAGAGCTGTGTGAACCTGAGGCAATCTCTTAACAACATCTTTGACTCTTTGTTTACTTATTAATGATTATGGAGAGAATGATTCCCCACCTCCAAGGACTGACATGAAAGATAAGAGAGAATGTGTCTAACTCTTTTAGCTCAGTGCCTGATAAATAGTTGTAGGGAAAGGCACACTTTTACCATTGCTATCTTACTGTTTTTATCTGGGCCTAATAATTAAATAGACCCAAGATAAATAGTAGAAGTAAATTACACATATATTTACTTTAAAAAAGTTTTACATGGTGCAGGATCACACGGAAGAGTCAAAGAACCAAGGTTTAACCATACAGTGACTTAGAGAAAGAATCTTTGAAAATGCGTCAAGACCGAGGCGTGGGAGGCCTAATTCTGTAGAGAAGCAATGAGGGCCACAAGGGTTAGCTTAACAAGTTTACTTATATAAATTTCTCTCTGCTCAGAGTTCCCACCCTCACTGGTAAGATTATTAATGTTTTCCAGTGTGGAGGATATGTAAGAGAAAAGCCTTAGTTGCTTTTTTTTTTGCTGTGCTAAGACATCACGACCAAGGCAACTTTTAGATGACAGTATTTGTTAGAAGCTTACAATTTCAGAGGGTGAGTTTATGACCATCATGGCAGGGAGCATGGCAATAGGGAGGAAGGTGTGATGCTGGAGCAATAGCTAAGAGTGTAAATCTTTGTCCATAGGCACAAGGGAGAGAAGGAGCGAACTAAGAATGGCGCACATCCTCCAAAAAGGCCACACCTCTTAGTCCTTCCCAAACAGTTCTTAGCTGGGTACTAAGTAGCCAAACATGCAAGTCTGTGGGGGCCATTCTCATCCAACCCCCACAGTTGTGGTGCTTTGTCACAGCAGTAGAAGAGTAACTTAAGACACAGGGATTTCAAAGAAGGATTATGAGTGCCCTCCACTTTTTGGGTGGTGCCAGGGAGCAACGATAGAGCCTCCTTCACACATGCTAGGCAAGTCCTATACCATTTGCCCCAAATATAACTTGCTATTTTAAAATTTTACTTCAGCGGGGCTGGAGAGATGGCTCAGTGGTTAAAAGCTTTGCCTACTCTTTCAAAGGTCCTGAGTTCAATTCCCAGCAACCATATGGTGGCTCACAGCCATCTGTAAAGTGACTTGATACCCTCTTCTGGCCTGTATTGTATACATAATAAATATTTTTAAAAAAAATTTACTTCGGTTCAAAATAATCCTTCTTCTAAAATGGCATATTACTATAGCTTGTGTTCTGGTGAAAGTTCCACCTGAGCCCCTGGCACTCATATACTCAAAGAGTCTAGGATTATTAGGTGGAAGCCCACTTCTCTCTCTCCCCAGACCCTGTCCCTCAGAAAGTCCTCCAAACAGTGACCTCTCCCCTCAGAAAGCCATCCGAGAGTTAACCCCTCCCCAGAGCTGCTCAAGACCACACCTATAAGCTACTTAAGACCATTTGTCACATGATTCCTCTCCTACCCTCCTGAGGGTCATAGAGGAGCTCTTTGCTCTTTCCATTAAACCTGGATTTATTAACTCAGTTTGATTGACTTATTACATCAGCAGTGGTGGATATCCAATAACTGGTTTCTGTCCTCCCACCAGGTCCCACAGTCGTTAAGCCCCAAAGAAATCACACAGAGGTCTATATTTTATAAACTGGTTGCCCCATTAGCTCAGGCTTCTTATTAACTCTTATAACTTATATCAGCCCATTATTCTTATCTATGTTAGCCATATGACTCAGTACCTTTTTCAGCGGGGCAGATCACATCTTCCTTCTTCGGTGTCTAGACAGGACTGCGGAGGGAGCTCCAAAGTTATTCTTTTCTAAGGGAACATGGCTGAATAGGTAGGAGACAGACTCTCCATTGTGGGTTCCCCTGATGGCTTCTGTAAGGATCATGGAGATGTCAGTCACCTGTATTTTGGAGCAGTATTTCATCTTATCCTCCCCAGGAAGACTACGGCTGCTTCAAAGTATGCATTTGTTGATGCGAGAAATGGCTGGGCCAGAAAAGATTGCATGAGTCAAGATGGCAAAAACTCTGGTAGCTCCAGCTGAGAGAAGTTTGTTAGTGGCATGACAGATTGTACCACAGCGTCAGCCATGTCATCCACAAGAATAGCCACCCGATCCTTCACACCTCCCGCTAGCACCTTGGGGTCCACTTCATTGGCCTTCTTCCATTCCTTGTGAAGCAAGGCAAAATCCACATCCAATTGGTCTGCATGGAGGTCGCTCACTTGGCTCCACCAGCATCAGGTGAGACAGTAGTACAGTTTCTCCACCCAGGTATATTCTCCCTTATCCACTTGAGGACAGCTGGCTCTGCATATAAATTGTCCACTGGTCTATCAAAAAAGCCCTGAATCTGAGATGCATGTAGATCCATGATGATAATATGATCTGCTCCTGCGACAGAGGATTTGCAACAAGCTCAGCTGAGATGGGAGCCGACTCTTATCTTTCTTTTTTTTTTTTTTTTGATCTTTCGAGACAGGGTTTCTCTGTAGCTTTGGTGCCTGTCCCGGAACTAGCTCTTGTAGAACCATGCTGGCCTCGAACTCCCAGAGATCCGCCTGCCTCTGCCTCCCTAGTGCTGGGATTAAAGGCGTGCGCCACCACCGCCCAGCGGCTCTTATCTTTCTTATCTTGGAGGGCATAAGGAAACTTGGGGTGACTGGTGTAACCCGGCTGGCTGAAGCAATCTTGCAAGCATTAATCATAATCAAAAGCTCCATTAAATTGGCATTAATCTCACCACACCCACTCCGAATAATGTAGACATCCTCTCCACATACACTTTCTCCAATTTCCACACAGGTCTGCCGAATTTCTTAATCACCACCTTGCCTAGCTCCAGGCCCAGGCGGTCACCAATTTTCTGGGATAAGTTCTGCTGGGAACTCCCACTGAAGATTTTGATATTTGGTGTCTTAGGCAACTACACAACATGTTCTTCACTCAGTGGTCACCCCTGCTGCAGAGACTGGACCTGAAGTCAGTTGGTAGCCTGAACACCTACAGTGCCTGTCACTCCCCCATCTTACAGTCCCGCCCAGAGCGTCTCTCAAGCCCTTTATTCTTATATGCCAATTATCTCAGGCATTTTGACATCAGGAGGGAAAACTAACGCTCATACATGCTCTGGAGCTGGAGTTATGGATGGTTGGGACATGCTATGTCCCATATTTCTTCATCATCTTATTTTATCATGACCGATACCATCAAGCCACAGGAGCTGGCAACATTTGCCCTCCCAGGAGTTGGATGGCCAAAGCCTCTTCTAGAAGACTGTGGGGAGGGCTAGCAGTAGCCTCCCCACTTCTGTCTCTGATGTGGCCTCTGTCTCCACACAAATATGAGGCCATCTGTCACTGGCCTCACACTTCCCATTGTGAGGCTGTAATTGGGTTTGGAGAAGAGAATAAGTGGCAGCCAGCAGTGGCTTTTCATAGGTGGTTGATCTCATTACAAGGAACAGAGCTGTCTGTTGTATTCTTGGGAAATTGGCTCTATGCTCCCTATGAAAACCAAAATCCATGGATTTTCAAGTCATCTACATACAACGACATAGTATTTGCAGATAATTTAAGTAAATCTTTAGTTCCAGTTTGTTTTCTTTTGCTGAGACAAATGCCATAACCAAAAAGCAACTTGTGGAAGGAAAGGGTTTGTTTATCTTAGAATTCCAGGTCATTGAGGGGAGTCAGGGCAAGCATTTCAATCAGGAACTTGGAGGCAGGAACTGGCCATGGGGAGCACTGATAACAGGCTTGCTGCCTAGTTTTTGCTCAGCCAGTTTACTCCCTCCCTCTGTCTCTCCTTCCTCCCTCTGTC
>NC_022013.1:60462865-60473561 GCF_000317375.1 Microtus ochrogaster
TGCTACAAAGAAGAAAAGAAAAAGGTGTATTCTTTTGTTGTTGTTGTTTGTGACAGGGTCGCTCTGGGTTGTCCTGGCTGTCCTGGAACTAGCTTTGTAGACCAGGCTGACCTCAAACTCACAGAAAACCGCCTGCCTCTGCCTCTAGAGTGCTGGGATTAAAGGTGTGTGCCACCATGCCACAGCTTGAATAGGTGCATTCTTGCAATAGTTTGGCTACTCTATGTTTTGAGTTGTGGGGGAAATGGCCACAAAGATGAATCTCTCTGTTGCATTATTTTCAACTAGAGTTGTTTTACAAAGCACTGGGGAAGTAGGGAAAGATTCACCTCAGGTTTATGTCATAAGCTTCATCCTGCATCTTGTCCTTTCATTAATCAAGCTCCAGGAGATGCGGATCTTCTTCCTCTCTTCTACTGAGGCTGCACTGTGAAAGGATTTAAACACAGGAAGGCACCAAAGGGCTGACACGTGGAGAGAGATTTCTGCATGATTTCCATATGAAATGTACACGGATTTTGTCAGCACTGAGCTGGGCTGTTTCGAGGTTTGGAAAGGAACCTGTCACTTAAGCTGGTAATACAGTCATTGTCCCATTTCCTAGGCAGGGTTTCACTGTTTAGCCCTAGCTATTCTAGAACTCACTCTGTAGACCAGGCTGGCCTCAAACTCAAATAGACCTACCTTCCTCTGCCTCCAGAGTGCTGGGATTAAAGACATGAGCCACCACTGTCCCACAAGACATTGTTTTATAATGTTAAGGCTAGATGTTTTAATATCTGGTTTGGTATGCATGCGTGCTATAAAATTATCAAGATAAAATCAACATTGCTCACAATGTGACAGGGCAAGGCACGCAGTGGGCCCTCCGTCTCATATTCTTGCTGAGGCCATTTCAGGTTTAACTAGAATCTGATCTCCGTGATGGGAAATTCCATGGGAAATTACCCAATTCTCTTCTAGGAACCACAGTTCAGGATGTCCTACCTAACTTAGAGCCCTTGTTAGAATTACTTGTTTGTGGGGAAATCTCACCCAGCTAACCATTCATCTTAGCTGCCTGTTTGTGCAGAACCCTCCTCTGGTGGCTAGCTGCTCCTCTCAGCTTCTATTAACACTGCTTCCTTTACACTGTTCACTCTGTGAAGCCCTCTGCAGCTGTTGAGCGAGACGCTTCAGCAAGATCTCTGCCCTTAGACACCCCATTATCTGGACATTCAGGGCCACACCTAGGTCCCCTAAACACTTAGGTGTGGTCCCAGCTGGATGGAATAAAGACCTTTTAATTTATTTTAATTAATAATTTAACTTATTTTTAAAGTCTATACACTGTGTAATGACCGCTCAGACACAAACTGACCCAAGAAGGAGAAAATCTAAGTAGGCCTAAATAATGAGAGGCTTTCTCGCTGAAATGGAGCTCACTGATTGGCTACACTGGCTGGCCATCCAGTCTCCAGGATCTTGCTGGGTCCACCTTCCCGCTGGGGCACACTGCCATGTGAGCTATTTATGTGGGTGTTAGAGAGCCATGCTCAGGCTCTCATGCCTGCTCAGGAAGCATTTTACCCGCGGAGTCATCTCCTGGGCCAAAAATTCAGCTGCCTTTCTACATGTGAGCAACAAACAATCTGAAAACAACGTTGAAGAAGCAAACCTGTTCATAACAGCCTCCAGAAGAACAAAAATACTAAGGGTGCATTTAACTAAAGAAGTGCAGGAGCTTTTACGTGACAGGCTACCATTCACAGGCCTGAACAGAACACTTCACTGTTGCAGGGGATTCAGAGGCCATGCAGCAGACACGCGACCTAAAACAGCATTCTTTAATTTCTGATATCTTATGAAATTATGATGATTTTTTTAAAAATAAACTAAGCCTCTGCCACGTTACTTCACATGTATGTCAATACCTCCCTTTTCACTACAAGGACAGGGTTGGATATGGTCCACAAAACCAAAAATAGTGGCTATCTGGCTTTGCTGAATGCTTCTGACCTCCTGATTTAAATAATCCAGTGCTCAGAGATTCAAAGGCTCCCATGTCCACCCAATGTATCTGGAAAATTCTATGCCATTTCTAATTAATAAGTAAATCAGTGCAGTGGACTGTTTGAAGGATCTGCCAAAATTCACACTGGCATCAGATTGCCTAGAACAGACAATATAAGCTTGAAAAAGAAAAACAAACTGAAATGACTTCCCAATTCCAAAACTTACTACCACTTAAGTGCGTCATACAGTTGGTAAAAGTATCAAGCTATTTTATTTAAATAAATGCAGGTAGGAAAGGGAAATTTCAGGAAAAACAGCTCAGTTCTATCAGATAAAAAAAATCAGACAGCCTTTTAAACAAGTCAGCATAAATTAATTGTATATATTAATGGACATCAGGGGTATGTTTCCATACACGCATGCAATGTACATAATCAAATCTGATTGCCCCCCTTCCATCCTCCCCCATCTCGCCTTTCCCACTTCCACTATTCACTCTTCGGTCGGCTAGCCAACATTTTTTAGTTTCTGTATATGAGAGAGAAAATATAGCTCTTGCCTTTCTGCGTTTCTCTCCTTTGGCCTAACATAGAATCACTGGTTCCATCCATTTAGCAGCAAATAACAGGACTCCATTCTTTTTTATAGCCAAAGACTGTACTGTGCTTCTAAAAAGAGGGGTGCTTGTTTGGACACTGCCATTGCGCAGTTGAACACAGCCTACAAAGTCAATGACTGTCTGACCTGCTGGAGAAAGTCTGTCCCCTTCTGATCTAAATCATCCCATGTGCAGAGGTTAAAAGAAGGAAGAGCCTTAGCTGGGGAAGTTTGATCACTGTGTCTGGGCCATCTGTGTTTGCTAGTTGATACCCCATACTGTGAGAGTTCCTACTCCAACACAGACTGGACACAGTGGCCTTCTTCCTGATGATTACAGTTCAAAGGAAAGAAAGACAACCTTGGGCGCTAGATGTATTGGGCATTTGCAACTTCAAAATTTCTAAATAAAGGTTTTAAGACAAAGGGAGGTAGGGGCCCCTAGTCAGGTTGTGCATAGCCTCTAAATGGCAGCCAAAGCACTTACAGATTCTCATGTCCTAGAACAAAGAATCGGAGCAGGCCCCCATGGCCATTGGCAGAAATAGAGGTTGTGTGTTAAGAAGGAGAAAAACATTCCTGAAAGCAGAAGTGGCTAGAGCTGGGGGAAGAACCATCAATGCAGTTGCTTGAGGATCCTTGCTGCTAAATCCACCCTCTTTTACCGAGAATGCCCAACTTTTTCTTTCTCTGGTTCTGTTGCCCTTTCCAGACACTAACTGTATTCTTACTTTGCTTGCTGAGATAAAATACACAACCACAGCAGCTTAAAGAAGGGAGGGTTTCCTTTGGCTCCCAGCTTAAGGGCATAAGCTCATCTTGGTGCAGAAGGCAGGGTGAGAGGAGCGTGAAGCATCCAGTCATTACTAGGAAGAAGAAACGCGGGAATGCAGATGCTCGGGTCATTTTCTCCTTTTTATACAGTCCAGGATCCCAGCCCATAAAATGGT
The DNA here is from genome assembly GCF_000317375.1 of Microtus ochrogaster. Lineage (NCBI taxonomy): Eukaryota > Metazoa > Chordata > Mammalia > Rodentia > Cricetidae > Microtus > Microtus ochrogaster. The sequence goes on from NC_022013.1 coordinate 60,466,408, forward strand.
GCCACCCACATTTGGGGTGGATCTTGTCTTAACTAACCTAATCTAGAAACTACATCAGAAATATGCCCAGAAGTTTGTTTTCAATGGTAATTACAAATCTCGACAAGACTAAGCATAACGCAGGCCCAAATCCTAAACCTTCTCGTCCTGACTCTTTGAAAGGCCCTATCGGTCCACATAGCTGTTCACAGACACTCATCTCTAACTCAAAAACGCAACTCCCTCTCACCCAGCTCCCTGCTCCTGGAGGTGCTCGGATTCACAGCTGGTCCGCTCTCTTGTTTTCCACTCAGATTCTAACAGACCTTGAGTTTCCTTTTGATTCTGTTTTAGAAGTCTGTGATCCTGAAGACTGAGAACTTGCAAAAGGAAGCCCATCCTTACCAGAAATCAAGCATGCTGTTAAGTACTGGAATTACTTTAAGTCCTGTCTTCAATTATTCTTAGCTCTGTGAGGACCATATTTTATTTGTTTTTGAGACAACATCTCACTATACAGCCCTGGTTGGTCTGAAATTCTCTATGAATGTTAGACTGGCCTGAAAATCGGTGCGATCCACCTGCCTCTGCCATTGGATCTTTGGAATTTAAGGTCTGTGAAATAATACCTGGCCCAAGGAACACATTTCATGTTAAGAGAATCATAGCAGAGTGCCAAACACCTTCTATAGTAGTATGTTATTTGTGTTTTAATAAATAAAGCTTGCTTGAAGACCGGAGTAAAGAGCTAGCCACACTAGTCAGCCATTCAGGCTAGGCAGTGGTGGCACACTAGTTTGCCATAGAGACTAGGTGGTGGTGCACGCCCTTAATCCCAGCACTAGAGAAGACTATAAGACGGGAGGAGATGGGTCTCAGTCTCAGTCTGAGGATTTGTGGGGGCAGGACTGCCCATTTCAGTCCCAGGTAGAGGTAAGAGCGAGTGGCTGGCCGCTTTGCTTTTCTGATCTTCAGCTTGAACACCAATATCTGTCTCTGGGTTTTTATCATTCATACTACAGCCTTCAGTCTGCCTTTCGTTTTCCCATTGACAGAGTGAGGAAACTATCAGGTAAGGGGTACAGGCCTGCAAGTTCTGAAGGAAACCGGGGCAGCAAGATTCCAACTCAGTGCAATCTGGACCTCACAATGAGCTCTGTCTACCACATACATTGTAGCAGTTTCCCGCTGGCCCTGTGCCAGAGTTAGCAACCAGCAGCCACACCTGGCCTAGCTCCAGAGTTAGCACCTAGCCCTAATCCCTCCTCTGTGTTACAGATAGCTTTTGTCACCCTCTGTGATCTCCTCTGAGGGTTGGTTTCCCATGGATACAAAGCCTATGCAAACCTTGGCTATGGGGCAACTTGGAAAACAGTGGTACCTCCTGAATCAGGTATTTGCACTTGGCATCGTATTTTCGGAAGCTTCATTCAGGTTGTATTGAGCATATGGAAATCAACAGACTAAAGCGTAAATACGGGAAAAAAATAAAAACTGCCCTGGCAGGGCAGAAGGAAAGTACTTCATTCAGTCCACCGAGGCTGCAGAGGCTAAGTCCATTCTCAAGTGTCTCTGAGACCCGCGTGAACCAACACACCTGTGCCATGCCAGCTGTGACCTTTTGGTGCCCAATGCGTGGCTTGAAGAAGGACAAAGGATCCTCTGAAGGACTGAGAAGGGGCTGGAGAGATGGCTCAGTGGGCTAAGAGCATTGCCTGATCTTCCAAAGGTCCTGCCTGAGTTCAATTCCCAGCATGTGGCTCACAACCATCTGTAATGAGGCCTGGTGCCCTCTTCTGGCCTGCAGGCATACACACAGACAGAATACTGTATAATAAATAAATAAATATTTTTTTTAAAAACAAAGAAGGACAGAGAAGCAGGCTACTTTGAGAACTGGGACTCCAGGATCTGCAGGGTCATGGGGAATTTAAACGCCCCATCTCAGGAGCAACAAAATGTACAGTTGCTAAAATGCTTCTCAAAAGAAAAGGCAGTAACTCAATAGAGAAGAAGAAAGGAAATAAAAGGAAATTTCCCAATAGAAAAGGGAAAAATATTTAACCAAGAAAAAAAGGATTTTCCTGGGGAGAAAAAGTGTGTGGGGGGGAGAATATTGATTCAAGGCCTAAAAATTAAAAGGCCCCATTAAAAAAAAAAAAAGGAAAGAAAAAAGCCTTTTCTCAGTAGAAATAGAGGAAGGAAAAACGGATCTTTCCAATATAAGAAATTAAACATAGTTAAAAATCAGAGCTCTGCTTTAAGAAGACCTGGGTTTGATTTCTAACATCCACACTGACTGGCTCACAACTACCTAAAACTCCAGCTTTGCAGGGGGGAGGGGGAGCCGATGCCCTTTTCTGGCTTCTGTGGTTACTGTACACATTTATGTGTGCCCAGACATCAATGAAGCAAAGCATCTGCATACATAAAATAAAAATAAATAAAATTTTAAAAATGAAAAAAAAAAATCAGAGCTCTGTCTCTCTGGCTGCAGGCTGCCTGTCGGCTCTTTCTGAGGTCAGCACAGAACTGCAGAGCCTGAAAACTAGAGGTGGGCCTCGCTGCCGCAGCCTGAGAGAGCACAACAAGCCCAGAGCTTAGAATTCTCTTGTATTCTCTTAACATTGGTTAAAATTTTGTTGTTATTGTTTTTCCCTCAGAGTGGGAATAACTCAATATTAAAGGTCCCTTCATGGGAGAAAGAAGGATTTAAAACAAGCTCAGCTTCTTTTAAGAACAATTGGGATCAGGGAATTAAGTCAATTGTTGTTTAAATTTCAAAGATATTAGTAATCCATTGTTTGGGAGACGTTCTCTTCTCTTGATTGCCTAATTACTGTTTAAATGAAAGTTTAATTTGGCTCTGCTCTTTAAGTTGCTTTTTAAAAATTCATGGTTAGCCGGGCGGTGGTGGCACACGCCTTTAATCCCAGCACTCAGGAGGCAGAGGCAGGCGGATCTCTGTGAGTTCGAGACCAGCCTGGTCTACAAGAGCTAGTTCCAGGACAGGCTCCAAAACCACAAACCCTGTCTAGAAAAAACAAAAATAAAAAAATAAAATATATTTTCCAGACATATTTTGGAAAGGAGAATGAGAAAATAGGGTGAGAATTAAACTATAGTATGTTATATAGTACTAAGTGGTATCAGGCAGCGGGCTCTGGGAGCAGCCAGTCCCAGGCAGAAATGGCTGCCGGTCCCAGAGCAGTGGTGTTGGGCCATGTGGCGGCAGACAGCGGGCCCTGGGAGCAGCCAGTCCCAGGCAGAGACGGCTGCTGGTCCCAGAGCAGTGGTGGCAGGCCATGTGGCAGCAGGCAGTGGGCCCCAGGCAGAGATGGTTGCTGGTCCCTGAGCAAAGGCTGGTCCCAGGCAGGGAGACACATGGCGGGCAGGCAGAAGACAGAAACATGGATAGACACGACATGCAGGGTGAGGTTGAATGTTTATTCAGGGGGTTATGGAAGAGGAGGAGTGAAGGGAGGACAGAGAGAGAGGGAGAGAGAGAAAGAGAGAGAGAGAGGAGGAGGAGAAAAAGACAGAGAAGGGGGGAAGCGGAGAAGTGGGGAGAGAGGAAGATGGAAAAAAGAGCGAGCTCAGGCTGGAAGCTGAAGATCAGCCTGCCTCAGCGGATGGGGGAGGGAGCGGGCATGGCTTGTCTCTTAAAGGGACCAAAACCATAACAACATCTCCCTTCTCTCTCCAGTTAACTCTACATCAGTTAGCCAGCACAGGTCCATGTCCCACCCATTAGGAAAGTTTCTTTCTTTCTCCTCTGGGCCCAGGCAACACCGTTCTTCCCAAGGCTCATTCCATTCCAGAATTTAGCCACCTCTTGCTTTTCCCAGCTAGCTTTACTTTGTCTTCATATCCTTCCCCTTGTATCCTTGCTGTATTCAAAGAAAAAAAAATAGACTAAAAATGTCAATAAAGATATTTTCTAATCTGATTTGTTTTAAAAACCAGAAGGAATTATGAGAGCTTATAAATATATAATAAATAATATTTATTTTGTACTGTACATAAAGGAGAAGTGATAATGATAGCTTATGTCAATATTTAAGTAGATAACAATAATGTTTTAGATAGCTAATATTTAAGGTAGGTAAACACACTCTGTTTATTTCCTCCAAATTAACTCTGGACTCCATGACATATATAAGTATTACAGACAGATCTACACACACACACCCGTTCTTTATTACTTTATTACTCAGTTTCTGGGTTCAGGAAGGATGCTTCCTGCAATAATTCAGAGAGAACCCAGTGCTCTAGGGAAGAAAAGCTTTAAGGTCATCCGCTAATCCACTTCTTTCTTTTCTTTGTTTAATTATTTGCTTTTATTTTAAGTTAATTGGTGGTTTCCCTGCATGCATGTCTGTGCGTGTGATGGTGTTGGATCTTCTGGAGCTGGAGTTACAGAGATTTGTGAGCTTCCATGTGGGTGCTGGGAATTGAACTCAGGCCTCTGGAAGAACAGCCAGTGTCAGCTAATCCTCTTCCTAGCCCTAAAAGACACACGAAACCTTCTAAAGCTTACCCAGACTAGATAATGATGCAAGAGGCCAAGTGTGTGTGTGGGGAACTAGATATGGGATATTGTTTATTTTTGGTTTGGTTTTTTGAGACAAGATTTCTATGTAGCCCTGACTAGCCTGGAACTTGAAATAAAGACCAGGATGGCTTCAAATTCACAGAGACCTGCCTGCCTCAAGCCTTCCAAGTGCTGGAATTAAAGGCACATAACACCACATCCAGCCTGATATGGGACTATTGTGAGTTAGCTATGTTGTTCCCTGACAACATATTGCCCTGGGGTGGGTGTTAGAAGAAAGCCCAAGCAGCAGGATATAAGTAGAGACTGCTCATTCATTTTCCAGCTGCCCAGACTCAAATAACCACACAAAACTATATTAATTATGACACTGTTTGGCCAATAGCTTAGGCATATTCTTAGCTGGCTCTTACATCTTAAACTAACCCATTTCTATTAATCTGTATCACCATGAGGCTGTGGCATACCAGTAAGGTTATGACGGAATCTTTTTCCTTTGGCAGCGACATGGCATCTCTCTGACTCCACCTGCTCTCTCTCTCTATCTCTGTTTAGATTTCCTGCCTGGCTTTGCTCTGCTAAGTCATTGGCCGAAACAGCTTTATTCATCAACCCATAAAAGCAATACATAGACAGAAGGACATCCCGCATCAGTGGGATCTCAGATGGCAGTAGGAAAAAATAGTTTTACCTCCTGTGGGGCCTTGAGAAGCCAAGAAATCTTGGAGCATCCCCACACCATCAAACGTAGTACCAATACCCATCTGGAGCAGACACAACACCAGTACAGACCCCTGAGCTCGAAGGCAAGACTGTAGTGTCTTGAACTGAGGATGTGGATACTGGAACTGGTGATGTGTTCATACCCTCTAGTACCTAGAACAGAAAGGCCAGGTAGAGCAATCACAACCACTGCCAAACCCGCAAGCCACACCCTCTGCAGGCCACACCCACAGGCCTTACCCTCCTCAGGCCACACCCTGCCTACTGGGGTATGAGCAGCACAGAGATAAGCACTGGAGGGGAAAATGTCACAAAGGTTCTGTTCTCATTAGAAGACAGCAGCTCAAATCTTCACTGAAGGAAAAGCAAGATGGAGTGGAGCAAGCTCTGCACCCCCTAAAACCTCCAGGCCAGTGGCATACCTGGCGGATGAGAGACCTGCCCTTTTCACTTTTATTATTTTTTATTATGGTTGTGTTTGCTTTTATTACCTGTTTTATTTTGACATTTCCAATGTACATAGTATCCGGTGTTATAAGAACATTTTCATTGAGGAGCTAGTTTTTTTTTTTTTTCATTTGTTTCCTCTCTCCACCCCCAGGTGCTGGGGACCAGTCCCAGGGCATTGTATGTGTGTTTGCTAGGCAAGTGCCCCTCCACTGAACTAATTTCCTCACCCTTTATACAAGTTTAAAATGTCTTTGGGTATATTTTTCTCCATGCGCCTCTGTCCTTTTATGTGCTTCCTTCTGTTAGTTCCCTTCATTACACTAGGAAATTTTGCACCTATTTCCATTATATGTCTGCATGTGTTATATATAAGTGGTATTATATATATATATATAAAAAATCACTTTATGTATTTATATAAAATCTATAATTTACAGATAGAGGAGCTACTAATATTTTTTTAGGCACTGAATTAATTCCCTTAATGCGGGGAATCATCTTCTTGTAGAGGGCATAATTTCATTCTTCTTTACAACTGAACTAAATTCCATTGTGTGTATGCCATGTTTTCTGTGCCCATTCCTCTGCTGATGGACGCTTAGGTTGGTTCCATGGGTGTGAAATTCTAGGATAGGTTGACAGAATCCTTTGAGTAAATATCTAAGAATGGCATACCATATTACATGGTCTATCTATTTATTTGGAAGAACCACCTTCTGGTTTCCAGAGTAACTACATTAATTTAAATTCCCATCTGAATATAAGAGTTCTTTATATCCTCATCAGAATCTCTTTTCCTTTTAAAAACGATAAAATTTTAAATAATTCTTAGAGAATTTCTAACAATGTATTTTACCATAATCATTCTTTCTACTCTCCTCAACTCCTCCCAGCTTCAAAACCTCTGTTGTTGTTGTTTTTTTTTAATCTGAATGTGATGTGCAAGATTTCAATCCCAGCACTCATGGGGCAGGGAAGATGACTCTGTGGATTCCAGACCAACCAGGGCTACAAAGTGAGACCTTGTCTCCAAAACCACTTAAAAAACAATCAACCTGAGTTTAAGTGCCACTTCCCATGTGCTCAGGAGTATGGGGCCATCCACTAGAGTATGGTTTACCTACAGGGGCTACACCCTTAAAGGAAACTGACTCTCCTTATCCTGACTCTCCTTTCCCAGAAACTGTGTGTCAATAGCTCAGCTGTTAAGAGGTGGGAGCGTGGGAGCCCTTCCCACCTCCGGGATAGAATGCTGACTGACTGGATCTTCCGTAGGTCTGTGCCAGCACTCACAGCTGCTGTGGTCCGTGAGGGCAGTCGTCCTGCCGGGTCCCCAAGATGCCACTTCGCTCCAGCCCTTCTGGCTCTTACAGTTTCTCCTTCCCTCTCCCTTGGTATTTTCTCAGTCTTCAGGGGTGCATTTTGACTTGGCACTCCACTGACACTT
>NC_022013.1:60473986-60513008 GCF_000317375.1 Microtus ochrogaster
CTGGAACTAGCTCTTGTAGACCAGGCTGGTCTCGAACTCACAGAGATCCGCCTGCCTCTGTCTCCCAAGTGCTGGGATTAAAGGCGTGCGCCACCAGCGCCCGGCTGATTATTTGTTCTTTTGATAACCAATTTCTTGAGTTCTTTGTATATTTTGAAGATCAGACCTCTGTCTGATGTGGGGTTAGTGAATATCTTTTCCCATTCTGTAGACTGTTGTTTTGTCTTATTGACCAGGTCCATTGCTTTACAGAAGCTTTTCAGTTTCAGGAGGTCCCATTTATTAACTGTTCCTCTCAGTGTCTATGCTACTGGGGTTATAGTTAGGAAGTGGTTCCCTGTGCCAACATGTTCAAGTGTACTTTCCACTTTCTTTTCTAACAGGTTCAGGGTGGCTGGATTTATGTTGAGGTCTTTGATCCATTTGGATTTGAGTTTTGTGCACGGTGATAGATATGGATCTATTTTTATTCATCTACATGTTGAAATCCAGTTATGCCAGCACCATTTGTTAAATATGCTTTCTTTTTTCCATTTGATATTTTTTTGCTTGTCAAAAATCAGGTGTTCAAAGGTGTATGGATTAATATCCAGGTCTTTGATTCTGTATTTTCTGCCTCTTTATTACTATTTTGTGTGTTAACCACAGTCCACAGCAGGAAGAATGTTTCTGATGAAGACAAGGATCTCTGAAACAATATAGCCTATGCCACAGAACTATTGCTAAAGATAAACCACTTTGGACACAGGACTTAGAGAACTGAGCTGGCACTGACCAGGAGCTTCCTCCCTCCTGACTGTCTTTCATAGCACTAAAAGGTGCTGTACAGACTGCTGGGGATGGGGGAAGGTCCCCAGCTGTCTTACCCGGTTGTGAACCCTGAGGACTACAGTAATGATCACTGTGATGGCTATTCTTGGTTGTCACCTTGACAGCATCAGGAACTAAAACCCCCAAATAGAATACACACCTGGAAGGGGGGTTTGCTTAATTTGAAGTAAGAAGACATACCTTTAACCTAAGGTGTTGCAGGAGGTCCTTCCGCTCCTCCAGCCTATAGCCACTGAGATACCAGCCCATTGGGGCATGGTCTCTCCTTTTAAAAAAGCGGCTACTTCCTTTCTTGCTCTCTCTTCGCTTCCTGCTCCATTTCCGGTGACTAGACTCCTTCCTGATTGCGCAGAGGGCTGTTGTCTGGGACGGTTATCTGTAAGTTCTTTCCCCTTTAAATAAATACCACCCTATTAATCATAATTCCAAACTGGTGTGGCATTGTTTGTGACTTACGCCTTCACCTGGCGCCCAACGTGGGGCTCGAACCCTCGACCCTGGGATTAAGAGTCCCATGCTCTACCGACTGAGCTACCATTTGAGCCGGGAAAACCATGCCTTTAATCCAGATCTATAAGGACATGAATGAAGGAAGCTTTTACTCTGCCTGCCTGACCTCACCTTTCTAGCAATCCATTCCTTCATTGGCATTAGAGCCTACTTCTTCAGGGTTCCTGAGTATACTGAAGACCAGCTGAGACATCCAGACTGGTGGACTGAGCAAATACTGGGTTCTTGGACTTTCTGTTCACAGCCAGCATTGTTGGGTTAGCTGGACCACACCATGTATGTCATTCTAACAAAGCCCCTTTCTATATAGTGACTCATTCTATAAGTTCTGTAGTCCACAGAACCCTGACTAATACAACCATCTTGGCAATACTCACCATTAGATGGTTGACCTGGAAGATGCCTATATATATAACAGTATGCATTGCATGATGTCACCCAGATGGCAAGGGTCATGCGGCTGCACAGCAGAGGCTGGAAAATGAATGATTCTCGATTGAGTGCCACATACAAAGGTGCCTGATGGGTTCTGGGAGCAAGCACTGAGTGTGATGCTTCCACCTTCAGGTATCCCTGGCTAGGAATAAGACACATACAGATTAGCAAGAGGAAGATATAGAAAACCGAATAACATGTCCCAGAGAAATAATATCAGTGTGTTCTTTATTGAAGAGTAAGTTTGCGAAACCGTTGCTGACAAGATGGCTTTTGGAAAAAATATTTATTTTATGGGATGGGTGTTTTGCCTACATGTAACTATGTGCACCACATATGTGCAGTGCTCGCAGCGGCTGGAAGAGGGCATTGTATCCCTTGGAATAGGAATTTCAGACACATGAGCTGCCATGTGTCCTGGGAATGGAGCTTCAATTCTCTGGAAGAGCAGACAACACTTTAAACCACTGAGCCGGCTGGGCGATGGTGGTGCACGCCTTTAATCCCAGCACTCGGGAGGCAGAGGCAGGTGGATCTCTGTGAGTTCGAGACTAGCCTGGTCTACAGAGCTAGTGCCAGGACAGGCTCCAAAGCCACAGAGAAACCCTGTCTCGAAAAATCAAAAAAAAAAAATAAATAAATAAATAAAAAAAAATAAACCACTGAGCCGTCTCTCCAGCCCAGAGAAAGCAATTTTAAAGGGCGTTTTACAGAATACTTAGAATTAAATGGACAGAAATTAGGATGAGAAAGGAAGGTATATAAAGAGAAGAAAACATGAACGAAAGCATAGACAAGTAAAATACAGCTGGAGGCCTTTACTGGGGCTGAGTTAGCTGCAGATGTGACTGGAACACAGGTAAACATCAGTGAAACCAAGACAGGTACAGTGACTGTAGGTTCAGCCACTAGGACAGCACTGCCAGGGCCTGCCTGCCTGCTGGTTCTAAAGGGATCTGGACCGCCAGGGTCCCAATCACAGGAGCCTTGATTAAGGCTATTTAAATAGCAAGCAAAGCAAGGAAGGGGTCACACTTAGAAAACAATATATGAAGAATTTATAACAATGGAAAACATGAAGCCTTAGAAATATAGTAGGTTCAATAAAGGTACAAACACACACACACACACACACACACACACACACACACACACACACGAAAACAGAGAAAGGATCAATAAACACCTGGGAAATTCAACTTGCCCACAACAAAAGAAATGTAAATGTAGATGGAGGAGGATGGAGTGACCATGCCCTTTAGAATCTGCAGAGGGAAACAGGCCCACAGGGGAGGTGATGAACTTTCCTTGGAAGCCTTCATCTTGTGCTGGGAGACTGCTAGACACCCTCCATGCTCTTTCCTGGTTCGAGGGCTCAGAAATACGATTCACAGCAGTCAAGTGCCGAGGCTATGTTTGGGAAGGCACAAGGTTAGCCCAGTAAGTCAGCCTAGCTGGCTAAGAAGCTGAGGCCCAGGAGATGAGGGTCCAGCATGGGAAAGCACAGTGCATGAGCCATCTTCCCTCCAGCCTAGGTTTCTTTTGACAGGTCACATGCTTACTTCTCTCAAACAGCCAACATCCTCCTGAATGTTTAGTCTTTAGTCTGCTTCCTCAAGTGAGCCCTCCTTCTCCCTGTTCAACAGTAATCTCCGGTGTGGGAAGCAGTAAGGAGTTCCCATGAGCTGAAGTAAATCCTGAAGTACCTTAGAGTCCAGCAATCCCACCCTGAGGATATCTGCACTCCAGCTTTTTTATAGCTCTGTTCACAGCTGCCAGGTGATGAAGAGCAAACATCACCACCCCCGTGTCCAGAGCTGATGAATACATAAGGAAATAGGCGGCCAGAAAAGGGTCAGCGTGGGTCAGGGATGGAGCTCAGTTTGTAGAGTTCTTGCCTGCCATGCATACAGCACTGGATTGGCTCCTCTGAGCTACAAGCAACTAGGCCTGTTAATAGACTGAGGAATAGATCCACATACAGTACAGGTCAAGGCAACTTCTCTCTCTCCCATCACTTCTTGTGAAGTGATAAGGGAAAGGCGTGAGAGGGCAGATAAGGACATCTTCATGTCCAACACTATAGTGACACTATATACACTCCATGCTACAAAAAAGAATCTCACATCTGTGTTATTCAAAATGTAGCATGTGCAGGCCAGGACAGCTCTGCGCTACCTCTCCGGCCCAGGTGGGACTTGGGCACTGCACAATCCGCGCTAAGGGACACTAACTAGACTAAACCAGGTGTCCAGAAATATGATGACCAGGGCAAAGTACAAGGGGGAGAAAGAGAGGCAGAGACATCACAGACCTCAGGCGTGTGGCTGACCGGCTGACCAGAAGAGCAATACTCTAGAAGATGACACTCTGCCTGCCTCCTTCCCTATAAAGCCTGCTGGCAGAGGCTCTCTGGGTGGCTCTGCAGAAAAAGGAACTTGCCACCAAGCAGGGTGACCTGAGCTTGATACTCAGAATCCACGTTGTGAAATAAGACAACTGACTACAAGTTGTACACACACACACACACACACACACACAGTCACAGACACAGAGATACACACAGAAAGAACAACACACACACAATACATGAAAGTAACAAAAAAATTTTAAAAACACTGCTGGGTGACGATGTGCTGCTCAGAGGGCCTTTTTTATTCACCTTTCACCTTCTCAGAACTCTGAATAAACTGTGAACAAAGCCCATCTTAGAGGATCAATGCTTGTTCCTGTTCCTGGCCTTTGTGTTGACAGGGAGCATGGCTCTAGTATTAGTTACATATTATGGTGATGTCTGGGATGATTCTGGAACTTCTCTCATTCAACTCCTGAGGAAACTCCAAAGGACTACGTGCTTTCACCTAAAGCACTCTGCCTTCCCAGCTCCCATACTCGGTCACGCCCCCTCAGCAGACTGCATCATTGCACCTTTTGGATTTGGGCCTGGGAACTGACAGTTTGATTTCTGGCTTAAACACAGTTCCATCTTGTTCCTGTTTTGTGTTTTCCACCTCTGGTTCATGACTGCTGGCCTGTGGTTTAAAGGTTCTGTTTGTTTTACTCCAGATCTCTGTGGAATTCATGACGTACTTCCATTCCTGGCAATAGGTCTTTGGGGAATGTCCTAGCAAAGTGGTCTGACTATGGTTTTGACCCTACGAAGAAGAAAAGAAAAAGGTGCATTTTTGCAATAGTTTGGCTACTCTATGTTTTGAGTTGTGGGGGAAATGGTCACAAAGACGAATCTCTCTGTTGCATTATTTTCAACTAGAGTTGTTTTACAAAGCACTGGGGAAGTAGGGAAAGATTCACTTCAGGTTTATGTCATAAGCTTCATCCTGCATCTTGTCCTTTCATTAATCAAGCTCCAGGAGATGCGGATCTTCTTCCTCTCTTCTACTGAGGCTGCACTGTGAGAGGATTTAAACACAGGAAGGCACCAAAGGGCTGACACGTGGAGAGAGATTTCTGCATGATTTCCATATGAAATGTACACGGATTTTATCACCACTGAGCTTGGCTATTTTTGCTTTAAGATGAAGCTATCACTAAATGAACTTGTTGCTAATGGGCAATGCGTTGAGACTAGCTACTTTAATATCTAATTTTGTGTGCCTGTGTATTATAAAGTCATGAAGAGAACATCTTGTTCACAAGAAGGTAATATACTACGGTCTCTGTGTTCATGGATCATTAGAATCAATAGTCATGTTTGGAATAGAAAACATTATGATATAATGTATATGTAATAATAGTGATACAGAAATGAATCTTATAGATGTCACAATATTATTTGAAGCTTTGTTCATGTTTTATGGTTTTCACATATTTTATGGTTTGTTTTTTGAGGCAGGGTTTCTCTGTGCAGCCCTGGCTGTTTTGAAACTAGCTCTGTAGACCAGGCTGACCTTAAACTCAGAGATCCACCTGCCTCTACCTCCCCAGTGCTGGGATTAAATTCATGTCCCACCACTGCCTGCCTTACTTGGTTTTTAAAATAAACACATGAGTGCTTTGTGTTTAGACTGCCATTCTTGGCCCTGACAGAGTCTCTTATCCAGCCCGCAGTACTGGAATGCCCACATTTCTTTCCTTTTCTACCTGCTAGAAAAGCAACCATTGCACTCCCTCTGTTCTTCAGGGGGCTGCCCAGCGCCTTTTCTATAAAAACCTGGACGACAGGATTTACATGGAAAGATTTTCAGCTTTGTATAGTTTCTCTCCCGCTTTTTCTTGCTAACTTCACTATCCAAGGTCACCGGAAGCTTTGTTATCTTGGTCAGCTCTTTCTGGAGTCTAGAATTACATCTCTCAGGCTCTTATGTAACCAAGGACAAAAATGTGTAAAAGAACCTTTTTTTTTTTTAGAAGTTCAGGTGGCAATGAAGTCTGTATAGATTCAATTCTCCTACTACTGGTGAATTTGTTAGGTTGCTTACAACAAGAATTGGCTTTAAAAATCTATGTTTAATCAAGATAGTTATGTTTTCTCCTGTTTGTCAAGCTTTCCATTACTTAGGGAACCAAGTTTCTTTCTTTTTTTTTTTTTTTTTTTTTTTTTTTTGGTTTTTCGAGACGGGAACCAAGTTTCAACAAGGTCCAAGTTTCACTTAAATACTGATGTTAGAGACTTCTAAGTGAGTACTCTATAGACAACTGTTCATGTAGGGTGATTCTAGTGCACTGTATATCCACAGACAGAAAAATGGAGATGTGTAGACTCTGGACTATGAAAACACTCAGGAAAAGGTCAGGAAAACATTTAACCAAGCTGGTGTCCTTGAGAAACCAGGATGATCTTTAATACTAACCTTTTCAGGAAGAGGTTCATCTCTTTCTAACTCTAGCACGACTATAATAAGTCAGTGGTTTTCAACCTGTGGATGGCGACCCCTTTGGAGTTGAACGTCCATTTCAGGGTCACCTAAGACCATGGGAAAACACAGATATTTACATTTTGATTCATAACAGCAGCAAAATTACAGTTATGAAGTAGGAACAAAATAATTTTATGGTTGGGGGATCACTACAACATGCAGAATGGTATTAAGGGGTCATCACAGCATTAGGAAGGTTAAGAACTACTGAAGGACCACATGAAGGACCACATGAAGGACCAAGTCAGTGAACAATGTCAACTCTGCCCAGCCTCCTGAAATCCTTTCTGAGTAGGACAAAGAACAAATGAGCAATGATAACACATCCATTTAGTGTTATTCATATAACTGCATTTAATCCCCTTAAAAGTCTGTAAAAAGGATCAGTACTTATTTTTACTCAGGTACAAGTGGAAAATTTATATGAAGCAAAAACCAGCCAAGAAACTTGACCAAAGTTAAGTCCCCAGGATATGCACAACTCTGCAGAGTCTCCACAGGCTGTACCCCTGCCACAGCCTAAACTGCACGCCACACGGCTGAAGCTTGCTCAGACTGAACACCACAGAGAGATGTGGGCTGGCCTGGCAGCAAGCACACTGGGGTGTTCCCAGCCCACAGACCAGAATATGCCACGCAGCACTTAGCACCAGAAAAGAACCAGAAAGAATAACAGTGCAGGCAAACGAAGACCAGAGCCTGGCCCACTGCAGCAGTTCCCAACAGTGTCAGCAAGTAGGTGCAGGGTGGCCAGCATAGCTGGGGTCTCCAGACAGGGAGCCCTTGACCTCTGACAACAGTAGGAACACAGCATGGTGCTGGCAGGACAGAGGCAGGATGGCCCCAAAGCTGCCATCTCACACTGCTCTGAGAATGCTCCGTAGGCACAGCCATTCTTTCACAGAGGCTTTGGATGGACTCTTCCTGTCCCTTGTTCCCTCCACTGCAGTTGGCAGAAGAGCCCTTTGCTGACTCCACACTCCTGTATCTTAGTTCTGTATCCTACGCCTCTTTTTTAAAAATTAATTTTGTGTGTAGGGTGTTTTGTCTGCATCTATGTCAGAGCACCACATTTATGCAGGGCCCAAGGAAGAATGAAGAGGCCATCATATATCCTAGGACTGAAGTTACAGATGGTTGGGAGCCACCATATGGGTGCTGGCAATTGAATCTGGGTCCTTTGGAAGAATTGTTAGTGCTTTTAATCACTGCGTCATCTCTTCAGCACCTCCCATGCCTCTGAGAGCTCAGCCCTGAAGTTCATCCCTCAGCATGGACACTTTGGAGGTCAAACAGTAAAGTCCCAGTTCACTGTGGCTGCTCAGAACTTTTCCCAAGCCTCTTTCCTCCGAAGGCAGATGTCCACTTTCTGAGGTGAACAATAGCCCCCTCAGACCCACAGGCCCATCTCTCTCACTGAATATGAGATATAAGAGACCAACAGTGTTCGGTCAATGACACAGGTCATACAACAGGGATCTCATATGACTATACCACCTAGTGACACCTCAAGTTTGTGATGTGCACTTTATAATGTCTGCACAATGCTAAAGTTCAGAGTGTACCCCAGCCATTGGTGACACATGACTCAGCTCAAGTCTCTTAAAACCTGACAAAACTTCAATCAAAGCAGAGGTTAAACGGTGTTTGTCCCCCCCAACGCTGAACTACTCTAGGCCAGGAAGCTCTCAGGCTGTGCGCAACAACAGAGACTAGAGCAAGCTGCCTCTCTCACCTGCTCAAGAACAGACTCTCAGCTGGGCCTCCTGGGTCTTCAGCACTGGGCTTGCCTATGGTCTTTTTATCTCCCATATTCTCTGAGCTGATGCCAGCCCTAGGCTTTTTTGCTTCAATTAGTGTATGAACTTTGGACATTTCCCTCCAAATATAAAGAGGTAGACAGCGCTTTCTACCTTCAGCAGTTTTGCCAGAGCAGCTGGGGACGACAGTCTGGCCATGTCTGTGGATCTGGGGATCTAGTCTGCAACAGGAGAGAACCATCCAGTGAGTATGTACATCCCACCTGCTG
Organism: Microtus ochrogaster; assembly: GCF_000317375.1. Lineage (NCBI taxonomy): Eukaryota > Metazoa > Chordata > Mammalia > Rodentia > Cricetidae > Microtus > Microtus ochrogaster. Next base: position 60,482,669 of record NC_022013.1, read on the forward strand.
GAGCCAGAAACAACCCTAAAAAGGAGGGACGGGAAAAGCAGACAAGCAGGACTCGAAAATGGCTCCACACCTCTTAGCCAATCCTAAGAACATTTGCACAGCCAGCTAGGCCAGCCGCTGATGGAATGAAAGAACAATTACCAACACCTTTGCCCCAAATAAGAAGCCAGCTCCTCAGTGGTAAGGCAGGGGACAGTTTGCAGAAAGGTTTTGTTACAGAAGACTTAATAATAATCACTCAGGGTAGTCATCACCAAGAAGGAAAACAGGATATTCAACCCACTAAAGCAGTTTTCTTAATGAGTTTTCATTTCCTGATGCAACACTGGGGGTTCACATGGGGCTACAGGCCATCCAAAGTAAAAACAACAACAACAAAAAACAACAACAGCAGCCGGGCGGTGGTGGCGCACGCCTGTAATCCCAGCACTCGGGAGGCAGAGGCAGGCGGATCTCTGTGAGTTCGAGGCCAGCCTGGTCTACCAAGGGAGTTCCAGGACAGGCTCCAAAAGCTACAGAGAAACCCTGTCTCGAAAAACCAAAAAAAAAAAACAACAACAACAACAACAAAAATAACATTAAATATTAAGACTTTTCAAACTAAAATTAAGAATGTATTTAAAATTATAAATTCATTAAACACAAGATTCATGAATCTCTGTCCAATAATTTAAACACAAAACTCATATTTTCCTTTAATGTAAGGAGACCATTTTTCTTCCTAATGGCAAAGAAAAATTTGCATTAATCAGTTCATGGTGTAAAGGTCAGCCAGTGAAACTATTTTGTGCTAGACCTCCATCTTAATACCTAATGACTGCTTGCCTTAGACTCAAAATTCCAGAAAGACAGGTTCCCAGAAAACAGCCTTGACTCAGTGACCCCTAACCAGAAATCCACAGCAGAGACCCTCCACTCGTGGCGACGACTAACTGCTTTCTGCTTTGGCTTCTGTAACTTGTTTACAGATACGCACAGATTGTTTTGAGTCACACTGACCACTTGACAGAACAGACCAGATTTTGCTTGCTTGTGTAGATGCTGAAAGTCTTCATGTGCTTTTCGCCCTTAATAAACCTTTCCCAATACCCCTCCTTCAGGGCAATCTCAAACTTGGCTCAGAGACTGTCATCCTGCTAGTAGGTAATCAATTTGGACTGAGTGTATGGTCTTTCCCCAGGGGCCAGAAACTCCATAACAATGAACTATCATGAGATAGTTAAATAGATATTAATGAAAGAAAAAATCAGGATAGTCAAGAAAAGCTTGACTCACGAGCTGACAGCATGTTTATTGTGTAAATCTGTTGCTGGTTTTTCTTTTAGTCTTGGGTTGGACACTTAGTTCACAGCTTTAAAAAAGATAGCTCAGGCGGAGGCAAATCCACAAACCTTAAACAGTCTCACTCTCCTGAGTGGCTCTCAGGTCTGGGCCGGCTCCCTACCACCACTTCTCAAAGCAAATGTGTTCCTTGGGAACATGGCTGCTCTCCAGTTGCTTAGAGAAAAAGTCCGTCATTGGAGGCGGGCCGCAGATATAGAACAGAGTCTCTGCTGAAATGTGGTGTCGTATCTCCTTCTCCGTTATTCTTCCTTCTACCAAAAAAAGAAAACAAAAGAAACACCAATCAGGTTAGGCACATTTGTATCCTGACCTACCACAGATGGGTGGCAGAGGTCACCTGCAGCACCGTGAGCCTGATCTGCACCATGGTTCACTGTGTGCGGGGTCTCTTCAGGCTTCCCAGGCCTACGCAAGCAAAGCAGAAGGCTCATCATCGCCAGTTGCTCTTTAGAGAAAGCCCACAAGCTTACCCGCCTTTGTAGAGATGAAAACTGCCTTCAGCCAAGTAAGTGGCTATTTTATTAAGAAATAAAGAAAATCCTTTCAGGATGGTAAGATGGCCCAGCACGTAGAGGCTTCTACCAAGTCTGATGACCTGAGCTAGATTCCTGAGACTCACAGATGGAAAGAGAGAACCAAGCTCCGAATGTTAAATGTTGTCCTCTGATTTCCATACAGAACTGCAAACACACACACATACACACACAGACTCACAGACACACACATATACACACAGACTTAAAATAACTTTAGCAAAGTGTGATGGCTCAAACCTTTAATCTCAGCATTTGGAGAGGAGAGGCAGGTGGATCTTCACGAATTCCAGGCCAGTCAAGGCTACACAGTAAGACCTTATCCCCCAAACAGTAAAACAAGCAAAAAGTAAATAAAAAAACTTTAAGGACTCCTTCCAAATAGAGAAACTGAATAATTTAAAAAGCCATAGGTGGCAAATGGAACTGATTCAATCAAAGCAGGAGTATAATTTATTTGTATATTATAGTCACAATGCCAGGATCTACTAAAAATTGTGAAAAGTACAATTTTAATACGGGCAGTAAGAAACCTATCTATACTAAGCAAATCACAAGTAAGTATTTCTATATGAACTGTCTCAATTCCCCTGGAAATGACATTCCCAGCAGGTGACCCCTAACAGTAAAGTATCTGTGCTTAACCAATTGGCCTGTCTATCCAATAACTACATAGCTAGCCAATCTCTTTAGAGGACTCACCTGTGATGAATGGTTTAAGTTCTGCACTGATTTGTGTCGTCTGTTTTGTAACATGCAAACTGCATGTAATCTTCTCGGGAAATTCATTTACTAAATCGAGGATATTTTTCTGGAATGTCAAAGAAATTGGGTCAAACTATAATTAAAAAAAAAAATCAAACCACAGCTGGGTAGAACGGTAGGATGCCTTTAATCCCAGCACTTGGCAGCCAGAGATAGGTGGGTCTCTATGAGTTCAAGGGCAGTAGGGTCTACATAGCAAATTTCAGGCCAGTAAGGGCTAATGTCTTAAAACCACCACCATTCCCCTCCTCTTCTTCCTCCTCCACCACCTCCTCTATCTCTGCCTCCTCCTGGTTTTTGAGGAAGTCTCATGTGGTCCAGGTTAACCCTGAATTTGCTATGTAGCTGGATTTGGCCAGGAATGCCCAATCTTGCAGCCTCACATGTCCAGGGCTGGGATTACAGGTGTGAGACACCTTGCCTGGCCCTAGTGTTTTTTCTGTTCCATTAACTTCTAGATTTTAGCCCACTGTGGTGATCTGAATGAGAATGGCCCCAGGCTCAGTTTGAATACTTGGTCCCCAGTTGGTAGAATTGTTTGAGACGGGTTGGAAGTGTAGCCCTGTTAGATGAGTGTCACTGGGGAGGACTCTGAAGGTTCAAAAGACTCATGCCCTTCCCAGTAGCCCTTGCTGCCTCCTGTTTGTGTCTCAAGATGTGAGATTTTGGCTCTGCTTCAGCACCAAGTCTGCCTGCCTGCTGCACGATGTTCATGGACTCTAACCCTCTGAAACCAGAACCTCCATGTTAAACACTTTCTTTTATAGGTTAACTTGGTCAGAGCGTTATATCACAGTAACAGAAGAATAAGATGCCCACTAAGACTCATCTTACCCTGACACTTAACTGGAAACATGTTTAACTGCCCTGGGTGAAATGGCCTGTTAATTCTCACATGAATTGATTAAGCCTTGATAAGTATTTTATGTGAACCTTTGCAGAGAAATCTGAACCTAAGAAAAAAAATTCCCATTTATATGCATGCCTATTTATTTTTATTGGTTTGTATTCATTGTTTAGTGACGGGCATCATAAAGACACTTTCACTGGCGTACACCAAGCACTTCAGCCATATTCACCCATCCTTCTCCCTTTACTCCCTTTCAATCCCCTAGGCAGTTTCACTTCTTTCTTGTCCTGTTTGCCTGAATGGGTTTTCATTGTTTAATTAGCATATAAAGTAACAGGTTTCATGATAGCATTTTTATACACAGTTTATTTTGATCACCCACCCACACATACACTCCTCTCCTTCTGTTTTGAGCTCTCATTTGTGTCCTTAAGCCTCAATTGTCCCCTTTGCACGTTATCATTTCACGTCACCTGCTGTTTATGGACTATACAATTTCCCACACTTGCTTACAGCACCCTGTAAATGTATCTCCCCCTTACCTTAAACAGGAGTTCACTGGTGTTCTTGGCACTATAGAACAGCTTTATTGCTCCTATATCATAGCCTCTTCCTCTGTCTGCTTGGTCTCGATGGAGATCTGCTGAGTGGCGCAGGATGGAAAGCAGGGGGTTAATCCCAACCCCTCCAGCAATCAACACGAGGTTTCGAGGGGCATCTGTGGGCTGAGGGTCAAAGAAGAACTCTCCACCCACTCTGAGCGCCACTTCAGAGTCAAGTGTGCACTGAAGCAAGAAAGAAAAGATCCTTTGGTCCTGTGCAGCACGAGTCTCACACCAAACATCCTGTTTAGGGGAAGCCACCAGGCTGACCCTCAGCCTGTATTTCAGTATTTAGGACAATCTGCACAACTTGTTTTCAATTCTCCCAGAGCCTGGGACTTCTAGGGCTTGATTCTACTTGTTTAGCATGTAGGCTGCTCACTATCCCAACTCTGTGACCCACACAACACAGCCATTCTGGTATTAAAAAAGGGGGACTTGCTTCAGAGATTTTGCCATTAACTTCACAGGTGAGGAGCTAAGTTAACAAAAATGGCAATGGACCCAGGCAGGCAGGCAGGCAGGCAGGCAGGCAGGCAGGCAGGCACTCTGGGGTATGCACCCCGCACCCCTTCATCAAAGTCCTATTCCATGTTCTGACCCAGGCTGAGAAATGGGCTCCCTCCTCAGATGAGCGCTGCAGGCTTGCACTGGCACCGTGGTACCAGCTGTGACTGCTCACGCCTCCTTCGAGAAGGTTGTTCGTGCTGGGAATTGAACCGGGTCCTCTGGAAGATCAGCCAGTGGTCTTAACCACTGAGCCATCGCTCCAGTCCACTAATTAATTTTGCACTCTCTTCTCCATCACACCCACAATCAAGATGAACCTAACAATGACTCATCTTACAAATAAACTCAGATAGCTTCGCACAGATCTAAGTTGACCCAAATTTTCCAGAATGTGACAAGTGTGTAGACTATACTTGGGTGTGTTCACTGTTCTAGAAGACCACATCCCAGGTGGTGACAGGAGTGTCCTTCTGTCACCCACACGGCAAGCCCACACCAGTGGTATAGAAGTCCTCTGACTTCTACCTTATTCTACCTTATAAAGAGTGAAGCTTTCACATGTCCAAACTTGAGTGTGGAGATAAATAGTCTTTGATTATGGGTCCCTTTCCTTCCTCTCCTCGGGGGGCAGGGGATTTCTGCTAGCATCGGGTTGTGTATAAAAAGATGTCTGGATTATTGTGGCTCTCAGAGAAGACGCGGTGCTGGGTATGTCTGCCTCTTTGCCTCCCTCTGAAACCAGGATCCAGGAACACAGCCATTTACACAGTGAAACCACAGTTCTGTCTCCCTGTGAGTTCCTGGCACAGACGGACAGAATTTAGTCACATATCACATGCCTTTGGAGGCTCAAAACCTTGGCATTCAGGCCTTGGCTCCTCTCATACCAGGTGAGCAGTGGACACTTCTGAGCAGGGATTTAATTAGAGGTTCAACAACTTAAATGACCAAACTTATCCCTTGAATTCACTAATTAAGTCTCGTATTGGTGAAGAATTGTTAAATGAATGGAAATCCTTCCTCAAGGGGAAGAATACCTAACTTGACTGTGTTGAATATGTAGGAGTCACAGGCTAGCGAGTGGGCTTTCCTTCTGACGGCAAGGGGGCCGCTGGGTCAGAAGAGTGTAACTCTAGCCATGGCTGCACTGGTGACTGCAGTGCTAAACATGCTCCTCCATCTCAAGCCTTAGAAGAATCCCAAACCTGGGAGGCCCTGCCCTTGCTGCAACCCTGTCACTGGCATAGACACTTCTCTCCTGTCATGAGAACCTGGAGCAAAAGAAACTGAGAAATGAGAGAGAAACCTTGTGTGGGACAGTGCCACGTGTCTACCCCCTATGCATTTTTGCTGGTGCTCTGGCCAGATCTGCTACTACTGGCTTCCCTCCTTGCCTTTCTGGTAGTTCCTACACATGAGAGTACTCTGCAACCTTTACAAACACAGCAATGAGAATAAAGTTAGTTCTTGCTTTCTGTTCTCTTTTTGTGACTGTCAATGATTTCCAGAAAAAGAATGAAACAGTACTGAGTTTCTGGGTACATTTGGTAAGCAAGAAAACCCTGAAATAGGATGGAGGTTGTGGGTCAATATAAAAGACATACTATGTATTGGAAGATGGGGCAACGAACAGAAAGAAGGGTCAAAAACTAAAGTTCACTTTGTTCCTGGTGTCCTAGTGGATAATGGCAGGAGGTGTACGCAGGCATGGGGGTAAACCTTGTGAGACAGCACGAGTTACAAGCAACAGTTAGAACTGGACCCTCTCAGAAGCCCGGATGAAGAGCCTGTGGTGATCAGTGTGGAGCACCAAAGACTCAGCATTAATGACCCCTGAGCACTACTCTGTAACTGCAGGAGATTCCCCTCCAGACAGTAGGCAGTATCAGTTCCTTCCTTTAGGATGGTCATAGTGAGATTGTTTATGTAACAGGTGATTTTCAAACGTTTGTATAGAATGCTTCCAATCCTTTTAAAACACAGTTCACCAACAAGGTTCTGTTTCTCCACCCTTCCTGGAGAACTCAGTGTGAGTTTGCTCACTGCAAGTTTCCGGTCCTCCCACTGGACGTCTTGCCATTCAGGACCCTATTCTTGCGGGTCTGGGTTACAACTGAACACACATTTAATGGAGGCAGATGGAGATGCTCAGATCTCCAACTTTAAAAGTTAGTTGAGGGGCTAGAGAGAAGCTCAGCAGTTTAGAGCACTCGCCACTCTTACAGAGGCCTCAGGTTCCATTCCCAACACCCACATGGTGACCCACAACCATCAGTGACTCTGAGAGAAACAGATACACACGTGGTGTGGAGGCCAAAAACTGCAGGCCCATTTCCACCTCGTCTGCTGGTCAGGTCAGAGAGTTTGGAGATTGACAAGCATATTGCTCCTCCTAACTCAGGAGGCGACTGCTTGGTTCTTTTGAAATTAAGAGAGCTCATTCTAGTAGGTCCATGCCATTCTGTCAGGCGGTCAGGATATGCAAATGTACTTCTGCTTCTTCTTTAGTAACTATGAGGTCACCTCGGGAAGGGTGGTCTTCTTTGCTACCTAGACAACAGAATGCTAATGATTTGATGTCTCAAAGTAATAAAGCCACTGACTGGGTGAGTTATCCTTTGTATTATGTTAATAAAGTCTATGTTGGTTATAAAAACTGTGAAAAAATAAACGCGGGTAGAATTTCAGGATTTCAGTAACTGGAATGCCTTCCCGATACTTTCTATGTTTTCTGTCTTATTATTTCTATGCATCTTCATATTTTTTACTTATATGTCTTCAATTCCCATGCCCCTACTCTGGTAAGTATGTCTGTCGAAGTCAGTCCTCAACAACATGATAAACAAACAAACATGCAGGTAAAATATTCATTCCATAAAATTAGATAAATCTAAGAAAAGGTTTTTCTTAAAAGGTCTTTGCTTACCTTCTTGTGAACCCAGATAGCAGGAGGGTGGTCTGTGTATTTCACTGCCAACTCTATTATTCTCTCTCGTTCTAGCAGTTGGGGACTAGAGCAAATTGAAAACCCACCAACGACGGAGACTCCTGGGATAAAGAAATCAACCCTGAAAGAACAGACAAACAAACCATTCCTGTTGTAGTAGCTAAAAAGACTGTCAACAGCAGGCAAAAAACCAAATGGACAAGATTTTAGTTAGACTAAAAAATATAAACTACTAACTTAATAAAAGATTTGTAACCAACCTTAAACAAAATAAAGAGAATTCTTCAGGAATTTTCTGAAGAACTGTTATGCTAAAAGCTAACTTACATGAACCACATATTACTTAAAAAGACATCAACTATCAAAAATGGCACAAGAAGAAACAGAAAAACCTCATCAGATCTACATAAACTCAAAGGACTGAATTAATAAAACGTCACAAAGGAGAGTTCTGGTTTGGATGGCATCCCTGGTGAGCTGCACCGCACACTTAAAGTAGAACTGATGCCAATCCTCCAGAAACCACCCCACACAAGAGAACAGACACGTTGGAACTTACTCTAATGAAGCTGCTATCACCCTTTTATCAAAGACACTGAAAACTACAGACCCAGTGGTTCTCAACCTTCCTATTGCCGTGGCCCTTTAACACAATTCCTCAGGTTGTGATGACCCCAACCATAAAATTATTTTGTTACTATTTCATAACTGTAATTTTTCTACTGTTATAAATTGTAATGTAAATATCTGGGTTTTCTGATGTTCTTAGCAATCCCTGTTAAGGGTCCTGACCCACTGCTATGGACCACTGTCTATTCAAATAAAGAAAAATTCTAAGACTACAAGGTTGGCTTATCATCTGTCCTCATCATTTTTTTTTTAAATCATCTTGAGAGCTACATTCAATGAGAGACTCTTCTCAAATAGATATGCCCAAACTGAAATGACCCAGAATCCTTCTCTTCTAGTGGGGGACAGGTACCCACAGAAGTCCTATCCAGAAGAAAATGTGACACCTCTTATCTTACAGGGAAAGGGAGCCACCACTCACCACTGGCCAGCCTTAAAAGAGAAGTCTTTATCAGCGACATGCAAACGGAGGCTCTTCACTGATGGAGACTCCTGGGCAATTTCACACACCTTAGCTGTAGCCATGACCTGAATCAGCAAAGAGGTTCGGGGCTTAGAAACAGGGAACTGCCCAACAAGGCAAAGCACACACTGCTCTGCTCTACCCTCTATCAGGTGGTAAACCACACGAATTCTATGAGACCTCTACAACACTATTTTATTCTGAATACAAAAATCATCCCTACAGGTACTGTGTAACTAGTATCCATCTGAGCATTGGGCTAGGTACCGCGAAGAGCACTGTGAGTGGGAAGCCCTCAGCCACCCTGCTCGGCATCCACTATCCCCCTCAGTAGTGGGCCAGGTGAGGCCATAGTTGCTTCTGAGGAAGAAGTCCATAGATGCTAACAGCAGACTTTCACAGAAAGCAGCTAGCACTGTTTAAAGAACAAAGAACCAGTGAGCTGGGTCTGTACTCATGCACTTCCTGCTTTGTGAGCCAGGGACTCACTTTGTAGCCTGACTGGCCTGGGACTCCTGAGGTCAGGTTGGCCTTGAACTCACCCTGCTTGCCTTGGGCTGTGATTAAGGTGTGTACCACCACGACTAGCTTGAATGTTTATTTCTTAAGTTTTTTCTAATTTATTATATTTTTCCAAAATATAAGCAGTTCATGACCTTAAAGCAAGAACACAGAGCCCTTTCCTACTGGGAGCTTGGGAAGCACCGCTCTCAATGCACTTTTTGAAAACTTCCAAGCGGAGTGACTTGGGAACTAGTTGTGAAGAGTAATTCGTGCCTTAGCACCCATCAACTGCAAAAACGTCTTCACTTCCTTTATACCACCTCTGCTCTGCACCTCTCTTTCTCCCCTAAAGCTGGGACACTGTTCGAAGGGTCGAAGACAGACACAGTTCCCCTCAGATTCCTTCTCTGCAATGCCACCTGGGCAGTGGGCAGATGATCAAATGCAGTCCCTTCAACAGAGGACTCCCAACCAGCCCCACCAGGAGATGCTCTGGAAACTTCCTACCCTGATGCTAGCTCACTTTGGCCTTTTTTTCAACCAGACTTCCAGGCCCAACCAACTCTCAATGGGGAGATGACTTTTCACAATGCAGTAGAAAAGTCTCACTACCTCAACATAGCTCCTAAAATTTCCATCCTTTGCTGTAAAATGCCTTGCCTTTCTTTATTTGCATTGTTTGTAGCTAATCCCTTCTTCTTCCTGTCTTGGAGAATAAGTGGGTGATTTTCTATGGCAGCCCCAAGGACTATACCTTAAAAAAAAGGGGGGGGGGACAGGATCTCTCTACACAGCACAGGCTGGCCTGGAACTTGCTATATCTACCTCAGCATTATGATTACACATGTGTGCCACCAGGCAATGTCCTTTCTACATATACTGTTGATCCTAACCCTATCTGTGCCGTATACTGCTCTCTAAGCAGCTGCCAGCTAGCCCTTTCTTCACATCAATCCTTTCTTTAGCACCTTCCTGTTCATCAGACATGATATACAATGCCACTCGCTTTATCTTGAGCAGCTTAGAAAGAAACTATGGAGAGAAGAGAACACAGCTGCTAACAGAATGGACTGCAGCGAAATGGGCCCCCACTTTAATTTGGCAACACCATTGACCACCATGTAACACAGGGCAAAGGTCCCAGCCACTTTCAACTAGGAACTGAAACCAGTAACACCCTGCCTCACAGTGCTACTGGGGGCACTGACGTCGCAAATACAAACAAAAGCACTTCTAATGCTGCTGGCTTATAGTAAGTGCATATTGTTTGTTACCTACTTTATTGCATTAATTTATTTTATATCATATATTGCGCTTCATCCATTTATTATTATATATGCCACTGCACAGCACATCCCAGGGGAACTGTGGGCATGGATGACAAGGACCAGTACAACGTGGTGGACTGGAACCACGTATCCATTGTAGCCTATCAATTATTCTATGGGAGCAAACTAGAAAGTCTTTAAAGTATTGCGAAACCTTGCCTTCCATTCCTTCCTCTCCTGAAACGAGTTCCCTTAGCCTACACAATCTTCCTGTCCTTTCTGCTCTTCTGAATCATAGGTAGCCTGGTTTCGGTTTAGTGATGAAATTACTAACAACCTAGACCTTTGAATAAAGTTTGCCAATATCACTCTAATTTATCTACCCATCTCCACATGCCACAAAAACAGTACATACATGTTTGTGATCAAAACCATTTTTAATTTACAACTGATGGGATTTCACTTTCAAGAAGAAATCATTAACAAGCTTCATATTTATACAGCCAACACTTTTCAGATTTATCAACGGGAAAAGGATAGTTTCCTATATATCTATAAACTTACTCTGCTGAACTCGTTCTACATCTCAAAAAGAAGACAAAGGAATCAGCAATCACCTTTAGCACTGAGGCAACTCTAAAGGAGAACTAAGTTTTCAAAGTAGGGCCTAGCAACATACCTGTATGTTAAAGAGTACCCTGGTATTAACACACACAACTATGGAGGCAATATGCCTGATCACATTTGTGGAAGTGCATAAAAACAGGATTTATCTTGCCTCACATGGACTTCTAATACTAAACTAAATATAGCTGACTATTGCGAAACAACTGAAAAAGTAAAGGCAAGTATTCACTGCGTGTTTTTAAGTGGAAACAGGGTTACTCACTGAGGTAAAGGGTGAGGATCCTCGGCACCCTTCAGCTGGCAGGTTAGCTTTCTATAGCCTGAGTATGACTGACAGTCTGCAGGGGAAGGGCAGTGAGCTCGTCCACCTTCCTGTCTCAACTGTCAGTGCTGCTCTGACGAGCTAGGAGGTGCTTCTACAGTGGGGCGAACATGGACTTTGAGACATGATGGCAAAAAAAGAAAAAAAGGTAAGCCATTCGTCATGTGTAGAGGCCCTACAGGTCCCTCTCCTACAGCAGGCCCTCAATGTGCCTGTGTGGAGGGCACCTAGTCCCGTCTGTGCCCCCTCACCAAAACAGCCCGTTCACACCAAACTTAGTGGAGAATCTTAATACCGCTAAGCCACTGCTTCCAAATCAGCTATCCTATACCCTGCCGAGGACATTCCAGGGGAGGAAAATAAAATTTCCCTGATTGTCCCACCATGCCCCAGGGATACAGACCTCCCGTCGGAGGACACTTGCAGTTCTCTCCAAGTGATCAGCTTTCCTTCTGGATTTCATCATGCTTTTTAAAAGAAGGTAAAATTAGATTAGTAAGCATTATCCTCATAACATAACAAAACTAGCTTCCCCTGCCAAAAACCATGGCTATCAAAAACGTGATTAATTGTGGATTTTATACAATAGCGAACCTCTGCCAGTGCTAAAATGCCCATTCATTTCCGATCTGAAGCCAGGATGCTGCCTCTCTTAAAGGACCTCCCAAACCATCAGGAAATCAGGGTTCGAGAATTAACCCAAATGGCAGCAAAGGCCAACAACTCACCTGGTTAGAGTAAGGTGCCGCCAAGTGCTGGCTGTCAATCTCCATGAAGCAGCCTGCGTGCAGATGGCTCCCACAGTGCTACGAGTCAACCCAGGAATCAAGACAACATGGGCCATGGCGCTCCTGAACAAATGGAACTGAAATTTCAAATCATTTTCAGAGAAAAGTAGAAAAATGCCAGACTATGTTAGGGGCAGTGGCAAAAGACTGTGGGGGGTGGAGAGATGGCTCAGTGGTTAAGAATACTGGCTGTTCTTCCAGAGGACCTGAGTTCAATCCCTAGTGCCCATATGGCAAGTAACTCCAGTTACAGGGTATCTGATGCCCGCTTCCGACCTTTGCAGGTACCAACACGGTACATAGACAAATACACTGGCAAAACATCCATACACATAAAATCAAAGCGCCTACCCACACAATGGAAGAAGAAAATCAATTCCTATAAATTATCCTTTGATTTCCATGTGTATCCCCAGTCTCCCCTCATAAATAAAGAATGAAAGAAATGTAATGAAAAATTTAAATAAAATTGCTTAAGGATTTGGAATGTGATGGAGGAAGGTCATTGGTTAAATAAAAAGAAACTGCTTGGCCCTCATTGGTTAGAAGATAGGTGGGAGGAGTAAACAGAACAGAATGCTGGGAGGAAGAGGAAGTGAGGTTAGACTCGACAGCTCTCCTCACGGGGGGCAGACACCTCAGAGAGACACGATGCTCCACTCTTGCGGACAGAGGCGAGAGGTCTGCTCTCTGAGGCACACACGATGAAGCTCCGACCCAGGATGGACGTAGGCTAGAATCTCCTTGGTAACCCACCTTGTGGGCTACAGCAGATTATTAGAGATGGGCTAGTCCAGGTGCGAGAGTTAGCCGAGAAAAGGCTAGATATAATGGGCCAAGCAGTGTTTAAAAGAATACAGTGTCCGTGTAATTATTTCAGGTAAAGTTAGCCTTGCGGGCAGCGGGGTGCTGGGGACGCAGCCCCGCCGCTCCCATTACAACAGGAATGAGTATGGCAGAACATGCCTTAGTCCTAGCACTTGGGAAGCAGAGGCAGGTGGATCTCTGTGTGTTTGAGACCAGTTTGGTCTACATACTGAGTTCCAGGACATACAGGGCTATATAGACCCTGTTTCCAAAACAAAACAAAACAAAACAAAACAAAACAAAACAACATGTATTGCTCTTCTAGAAGACCCAATTCCCAGCAACTCTATCACGCGGTTCATATCTACTTGCAACTCCAGGAATCCAACTCCTCTGGCCTACACACACACACACACAAACACTCACACCACATATAATTAAAAATGAAAATGGGGCTGGAGAGATGGCTCAGAGGTTAAGAGCACTGACTGCTCTTCCAGAGGTCCTGAGTTCAATTCCCAGGAACCACATGATGGCTCACAACCATCTGTAATGAGATCTGGTGCCTTCTTCTGACTTGCAGGCATAGAGGCTGAACACTGTGTACATAATAAATAAATAAATCTTAAAAAAATAACCTTTAAAAAAAATAAAAATGAAAATAAGTCTTTTTTGCGGGGGGTGGGGGGCAGATTTTCAAGACAGGATTTCTCTGCGTAGCCCTGGCTGCCCTGGAACTTTGCTCTGTAGACTAGGCTGTCCTAGAACCCGGAGAACTGCTTGCCTCTGCCTTCCAAGTGCTGGGATTAAAGGCATATGCCACTACTGCCCAGCTAAAAATAAAGCTTTTAAGAATTATTATTTATAGAAGCTTAAGGCTCACAAATATTTAAAACAAATAGATAATACCATTTATAACAGACCAAACTAGGAACTATCCAAAAGAAACAAACAACAGTAGGCAAAGTGTGATATATTCATGCACTATACACAGCATCCATGACAAGGAATACATTTTACTTACATGCAGTAATATTCAGTTATAGGCTGCAGGTATCAAATGGCATCAAAGTAGCTAGACTCCAAAGAGTCTAGACAAAAATAACCCAGAATGTTAGAAATCAGTCTTGAAAAGTGTATGACTGCTGAGTGCCTCAGTAGGTCCACTTTGCAAGATCTTCAAACTGTCCTTGTAGCTAGATACTTTCTGTCTGTATGATACACTTCAATATGAATGAAATAAAGACTCTCAACACTTTACTCTTGTTTTCTTTTTGGTTTTATGAAATCAGCCCAGGCTGGCCTATGAACTTACTGTGTTCCCTAATCTGGCCTCAAACGTGGACTCCTCCTGCCTTGCACTGGGTACAAGCATGTACCACCACCCTACCACTTTATGTCTTAAAGTCACAAGACGAATGGGTATGGCACTGATTAAGAGTCAGGCCATTTACTGTGTGGCTCCCATACCACTTTCTTGTGCCATTTAAAAAATACTTCTAGCTGGGCGGTGGTGGTGCAGGCCTTTAGTCCCAGCCTTCTGGAGGCAGAGGCAGGTGTATCTCTGTGAGTTTGAGGCCAGCCTGGTCTACAAAAGCGAGTTCCAGGACAAGCTCTAAAGCTACAAAGAAACCCTGTCTCAAAAAACCAGAAAAATAAGAAACAAAAAAAAAAATATTTCTTAGCCTAAGACACCCACATTTTCCATACTATATCATCACAATGGTTGGCTCTCTCCTAGGGGCTCTGAGAACAAAGTGAATAAAACATGTCTCTCCCAAGCATTTTAGAAGGTGCTAATTGATTGATTAGAAATAGTTTAGTGTTACAATATTTAAGCCAACAATGAAGCTTTTGCAGTTTTTCATTCAATGAAATTTATTAATGGCCAAGCATGAGACAGGCACTTGCATAAGCGTTGGCGGGGCAGGATGGAAGAAAACTTCTGGGAATTTAGGTTCTAATAGGTAGAGATAAAACTAAATCAATGAATATACCAGGTGGCGATGGAAATGAGAATTTCTCAAGAGCCACAGCCCCCAAAGTAGTCTCCAGACAGATGGGCTTCTTCCTGTCCCAGGCCCCTTCAGCAGTGAGGAACAGCTGTGCTACTGGCTATGTTCCAGTGAGTAGGAGAGGTGGAAGGCTTCTGCTACCTCATGAACCTCCCTTAAATATGCTAAACCAAAAGCAGTGTGTTAGTCACTGAAAGCAAACAAGCAGAACTTACTTAGAAACCCATGGGATTCTGGGGGTCCTCAGCTGGCTGACACAGTATTTTGGTCCTGGTACGATGCTAAGACCTCTGGATCACACCAGCTGGAACAGAACAATTTTCCATATACCAAAATTCCCACAAAGTTCCTGCAATGGCAGAGACAATAAATGGGTAAGTATAAAGACAGGAAACAGAAAAAGCCCCATCAAGTCTCTCTTGCAAAAGAAAAGACTCATTTAGATTTGACGTGTGAATCCCCATAGTAGTGTTTACTTGACACACACAGACCCTGGGTTTGAGCCCCAGCACCAAACTGAAGGGAGGGACTTTCATTATGATGAGAGGTCCTCACTCTCAACTACTCCCTGCCATCAACCCTTCCCACTTTGTGACCATTTCTTTTTATTCCTCATCTGCTGCTTCTTGATATTTCATGGTCTGAGTCCAACTCCTGCAACTTAGGGGACCCACCCCATGAGATACCCTCCACACGGCTGCATCCAACTGTCTGTGGATGTCCTTCCTGTCTGATCTCAGGTAGTTCCCCTTATGGTTCTGCCCAGCTTGAGCTGGTGCTGTGCTGAAGAAAGTAAAATTTTAGTCAACAGCTAGAAAAACAGTTATAAGATACTTAGGATCAAAGTCTCTAACATTAAGTTCATCCTCCGGTGAAAGGTGGACATTGTTTCACTAATATTTTAGACAACAAAGCTAAAAAAAAATGCTTTTACAATACAGTATACCTTTAATGACTACACTGTTTAAAACAGTCTACTCCGACAGATTCAACGCAATGCCCATCAAAATCGTAGCAAAATTCTTCAAAGACCTTGAAAGAATGGTACTCAAAGGCCAGGCGGTGGTGGCGCAGGCCTTTAATCCCAGCACTCGGGTGCAGAGGCAGGAGGATCTCTGTGAGTCCAAGGCCAGCCTGGTCTACGAGAGCTAGTTCCAAGACAGGCACCAAAAACTACAGAGAAACCCTGTCTCGAAAATCCAAAAAATAAAAAAATAAAAAAAAAATAAAAAAGAATGATACTCAACTTCATTTGGAAAAGCAAAAAACCCATGATAGCCAAAACAATCCTGTACATCCTGGAGGCATCATAACCCTGACTTCAAACTCTACTACAGAGCTACAGTACTGAAAACAGCCTGGTACTGGCATAAGAACAGACAGGAGAACCAATGGAACCAAATAGAAGACCCAGATATCAATCCACACATCCTCAAACACCTGATCTTTGATAAAGAAGCAAAAAATGTCAAATGGAAAAAAGAAAGCATATTTAACAAATGGTGCTGGCATAACTGGATATCAACATATAGAAGAATGAAAATAGACCCATATCTATCACCATGCACAAAACTCAAGTCCAAATGGATCAAAGATCTCATCATAAAGGCAGCCACACTGAACCTTATAGAAGAGAAAGTGGGAAGTACACTTGTATGCATTGGCACAGGGAACTATTTCCTAAATATAACCCCAGCAGCACAGACACTGAGAGAAACAATTAATAAATGGGACCTCCTGAAACTGAAAAGCTCTGTAAAGCAAAGGATCTGGTCAACAAGACAAAACGACAGCCTACAGAATGGGAAAAGATCTTCACTAACCCCTCACCAGACAGAGGTCTGATCTCCAAAATATACAAGGAACTCAAGAAAATGGATACCAAAAGAACACATAATCCAATAAGACCTAAACAGAGAACTCTCAACAGAGGAATCTAAAAGGGCTGAAAGACACTTAACAAAATGTTCAGCATCCTTAGTTATCAGAGAAATGCAAATTAAAACAACTCTGAGATTCCATCTTACACCTAGAATGGCCAAGATCAAAACCACTGATGACAACTTATGCTGGAGAGGTTGTGGGGACAAGGGAACACTTTAGCATTGCTGCTGGGAATGCAAGCTGGTACAACCCCTTTGGATGTCAGTGTGGCGATTTCTCAGAAAATTAGGAAACAACCTTCCTCAAGACCCAGTAATACCACTTTTGGGTATATATCCAAAGGATGCTCAATCGTACCACAAGGACATGTGCTCAACTATGTTCATAGCAGCTTTGTTTGTCATAGCCAGAACCTGGAAACAACCTAAATGCTCCTCGACCGAAGAATGGATAAGGAAAATGTGATACATTTACACAATGGAGTACTACACAGCAGAAAAAATAATGACAGCTTGAATTTTGCAGGAAACATTATTTTGAATGAGATAACCCAGACACAGAAAGACAGTTATCACATATACTTACTCATAGGTGGTTTTTAAACATAAAGCAAAGAAAGCCAACCTACAAACCACAATCCCAGAGAATTTAGACAACAATGTGAACAATGTTGTAAGAGAGACTCACATAGATATAATGTACATGGGAAGTAGAAAGTAGAAAAAGACAAGATCTCCTAAGTAAACTGGGATCATGGGGACCTTGTGGGAGGACTGAAGGGGAGAAGGGAGAGGATGGGAGGGGAGCAGAGAAAAATGTAGAGCTCAATAAATATCAATAAAAAAAGAATATAAATTAAAAAAGCCAGTCTACTCCACACAGCTGGCAAACTAAAGAAAGTTAATTTTCAAAAGCTGCTCTTTATCAAAGACTAATTTGTTAACAGTACCATGATCAACAGTGTCACCTACTGGCAAATAAAGGCATTTTTATAAAACTATGCTCAACTTGCCTTCTAAGCTTTATTCTAGTCCTTAGAGTGTGTATGTGTGTGTGTGTGCATGCACACACGTGTATTTATTTCAATCAGACTGGCAACCTGGTTCTTTATAAAATTGTGTTCAATTCACCTTCTAAGCTTTATTCTAATCCTTAAACTAAAGTGTATTTGTGTGTGTGTGTGTTTATCTAAATCACACGGGCAGGTTGGTTCAGTGGGTAAAGGTGCCTGCTTGTCAAGCCCTAGGAGCTGAGCACGAGATGGGTACTGCCACAATTAAAGGGATGGGGGATGAATATGACAGGAAATAGGAGCAATGAAATATGTGGGTGAGGGGTCTTCGTAGAGGCCTCTCGTGGTAAGGACCACTGAGCCCAGAGCAGCACCCAGAGGCAGCTGGGCAGACATGAAGGGGCGAACACTACAGCAGAGATCTTGGCAAGAACAAAGCCTAAGAAGAGCCAGGGCCAGTGTACCTGGAGAACAAGCTGGGAGACAGTGACAGGGAGATGTCTACCTAAGTGTGTCCTGGGTCACAGCAGGCCAATGTAAAGGTATAAACCTCACTTGATGGGCACGAGAAGCAACTGAAGAACGCCAGTCAACCAGAACAAGGACATGATGTAAGATAAGTGATTAGATTTTTAAGATTGCCTGGGTTGAAGCAGGAAGTTGGACTTAGTCTAAGATTCTGGTAGAGCAGTAGTAGCAGCGCTGGCAGAATGGACAGTATAGAAAATGTTTGGATATCTGGGCCCTACAACTTCCTGTAGGAACATCCCTGCTGGTTTCCTCTCATTCTGCTTGAACTGGATCACACATAGCAGAGTTATTCCTTAAGAGTCTGGTTCTAGGATCAGAAGGATCCAACTCGATGCCATGGCTTTCCAGCTTTGCCTTAGCTAATTTTTCAGCCCATAAACCTCATTTCCCAATGCTAAAGATACAGCCTATCTATACCCTACTGTGTTATTTGAATGACACAATATGCATAAGCATTTCAGAAACACAGCATCAACTACCATAAATAATCGGCTCATTACTTTCTCTTTTTAAAATAACATATATGCAAATGATTAGTTGAGAAATTACAAAGAAAAGCTAGCTGGCCCCTGGCGGTGTTATGAATAGCTATGGCCTCCATAAACTCATGTGTTTTGAATAGTTGGCCCTTAGGGAGTAGCGCTATTATGAGGTGTGTCCTTGCTGGAGGAAGTGTCACTGTGGGGGAAGACTTTGAGGTCTGATATGCTCAAACTACATCCAGTGTGGCTCACAACTACACTCGCTGTGGCTCAGCCTCCTTCTGCTGCCAGCAGATCAAGATGTAGAACTCTCAGCTCCTCCAGCACCATGTTTGCCTGCATGCCGCCATGCTGATAATGGACTAAATCTCTGAAACTGTAAGCCAGCCTCAATTAAATGTCTTCCTTTATAAGAGTTACCATGGTCATGGTGTCTCTTCACAGCAATAAAACCGTAGCTAAGACACCCCTGTAACTTCAGGTCTTAAGATGACCAAGAAAAATGTTTTGATGGGTCTGAATTGATTTCTAAAAGATCAAGACTTGGGGTGTAGCTAAGTCAGAAGAGCATGTATCTAGCATGCATAAGAGCCAAGGTTTGATTCCCAGTATCAGTAAAAAAAAAAGTTTTTAACATTTATTTTATTATTTAGGTAATTTTATTATTTTATGTGTATGAGTGTTTGCCTACATGTCTTTTTTAAAAATATTTATTTATTTATTTATTATGTATACAATAGTCTATCTGTATGTATGTCTGCAAGCCAGAAGAGGGCACCAGACCTTTTCAGATGGTTGTGAGCCACCATGTGGTTGCTGGGAATTGAACTCAGAACCTTTGGAAGAGCAGGCAATGCTCTTAACCACTGAGCCATCTCTCCAACCCTTGCCTACATGTCTTGTGTGTACCATGTGTGTACCTGATGCTTATGGAGGTCAAAAGAGGAAGTTGGATCCATTGGGACTGGAGTTACAGACAGTTGTGTGCCTCAATGTGGGTACTGGGAATGAAACTCAGGTCCTCTAGCAGAGCAGTGAGTCTATTAACCACTGTGCCAAATGTCCAGCCTCATTTTCTTTTTCTTTTTTTGATTTTCGAGACAGGTTTTCTCTGAAGTTTTTGGTGCCTGTCCTGGAACTAGCTCTTGTAGACCAGGCTGGCCTCGAACTCACAGAGATCTGCCTGCCTCTGCCTCCCGAGTGCTGGGATTAAAGGCGTGCGCCACCACCGCCCGGCTCTCATTTTCTTATTGTTTTTCTGTATATGGGTGTTTTCCCTGCATGTACAGCTGTGTACCATTCCTGGTGCCCTCAGAGGCCAGAAAAGGGTGCTGGAGGTCCTGGAACTGGAGCTACAGTTATAAGCTTAAGTGTAGGTGCTGAGAATTTAACCTGGGTCCTCAGGAAGAGTAGCTTGTGCTCTTAACTGATGAACCATCTCGTTAGTACATTGTTTTTTTAAATAATAGGCCTAACAATTTATACATACTATGAGCCAAATATGGATGCAGCCAATCATGTGTATGCCTGTGTGTGTTCATTCTCCACCGTATTGTTTGAGCTAGTCTCTCCCTGGACCTGGAGTTCACCAACTGGTTGGCCACTGTGCTCCGGAGATCCACCTGTCTCCGTGCCTGGGCCCCTCTTCCCATCGGTGCTGGAGATCCATATACTTTACATGCCAAGCCGTCTCCCGACCCACAACTACATCCATTTCTGCACATTCAAGAATGCTCATAAGAACTAAAGATGGGTTCCAACCGTGATCATCTGAAATAAAAATAGACACTGGAAAGTCAGTTATTTCCTGTGTCCCAGAGGCTACCTGGGAAATATTTGTGTTTATAAAAATACAAGACTGCCACAGAATTTCTCCTTTGCCCAGACAGGCTACAGTTAACCCTCAACAGGCTACAAATATCTCCTAATTGCTATGTAAGTCTCTAGTTCTGAAAAAAAGAAGTGAGATCTTTGAAACAACCTTCCATATACTCATTTAATGCAATGTCTGGATTTCACCTCCCAAAGACTTCTCTGCCTTTAGAACTTCAAAATGTAGTGTCCTTTCAGTGTGCACAAGGTTGGCAACTTACGCAAACCGTATGTACTTAAAAGTTAAGTGTAAGTTATAGAAATGTAGGCTACATAAGCCATACCTGAGTATAAGTTTATAGTATAACTATTAATTCCCGCGCAAAACAATGTTAGATTTCAATCTTTTCTCAGAAAGGAAGAACTAAAGAATGCAATTTCCAACTCCAAGAGCCCATCAAGTCAGACTCGGGTCCAGGATCTTCTTCTGCCATAGTGGTTTTTCACCACACTGCACTCCTCCAGTGAGACCTGAGTGAGTGAGATCCTAGTAACACAGCAATGCTCCAAAGTCCCTGGTTGGAACCAAAACAGGCCCAGCACTGCTTTCAGGACAGAGGTCTTTCCATTTGCATTTTGCTTCTACCTTCAAGGAAGAGGCTGCATGCTGACAACACTACCAGGAAAACCATTAATTTTTTTTTCTTTTCTTTTTTTTTTGATACCAAGAACTAAAGTTCACATAAATAATTTGTTCCTGGACTTCATTATGCCTCGATATGTAATCTTGGGCAAGATGCCTAGTCTCTGAATCTGGGTTAAAGATAAATAAAATGGGGTTTTGAACCCCAGGATCAATAGAATTACATTTAGCGCATTGGGTGATCCGCTAAAATCCCCAATAATTAAAAGTGATATTATTATCGCCATTGCACCTATCACTGTAGTGAATATTGCAAATAAGGCTAGAACTCGTCCCTGTCTTACAGATTTTGGTCCCCTACAACACAGCTCAGGGTGTCTGAAGGTGGCCTGGGTGAGACAGGCAGCAAAGTACCTGCAGGCAGGAACACAGGCCGCTCAAGGTCGCCTGAAACCTGCCAGGGCTGGAGAGGACGCTGCGTGGCTCCCTGGGTCTCAGTGACGAGGCACGGCCCTCTAATAAGGGCCGTAGCTTCCAGCCAACTCTTGAAAGATTCTCTGAAGTCACCGATGGAGGACGAGACTCCAGAGGCCAGGAAACTAACTACAGGTTCACGGCCCAGGCCCAAACTCCCCGGGCCCTGGAGTGACGTAGCAGCCGGGCACGAGACCCCTCATACTATTGGTCACTGCCACCCAGTGGGTGGAGCGATGCGCAACCCTGCTGCGCAGGAAGCACCGTCTTCGTGCACTAAGCGCCCAAGTTCGGCTATCTCCAAGGCGACCGCGACCCGGTCACCCATTTGGCCGCGGCGTCGGAGGTACGTCATCTCCTTGCGCCCTCCCGGAAGTGATTGTCCGGGTGGATCGGGACGCCAGACCTTCTGTGCCCCGGCGGAGTTAGGGGCACTGATGCAGTTTCTGCTCGGTGACCATGGCGGTGTTTCACCACGAAGTGGAGATTGAGGACTTTGATATGAAGAGGACTCGGAGACTTATTTCTACCCCTGTCCCTGTGGGGATAACTTCTCCATCACCAAGGTATCCTTAGGGCCCGCCGGCGACTCCGTGCTTGCGCATTTTCGCTTCCGGTGCCTCTGGCAAGCCTCAGTCTCTCACGTGTTCTTCTGAACCCCTGCCCCTGAAGTAGTAACAAGCTGTCAGGGGTAGACGGTCTGGCTGGGGGCGCAGTTCTCCTTAGCCCCATCCTTAAAAATCTCCGTTCCCCCCCCCCCCGCCCCCGGTAGCTTCCTTGAGAAGGGAACTCGATCTTGTACCCCAGGATTTTGGAGTAGATCGAATCAGTCTAATCTCCCTGGTTGTTTTCCGAGGTGACACTTGGGGAAAAGTTCTTTGCGTTATTACCCAACCCAAGACTTGCACATAGACATGGGAGAGGTTTGTGGGAAGATGACGGAAGGAAGGCTGTGCTGACCGTACATTGTTTGATTTCGTCGTAGGAAGACTTGGAGAATGGAGAAGACGTGGCAACGTGTCCTAGCTGCTCTCTCATTATAAAAGTGATTTATGACAAAGTAAGGGATACATTAAAGGGGGTGGTGGTGTGAGATGATGACAAAACCTTAAAGCAGCCTGTCTGATATAAAAGTGCAGAAGAGTATTGGGTTTTTGGTTTATTTGGGGGGTGGAGGTGGGGGTTATTGTTGTTTGTTTGTTTTTTTGAGACAGGGTCTTTATATAGCCCTGGCTTTCTTGGAACTCGCTATGTAGACCAGGCTGATTTTGAGCTCATAGAGCTCCCCCTGCCTTTGATTCCCAGTGCTGTGTTTAGAGGTGTGGGTCATCACGCCCGGCCTAGAAGACTGTTTTCTTAACTTTATGGTAGACCAAGGGCTATTCTTTTTTTTTTTTTTGAGACAGGGTTTCTCCGTAGCTTTTGGTTCTTGTCCTGGAACTAGCTCTTGTAGACCAGGCTGGCCTTGAACTCCCAGAGATCCGCCTGCCTCTGCCTCCCAAGTGCTGGGATTAAAGGCATTACCAAGGGCTATTTTAAAAAAGCTTTAAAAATGGTCGTACGTAGCTGTATGATAATGTTGTTCACGTTTAAATTATGTAACGTGTTCACTTTGGAAAGGCAATTGCTCTATAATGAAAATCTAATGGAAAAGACTTAATCAGGAATGAAAAAATAGGAAGTCATTTTAGTTGATGTTCTTTCTTTTGGCATTTCCCTTGTATTTAATATTTAGTTGTTTAGAGCTGCAGGACATTTCGAAAGACTGCATTTTATTGCTTGTCTGGTTTATGCATACAATCAACATTATCTTGTTTGAGATTTCTCAGATTCCTAGCTGTGATTTTACAGTTTCATGTTAAATTTGTTCCTTCATACCCAATGAGAATGACTGTAGGAAGGGGGTAAATGCTTTTATGCCCCACCCAAAGTGCAGTTAATGTTTTGGAGTCTTAAGTAAGGAGCTTAACAGTCTTAAGGATGAACTCTAAAATGAGTGTAGGGTGAATTAGCCCAGAGCACAGAGCTATGTGAGAGGCAGGCTTTAGTTCAGACAATAGTGTAGAACTCTAATGATTCATTCTTGAATTAAAATGGTCTCTGGTACGAAGAGCAACAAGGACAGACTAGGGGTTCACTCCTTGGGAATCACAGTGTAGATGTGCAGAGTTCTTGTGGTAGCTGGCATCAACCAGGATAAAAGACCAGAGACAGAGCTGGGGGTCGTGCCCCCTACCTTTAATCCCAGCATTCAGGGGGCAGAGGCAGATGGAGGTCTGTAAGTTTGAGGTCAGCCTGCTCTATAGAGAGAGTTCTAGAAAGGCTGGGATTGTTAAATAGAGAAACTCTGTCCTGAAAAATCCAAAAAAGTAAAAAATAAAAAAGACCAAAAAGCCAGCTCCCTGCAAAAAAAGCAAAAGCAACAAAAACAAACCCAAAATAAAGATCAGAGACTGAACCTCATTTTCAAATTAGATATTATTTCATTTCAGGTCTGTGTTGAGAAATACAGAGACTTTTTTTTTTTTTTTCGAGACAGGGTTTCCCTGTGGCTTTGGAGCCTGTCCTGGAACTAGCTCTGTAGACCAGGTTGGTCTCTAACTCACAGAGATCCGCTTGCCTCTGCCCCCCCAAGTGCTGGGATTAAAGGCATGCTCCACCATCGCCCAGCTACAGAGACCTATTTTTAAAGAGGCTACATATTTGAATTATCAGGCAGATATTGAACTGATTAATGCAAAACCTTAAAAGATGTGACACGTTAATTTCTGGGAAGTGGTTGCTTTCTCGCAAGATGGGCATGTTTATAAGACACTGCTTATTAAACAATGAGTTTAGGACTAAACTTCAATATGCTCTTAATTCTTATTCTAGTGCTGACACCACAAAAATGAAATGCTGTAGGGTCTGGAGAGATGGTTAGTGGCTAAGAGTTTCTGAAAAGGCCTGGAGTTCCATTTCTGTCTCCCACCCTGGTGGCTCAGAGCCACCTGTAACTCTAGCTCCAGGGAATCTGATGATCTCTTCTTTGCCCCGCCCACACACGTGGGGTAGGACATATACATAAGTGAAAATATAATAAATCTTTAAGATGTTTCTTTGCCTCAAGTTGTTTCACAGAGATGGCTACTAATATCTAGTGTAGAGCAAGGGTCCTGCTAACATTGTACAATGGACAACAGTTTTTAATCTGAAGTCTTAGACTTTTTAAATTTTTTGTTGCCATTTTTCTAATACTATAGATTTTTCCTAAATTTCACATTTGATGTTTTTATTGCTAGCATATAATAATAATAGTAATGATAATAATAGAAACAAATGATATAGCAGTGAAGAAGATGTTAATGCATTTGTGCAACAGACACCTGGTGGCTAATAGCCTTTCTTCTTCTGTCTTAGGATCAATTTATGTCTGGAGAAACAGTCCCAGCACCTTCACCCAACAAAGAGTTAGTTAAATGCTGAAGAAGCCCTCAGGGACCCACATCCTGGGCAGCAGGCAATGACTCCAGGTGAACAGATTAAGTGCTGAGTGAGCCCCCTCTCCACAGGACAGCTCTCTGGGGCTTGCTCTTCCATGGGTGGGCATCATCATCAGCTGCTGAATTCTTCATAAGAAATGAGCCCGTGACGTCAGCCCTGGATTTCATGCTTACACGGCATTAGAAGGATTCCTGATTGTCCATCTGAATTTAAAGGAAGAGTCTTATGATCTGGCACTTTTTCTTTTTCCTGGTTGCACCATTTGAACATCTTAAAACTAACTCATTTTTCTGAAAACAACATTATCTACTTCAATCCTGAGGTGTTTTATTTTTTTTTAAAGATTTACTGTTTTATTTTTATTATGTGTATATGTGTGTGTGGTGTGTGTGTGTGTGTTCATTTGTGTCGGGGCGTGTGTGTGTGTTGAGTGCAGCTGTTCAGGAGGGCTGGAGGCATCGGGTCTCCTAGAACAGGAGTCGCAAATGGTTGTGAGCCACCGACATGGGTGCTGGGACCCAGACTTGGGTCCTTGGAAAGCACTACATGGCCTCAATCTCTGAGCCATCTTTGCAGCCTGCATGCTCCTTATTTTGATGGAGCTGCAGAGCTGATTCAGACGAGGCCTTTCTCTGTCATTTGCTTTGTTGGAAACCTAGGGGAATCTGTGCCTTTCCTGCTGCTGCGCTCTGGCTCCTTTGGCAGCCAGCCGCCCTGATCTTGCTGCGACTGCATTGTTCGTGTTTGCAGTCATTCCTGTTGCTCTTCATGCACAGAGTTCAGTCATAGAATTGAGTGTGAGGCCAAGGTTTCTCTGTAGCTTCCACTTAGTGACTGAGGAGGGCCAAGCTAGAGGGAAATGGTAAAAGGAACAGCTCCTGATACTTGGTGCATCCCTTACGTTAGGACGGGAGGAAAAGAAACACAGCCAATGGAGGAAAACTACTGTCATTGCGAGGCATGAAGTCTGCCAACTTGGCAAATGAAAGTACATGAATAATTGTTCCAGGCTGGAGCAAGCGTTTCTGTATCTGGGCCTTTATTTCTTGAGGTGACCAAGGGACCGCATTTCAGATGGGTTAGGTTGAGTCTTCACATAGCAGCATTTGTCACGGCCTGTGTGACCGCTAGTCCTCATAAGTGACACCTCCATGGCAGAGCATGAGGGCACGCCTAACAAGCCTGCACATGATGAGAAGGAGAAACACTCTTCCCTCGCTGTGGTCTGAGAGTTTCTGTAAATACAGCTTTGCTATGAATGCATAGACTTGAAAGTGTACTGGTGTCCAGCAGATTGATTGGGGCGTGGCTCCCGCAACTGAAAAAGCCAGTAGGGACTGGAGAGAAGGCTGATGGGTTAAGGCCCAAGAGGACCTGTTCAGTCCCCAGTACTCGCATAGTTCACGGCTGTTACTCCAGTTCCTGGGGTTCTCATGCTTTCTTCTGACCTCTGTGGACACCAGGCATGCATGTGGTTACACAGACACAGACAAAACACCTATACAACTAAATAAAATTCTTTTTTAAAAAGAAAATAGCCAATAAATATGTTGTACCCACTCAATGGAGGCTTAAAATTAAAATATGTAACCGGGTTGTTTTTTTAACCAGTGAGTAATGTACAGTTCTAGGTAGCCATTAGGCTGAGGCAAAGTAAGTTAAAAGCTTCCAGAAGTGTGTTGTACATCTTACATTACATTTCTTTGTTTTTTGTCAGGTGGGGATGTGTTGAACCTCGAGCCTTGCACGTGCTGGGCAAGTGCTCTAGTTCTGCTTTGGGTCTCCAGCCAGCACATTTTTAATAGGATAGGAAATCTTACCGCTCTTTGCTCCCCAAGTGATCTTAGAGAACAAAGCCACTGCTCAGATAAGACAGAGCAGGGTACTGTTGAGCATGAGCTACACGGAGACTGTCCTGTGCTCAGAGCCGTGGTTGTGGAGATTTCAGTAACAGACTCTCTCTGCCGTGAACACAGTGTAGCAGAACAGTCTGATTTGAGACACCTCAGGAGGGAAAAGCATGAGCAGACTGCCGGCCAGTGATTGGTTGAAGTGGGTGTGGTTTTGTCCTTAAAACAACCGAGCAAGTCTAAAAACTGCCAAAGGAATACCAGCTATTAGTCCTGTATTAAACAGAAAAAACTAAGGCCATTCAGATATGACTGGACTCCCAAACATTTCCGAAATTCCGTAAGTGGACCGGCTGTGTCTTGAGCTCTGTAGGCTTCGCCAGTGCCTACAGATTTCTCGTCTGTGCGGTTAGGATAGTCAGATGATCTCTCAGCCATCAGTTCTCATTGCCAGGACTCAAACCTTTATAGACTCCAAACCATCATGAATCATAGCCGATGGAAGCTCCACTCTTCTCCCATAGCATTATACTTGAGAGCTTGAAAAGTTTTAAGTCAAGCCAGGCAGTGGTGGCTCACACCTTTAATCCCAGCACTCGGGAGGCAGAGGCAGGCGGATCTCTGTGAGTTTGAGGCCAGCCTGGTCTACAAGAGCTAGTTCCAGGAAAGGCTACAGAGAAATCTTGTCTTGAAAAACAAACAAACAAACAAACAAAAGTTTTAAATCAGTTTTTCAAAGGATTCTGCACATAAGTTAGCAACACATTCATATACAGCCAACAATTTTTTAGACTTGTATGTATTAATTTATTAGAATGATTTGTATTGCTAGGCTAATAAAATGAGATCATGCAAATTCATATTTTCGTGAAGCTCTTTTTCCTCCAAATACCAAAATTTTACATTCAAGGTTTTTGGTGTTGTGATTTTACGTAAGATAGAACTCTTAACTTTGGGCCATTGTAAGTGGATTACGGACGTTATGGTGATTGAAGTCTGGGCTGGATTTTGAGGTTCTTGGCCTCTTCAAGGAACTGAAATAACAGCTCAAACATCGCCAAAGTACCCAGGAAACTTAGTTTAAAGAGAAGCCACTGCCCTGATTAGAAAGGAGGCCCCGTGGGAGAACGTACTCAAAGGCTCCAGGTTGTTGTTGGCTTTTCATGGGGTCTTAGAAGGAGTTTGCTTAGAAGGGATGTAGTTTGGATGGTTCTCCATTTTGACTGACAGACTAAATTACATAACACTTCTATACTGTGCTTGCACCCAACATGCATATGATTTGAATCCTGCATACTTCATGCTCTGTAGACAGTAAAAAAGGGGGATATCCCCTACAGTTTACTTGAAGACAGTCTATTTTATTGTGCATCCAAAACTAGTGTAGGCAATGTTGGCCTTGTGGGCTAGAGACTAAAAGATGACTCACAGTGGCCGAAGTCAGAATTGAGTCTGCATTAGCCTCACTGGGGACTGTCTGGAGAGTCACTTCTCCCAGAGCACTGCTGAATGCATTTTACAAGGGGCTTTTAAAGGCAAAGAACACAGTAAAGTAAGCAAGCAGTTTAACAAAAACCAAAACCATGCAGTTAACTGGGGCATTTGGACCCAAGTTCCTAAAACGGTGCTTGGGTACTTTCCCAGGGGATTTTTCATAGCAGGAGCAGAAAGGAGTGTCTCTTCTATTGCTGTGAAGAGACACCATGACCACGGCGACTCTTATAGAGGAAAACATTTAGTTCACTTAACTGTTCAGAGGCTCAAGCGATTATCCCGGTGGGACATGGCAGTATGCAGGCAGACATGGTACTGGAGCAGTAATTGAGATTCCTACATCTTGCCGGCAACAGGAAGTGGGCAGTATCATGAGCATATGAGACCTCAAAGCCCACCCCTACGATGACACACTTTCTCCCACAAAACCACACCTCCCATAAATACCACTCCCTTTGGAAGTCATTTTCTTTCAAACCACCACGGGGATGGGGGTGAGAGGGGTCAGTTTCAGGTTAAACTAAATATGGCTCTAGTTGAGCTAAGAGGGAGGGACCTTTGCTTTGTCAAAGGCCTCCCTACTTTTATTCCTGGCTATAACCAGAATATGATTTTTTTTTTTTTTTTTGGTTTTTCTAGACAGGGTTTCTCTGTGGCTTTGGAGCCTGTCCTGGAACTAGCTCTGTAGACCAGGCTGGTCTCGAACTCACAGAGACCCGCCTGCCTCTGCCTCTCGAGTGCTGGGATTAAAGGTGTGTGCCACCACCGCCCGGCTCAGAATATGATTTAATAGAATGTTTAATATTGATGGTTGTTGAGGAGAAGGTAAATGTATTGTATTGTTTAGAGTGGGTTGTGCACATAGTACATGCAGGTAATGGGCTTGGGTGATCATGTGCACTGTTAGAAGAGGGGTTTGCATGGCCCAAACTCAAGTCCAAAGGTTGCTACGCTATTCCCTGCACTTGCTTGTCTCACGGACAGTAGTACTCTTAGATAGGAATTTGCTGTTTTTTCTAGTTTGATGATTTGGATTTGGACTCGGGATTTTCTTATTGTTAGTTGAGGAATATAGTTTTGAGTCTAGTGTCAGTAAGGCAAAGAGGGTTGGTGCTCTTACAAGAGTAGTTGAGCTGATGACTGGGAAAGAAGCCTGATGCTTAAGGCCACTGAGAACCCGGCTGTGGAAAGAGTAGACAGGTGTTCTAGTTATTGCTCTGCTGCTGAAATAAAACACCATGACAAAAGGCAACTTAAGGGAGAGTGTATGGTTTATGGTCTCAGAGGGCGAATTCAGAATAGTGGAGGAGACATGGCAGTAGGCAGCCAGAGCAAGAAGCTGAGAGATATTATCTTAAACCACAAACTCAACAAAGCAGAGTGAACTGAAAGTGGGACTCCCAAAGCCTGTCACCACAGCAGTGACACGCTTCCTCCAGCAAGGCCAAAACACCACCAGCTGAGGACCAAATGTTCAAATGCCTGGGGCTAAAAAAACCAATCAGAACAAAGTATTATCTTTGTCTTCTTGGCTCTTTGTTTTGTTGTTTTTCCGGAAAGAAAAAGAACATGAAATTAAGTGGGTAAAAAAGTGGGAGGAGCTGGGAGGAGTTGGGGGAGAGGACATCACGATCAAAATATAGTGTGTAAATTTTTTTTCATTAAAAACAGAAAATAAAGCCGGGCGATGGTGGCGCACG
>NC_022013.1:60513445-60527606 GCF_000317375.1 Microtus ochrogaster
GTGGAACAATCACATGGCCTCAGCCACACACATTGCATGTCAGCTTGCAATGGAGCTTTACCAAGAGCCAGCAGGACCACTGAGGCTGAGCTAATGTTCACAGTGGGAGAGTCTCTAGCTGAGTGGCCTCTGGCTCATGTCCGTAGGTGCCATTTGTCAGGGATCAGCCTCAACAAAGATACCTCTCGCCAGGGTAGAGACGTGGGATTTAGAAATCACACATACACAAGGGCACAAAGCTGGGCATCACCCCCACAATACACAACAATAAGTTAATAATTCCAATGTCTGCTGTAAGTATCCACAGGAAGGTATTCACATCAAAATTGAGATGCAATACGCGGGGTGGGGGGATCTAGGCCAAGCTCCTGCTCTTCTTCCTAGTTGCTGGATGCGTCACATCCAGGGTTTGTTGTCCTGATCCCCTGATGTGTCTCATTTGTGTCCAACAATGTCCTATCTAGATGCTTTCTTTCAGGAAGGCAGCTCACACTTTGGTGTAGCAGATACCACCATAGCTAGAACCTCGAACTTTTGATCTTGAACAAACGTCTCCTAACACGTAGTTTAGATGCTCCTAGCGGAGTGTGATCTACTGATGGTTTGGTCCATCTGGCTTGATTAACTGTCCTCCACACTATGCTGAGTTACAGGAGGTAGGGGGCAAAAACTAATGAAATCGGATGCAGAGACCTTTCTGAAAGCTTGATAAAGTATCAAACGTTAATAGTTACCCCCGAAAGGATAAACAGTATCCATTCAGTCAGTCAAGAAGCAGAAAGCGTTTTGTTGTTGTTGATAAGCACTAACCCTAATGCACGGGGGAGTCTGGGATTTTGTTCTGAGGCAGCATCTCCCTGGGTAGCCGGAAACTCTACGGACACCCGCTTCCCACTTCCTCCCGGGCGTTGGAATTAAAAGGTACGCTCCCGCGCCGCCACTCACGGCTTTCTAGTTACTATTTTCTTGGCAGAATCTCACTATTTACTTTTCTTTCCCCAACGGAGAGTTTCCAAAAACTAGAACTATATTACAGAAATCTTAAAGGACAAACGAAGTGGGAGTGATATTCTCGACAAGTGACCCAAAGAGCCCTGTGGCTCCTTAACGGATAGAGGATTTGTTCTCTATCCCGAACGTGCGCCTTACTCATCAGCAATTTAAGGAATTACCGCGTGGTCGTAAAGAGGCAGAAGGAAGGCCTGACCTTGAACAGGAACCATCTGTTCCTGTTTTCCTTGTTGCTCACGTGCTTCTAGCCCCTCTGTGGGCTCAACAGGTCAGACAGAGGCAGGGGCAAAGAGGCCCAAAACACCGGTCACTTCGGTTAGCCTGGGTTTCTCTAATGAGGAACAGTGATAGGGGCGTCGAAGAAATGATTTTTAAGGCCCCCTTCTGCTCTGTTCAGATGTGGCTTTGAGTAGGCTATTTCTAGCTGATTTCTGTGCTTGGGTGAAATTCTCCCTTGTCGGCCTGAGGAGCAGGGAGGGAATAAGTAAAGTGGAGGCAATTCTCACTCGGCCTGTAGGGGGAGCCTGAGTTCATCTGTGTTGACAGCTCAAGGCCAAGCCAGCTTGCAGCAAGGCCTGCAGAGCCAAAAGGATCTCTGGGTCCATGTGTTCTCATTCCCAAGTGGCAGCCTACTTAATGTCTGGAGCAACTGACATTCACTGGACCTTCATCCGGAGGTCTGGAGCAAACACAGTTGTTAGTACTGGTCTCAGTGATATTTCCCATGGTCTGTGTCTCAAAGTCCCAGAGGCTATCAAGGGCTTCTGTGTCATAAATTGGCTCTGCCCAACATGGTGACCCTAAGTACGTGTGGCTTTTACCACTCAAATGATGTTTAAGAAATCAATTCCTCCATAATCATGTCATCGTATCTCAAGTGTGTCCATATGCATAAACTATGCCTTGTGGCAGCTTCTGTGGCTTGCAGGGGGCCTCTCTCTCTCTCCCTGGGAGGCCAGGGAAACCTTTGCACATGGAGTGTGGTTGGAGAAAAAACACCAGAGCATGTCCTCAGAGAGGCTCTTTTTTCTGCCCCTCCCCTTTTCTGGCTGCTCCTGTCATGATGTTCTGCTTTAACCACAGACCCAGAAACAAGAGCCAGAAGACCATGGACCCTCTGAACCCATGAGCCTAAAGAAGCCTTCCCTTCTTTTAAGTTGTTTCCAGTGTTCGTCACAGAGACGAGTGTGCCATCACAAGTGTATGTGGAACACGGTGAGAGGGGCTGGGGAAACTGTGTCTGCTATTAATGCTGACGGCTCCCCGCAGGGGTACAGAGAGTCATGCCCTGATATTGTTCTCTCTCTCTCTCTCTCTCTCTCTCTCTCTCTCTCTCACACACATACACACACCCAGAGACAGACAGAGAGACATATAGACCCTCACATACATACACATGTATACACATACACACAGACAGACACATAGACACTCACACACATATACACTCACACACACAGAGACATATAGACCCTCACACACATATAAACACATACACACAAAGACACATAGACACTCTCACACACATATACACACACACACGCACACACACACACTCACACACACAGACACATAGACACTCTCTGTCACACACACAGACAGACCTATAGACCCTCACACACACACACATATATATACATATACACACAGACACATAAACACTCTCACACACACACAGAGACACATAGACATTCTCAAAAACATATACACTCACACACAGACAGACACTCTCTTACACACACACACACACACACACACACACACACACACACACTGTTTTGAAAAGCAGTGGTCTTTGGCATCTATCGTTTCATCCCAGAATAGGAGACTGATTTCAGGGTTGGTGTCTAATATGCGATGGAGAAGCTGTGCTGTGGTCCTCACAGAAGAGACTAATTCAGCTGTCAGAGTTCGCAGGGACACCAGAGCAACACACAAATCCCAGAATGAATTCTGGCCTGGTGGAGGGAAGCATTTTAAAAAAGCCTACCCTTGCTGCAAACATAGACAGCCTCCTATTCCCATCTGTCCTGCTCACTGGGATCTCTGTGCCATTTTTCACTCCAAGGAACTCTGAAGATTCCACTGACCTAGGGTGGTGAATGTCCCACACTGTGCCCTAGCTTGGTGATCCTCATATGAAATGTTCCCCCAGCTTCAGATGCTGAGGGCTTGGTAGCCAATGGTTCTAATCAATGGAGTGGTCCTTGATGAGTGATTGGGATGAAGAGGGGCTGTGGCGGAAGTGGGGGTGGTAGAGGCTGCATCTTGCCCTGGCCCTTTGCCAGAAGGCTCTTTCCTCTGCTTCCTGTCTGATGAGGTGAACAAGCTCCTCCATCACACACTGTGCTGGGTGTATGTTCTGCCAAGCACACGGGGTAGGACCCTCTAGAACTATGAACCAAGTACACCCCTCTCTCCCTAACACCTTCCCATCAGAGTGATTAGTGAGAGGAGTGACGAAAACAGGGCCTCACCCTCAGCCAGATGTTCTCTTCCTGCTCCTCTGCCTAGCTTCACAAACAATGATGCCCTGTGGCAGACTTGAGTAGGAGAATGGATGCTCAGGGCACCAACCCCGTGAAGCTGGAAGGATATACCACAGCACAAGTTTTAATAGGTCTTAATAATTAAAGCCCAGAGTCGGATATTGGGGAAAATGCTGAGAGATCAGAGAGATGAAGAAAAAACACAGCCACCCTACCTATCAACTTCCTAGTCAAAAAGAGAATGAGTTCCTCTCTCCTTCACTTCCTCTCTCTGCCCAGCTATTTCATTTCCTGTTTGTGTGTACAGACCTCCAGACCTCTATGGTTAGATAGTGGCTAGCTCCACCCTCTGATCTTCAGGCAAACTTTATTTGTACAAGATATCACCATATGTCCCATTCTGTCTAAAAATTAAAA
Organism: Microtus ochrogaster; assembly: GCF_000317375.1. NCBI lineage: Eukaryota > Metazoa > Chordata > Mammalia > Rodentia > Cricetidae > Microtus > Microtus ochrogaster. The sequence goes on from NC_022013.1 coordinate 60,517,363, forward strand.
ATTATAACTAATATAAGGAAAAATATATACAATAAGTATAATAACTATATATAATAAATATTTCAACAATGTCTCTTTCATTAACAAATGACAAATTTAGAGAAAATATTCCATATCTATCTTACCTTGGTGAGTCTAAAAGTTGTACCTAATTTACTTTCTATCCTAACTTGCATTACCCAAACTATCTTTTTATGTCTTTTAACCTTATACACTTTACATTTCTTTAGTGAATTCTTTTCCTAATCTGGTAACAAGAAAAACTATTTTGCAGCATGTCACTCCATAGGAGGTAACAGGGTTAATATTCCATCTCCTTTAACTATGAAGTAATAAAATAAACTAGCACACTGCACATGCTAGGCAAGTACTCTAACCCTGAGTTACATTCCTGGCCTGACAGTCCATGCATCTCTTATAACTATTAGAGGGCAGACATAAAAATGAGCTTTAAGGTCAATTTGGCCACCATAAGTCTGGTCCAAGTGAGTAGCTGACAGAAGGCTTTCAAGACTAGGAATGTTTATATGAGAGAGAAGAAGACATCACCCAGTCCACACTGCACACTCTGGATCATTTAGTCTGAGAAAGGCTGACAGTAAACTGTAATCTACCTGTGCACATGTCAGGAAAAGAAGCTGTGATAATCTATCTGGAGCACATATCAAAACAGCCAAGAGCTGTGATGAGAACCCACAAGAAAGTAAGGCATGGCTGGACCTAGGCTCCTTCCAGATAATTGAAAGAAGGTCAAGAAGGCCCATGCCACATGGGGTGATTGGTAGTATAGATTTAATGAAATCTCAGTTAGTTTCCAGTATGTCTACAGGTATGCCTTACTGTGTAAGCGTCAGTTCAGAAAGAGGAGGAGACCAACGTCAGACAGTATCTGAAATCTACCCTTTCTTCTCCAGCTGTAGAGCTCTTAACAGCTATGGTTTGACAGCATCAGTCCGGGACCCACAGGGATATTTCCAACAGACATTAACTCTCTGACTCGCTGTCTGTCTCAGGAGTCAGATTCATTCAAGGGGAACTTCACAAGAATAAAGCAATCATCAGGAAGAGACCGTTCCTCCACACACTCTGAGACCTGCTGTGGAAAATGAACAGCAGCATACAACCCTCCCCCTTCCTAGCCTTGCACAGACATGCTCTCCACCAGAGGCACAAGGTTCTTTTCTGCTTTAGGCTCCACCCACCCAGGCTTTGCTGGTGCATCAGCAGGGATTTCTTGCCCCATTTCCATCCCCAGGAGGGTTTTCTCAATTCATCTCAATCATATACATTGTCAAGTAGATGAGAGGTTATATATCTGCTCCAACACTGATAGTAAGAGACGCTGAGGGATGATCCAGGAGCCTTCTGCCTGAATGCCTGACACTCCAAGACAATTTTCCATGCCTACCTGATGGACCTGTCCCTACAATTCTCCAGAAACATCTCTTTGGTTGGGAGGGATCCAGGCCAGCCAATATACTACATGAGGTTGGAAGGACAAACATCGAGAGCAGGTGTCAGAGAGATGACTCATTTTTAAGGTTTGTAGTTCTCTCAGAGGACCCAGAGGGCAGCTATCCAGCCTCTGTAACTCCAGCTCCATGTGGAATCCATTGCCCTCTTCTGGTCTGTGTGGGAACTGCATGCTTGTTTTTCATAGCCAACAGGCAAACTACCCATACACATAAATTAAAAAGCACATGAATCTGAAAACAGTGTGTGAAATAGGTAGTGATGGTAAGAGCACTGTAAAAGACACCATGTCCCAATGTGTTTTAGAGGTTATTTTCTCTACATTGCCACTGTAACTAGTGCTATAATTCAAGGGAAACAGAAGCAGATAGCTTTGGGTTTCCCTGTTTCTTTTTTATACTCCAGAAATGAAGGTTCTCATTTCCTGAGATGCATTAGAAAACACAGATTAGCCAGGCGGTGTGGCACAGGTCTTTAATCCCAGCACTCAGAAGGCAAAGGCAGGTGAATCTCTGTGAGTTCGAGGCCAGCCTGGTCTACAAGAGCTAGTTCCAGGACGGGCTCCAAAGCTACAGAGAAACCCTGTCTTGAAACACCAAAAACAAACAAAAAAAAAAAGAATAGTAATCACAAAGATTTTATTAGACTTTTACTGTTTTGTGGAAAGTATCTGACAAAAAAAGGTACAAAAAGAAAATGCAAGTATATTTCTCAATAATATATGTACAATCTTGTCATTGACACGTATATATTTAGATCTATTCTTGAAGTAGCAAATATATGACATCAGATGACAAATACAGATCTTTTTGCATCATGAAGTGGGTGTCCATGGGGTAAGGCCATGACATCACATTCAGGACACCTCCCCTTTGTAACCCTGTCTGGTTGGGAACTTACAACGTGGCCAAAGACACCTGGAAACTGAACAGACCCATCTCTGCCTGCTGAGTTTTGCAGTTCCAAGAGTGTACCATTACACCTGATTAAAAATCTAGTTTAAGAATGAAGAGTTAGAAATTGCTTTTTTTTCTTTATGAAAATACAGTCATTTGACTCAATGGGGTTCTAAACAGGGGATGCAGTATATATAGTGTATAGCCTTAACAAATATCAAATAAAAAACAAGAACTAAAGAACCAAGAAATAACAAAACCTCAAATGGCAACAAAGAAAACAAAAACCTTAATGCAAACAAACCTAAATCCAAATATCAGGCAAAGAAATTTACACTAAAGAACGTTTTCTTCATGCAGACAGAGTAGCACTGTCCCACCTTGTGACCAGCTTTGGGCACAAATAGGAAGGCAGGCCCAGATTGTCAGAATCTTTTCAAGACAAGTGCAGCCAGGCTACTTTGGGGCCTTGAAGGTCAGGCACTCAGTTATCTTAAACTCGTTCTCAGCCACAAGCTTTTAGAGTAACTATGGACTGAGCGATATCCTCCCTCCTTGCTGCTGTGCCTCACTTCCTGGGGAATGTCAGGTTCTTCATCATTCTTGATGGTGTGTTCTGTATATCAAGCTTCTTTCTGAGGGTTTTTTTTTCTCCAGAAACAGTGAGCCAAAAGGCACAAGTCTCAGATTATGGATAGATCACCTATAGGTAGGAGGTTGGTGTTTGCCTCAATGCTGAGTTTACAATAAGAAAGACATGTCTTGGTCTGAGGAGGTCTTGATCTTATAGTGGAGCAATGGATTTGGGTTGTCTGTGGCTTTCTTTGGCCTCCTCAGTCCTCTGAAGTGGTGCTGTGAGAGAAAAAAAGGGGATAAGATCCAGAAGCTCCTTACCCTGGATCCTTACACTGGCTAGACACAGCCAGGGGCTATTCACACATAGGAAGCCAGAGTCAAGGAAGAACATCTACCCCACAAGTCCCGTGGGTGCTGGGATGGGATGCGATGGTGGCCCACTTGCCTGTGCCCCTTAGTGCTCCTGCTGCAGCAGCTCTGTTGGTGGGAGGCTCTCATCCTGTGCTGAGGATTGCTCTGGCTCATGTTGGAGACTCTCTGACCTGGAGGAGGAAGGCAGTTGGGGGATCTGCATGTCAGCTGCCGAGCTGTGACCTCACAAAAACTAAATTGTGCCTGACACTCAACATTGATCTTTTGACAGTTGTCATTATTTGTATCCCTAAGAAAGGAATGTCACAGAGCAGCTGGGCCTTGAATATCTTTCAACCTTTAACAAGTGTCACAAGTTGCTATGGGTACGGTATGTACTGTGTGCTATGAGAAAGGACAGGACTTTCTCCTGCAGTCCAGGGACATCATTATGACCAAAGTAATAGCCTGTTAAAGATGACAGCATCATCTTTAACACAGTGTTCATGGTAACATGCTCATGAACACCTCATTTTAGAGACAGAACACAGCCGTACAGCTTAGACAATGGGACAACGTCATGGAGCTTGCTCATGCCTCCTACCTGGAAGGAACCTTGTACCCAGGCAATATGAACCATGGAGCCTGTCATGGTGGAGCCACATTTCCTGAGATGTGTAGCTGAGAACATGGGCCCTTCAGGGACTCTTTAATTAAAGAAAATACCCTTGTTTCCCTTAGGACTCCAACTGGGAATCTACATCCTGGCTCTCTAGAGGAATCCTTTGCTCAACACTCTGTGAAATTCTGACCAATCCTGCAGCAGAGACATCTGTCTGAGTTCATCCTGTCAATGACTAAACCTAGTATATCCATAATACAATTTACATGGCAAATGGCCAAAGAATAAAGACAGCCAGTGTTATATCTAGTCATGACCAAGGGTGGGACTCTCAACCCTACTGCCCAAGGCTGCAGAGGCCAAAGCAAGCAGTGAGTTCAAGGAAAGCCGTCTTGGAATAAACCAGAAAACTCGGAAGGGAGCAAAGAGAACATAATTCTGCAGACACACTGAATATCAATCATACTATTTCCTAGAGGGAAGTTCTTCTTTCCTGAACCTACTCTGAAGTGTTATTTCCCTGGTGATGACTGGGAGCATTGCCCATAGGCGAAGCCCACAAAAGGCAAGGTTCCAAGGTAGAAGGGTGCCCAACTACCCGCACCCAATTACTAACTCCAGGCCTGGGCTCATACCTCATCTGGGAGACAGTCACGTGATGTTGCAGATTTACTGCCAAATTCTTTTCCTGGTTGACTAGCTCCTTCTGCTTCACTGGGGACTGCAGACTTTCTTCCAGGCTCTGCTGCTCCTGTCCATTAGAAAATCGTGTACTTAGTGGAGAGTTAAGCATAGGCAAGAATATACGCTTACGAAAGTGTGAGCATACACAGAGGATCCAAAGAGCTTGCTGGTCAGTCATTCCAGCCAAAACAGCAAGCTTCTTGGAAGGGAGAATGCCTGTTGCAGGGTAGAGACTGACAAACACAGTGGTGTCCCTAGCCGCTATTCATATGCATGGTGCATGGTACCACTCAGTGACCTCCAAACCCACAGAGAAGGACAGACAGACAGACGGAGAGATAGAGGGATAGATAGGAAGAGAGAGAGAGAGAGAGAGAGAGAGAGAGAGAGAGAGAGAGAGAGAGAGCGCAATGAGGTGGGGATAAAACGATATCATACTCGATGAACATGTGAGTTTACATTAAGAACACAGCTCTTTCAGAAGAGTCCGGTGTCTCTGCTCCCCATCTCCTGGGACTAAAATTGTACACAGGGTTGTGCTCTACTTGTCCAAACTATGTTAAGGTGGTTGAAGAGCTTTTGGTTTGGAAGCCTCAGATTTCCCACGGCAATTCTCCCTTTCCACATCCCTGACAACAGGTCAGTTCCATACTGTTAAGTTCCGTGAAGGGAGACTGTGCCCAGGACACACATAGCAAACACTGATTGGAAGAGTCCCACAGAGCTTCCTGTCAGTGTAAATCAGGTGTTGGGCATGGTGATGCAGAGAATAGGAGGAAGGAATCTCGTATGTCACCCAACAAGGTGACAAAGGGAATCACTCATTTGACACTGGCCAGTGGCTTTTCTCCTTGCAAGCTGGCCCCACCCCACCATGATGTCATATGAACCCTGGAAAGCAAAGGAGGCACAGGACCTAGAGCTCACTCCCTCAAGTCTGTACATAGCGCCCCTCCCATCATAATGACCTGTAGGTGTGTGATGTGTGATCACCCCACCTCCCTCATTGGACTGCAGCTTCAAGCAGAGCAGCAGGGGTTGTTTGCCATTTGAGTCTCACAAGAGACTCATGCCCAGAAGCACTGATGAATGGGCACAGAAATGAACATGCGGATGTCATGAAGGTGGTGGGGAGTGAATGTGTGGATAAATGAAGTGATGAGTTGAAGCACACGTGGGTTGACAGGTAGACAAGCTAATGTTGCATGAGGAAATGATGCTGGACCTAACCCTGACCCAGATGCTTATCCCTACCTGATGCTCCTGGGTCTGCAGGTCTCTGTTCTCTTCCTCTTGGTCCTGAAAGGCCAAGTGCAAATCCTCCAAGTGCTTCTGCAGCAGGACCCAATACTGCATCAATTTCTTGTTCTCCTGCTTCAGCAAGTCCACCTTGTCCTCTATCTGATACTTCTCCATCGCGAGCTGGTACTGCAGATTGCTGAAAGGAAGCACCCTCTGCATCGTTAGCCCCTGCCATCCTCTTCCTGCCACCCCTGCCTCCATACCCCATCAAGCCCTCTGGTCCCCAGTGTCTCTGGAGACAGAGACAAGAGTCCTAAACATCTGTGACAGCTGCATTCAGAAGGCCAAAAGTAGAGAACAGGGGATTCCAGAAAAAAAAAAATCAAACTACTTCTGAAAACTCCAACAACCAAAGAAATCCAAGAATCTCTACTAACAAAAGGGGTCCCCACCTGCTTTTACCTGACCGTGGTAAATGGGTCAACATCACCAGGAAAGGGACAAATACCTTCTGATGGAGGATTAGAGATCCAAGTGGTGGAGAGGTTCATGGCAATAGGGCCCTGCCCGAGACCCTGCCTGCTACACCACTCATGTGTGTTTGTCTATCTAGAAAAGGGGTTCTCAACCTTTGGTTCATGACTTCTTTCATGATGGAACTACTCTTTTACAGGAGAGGTATCTTAGATATCTTGCATAACAGATATTACATTATGCTTTATATCAGTAGCAAAATTATGGTTATAGACTAGCAGGATAAATAATTTTACAGATGGACATCACAAAAACATGGGGAATTGTATGAAAACGGTCACAGCAATAAGAAAGTTGAGATTCACTGATGTAGAGGCTACTAAGTATGAACACATGGGGCTGGGTGAAACTCACAGTCTTTCACAATTAGCAAAACTGAATGCAAGAGACAAAAGCCCAAGAGCTGCTTGCTAAGAGGCAGAAAGGCTGGAACCAGAGCCGTAGACCCCACAGTCCAGAGACAAAGAAAAGCAGAGATGGCCATCCCACAATGCAGTGGTCCCTTGTACTGCAGGCTCTTACCAATAGAAGAATGACTCCTTGGCGAGCTCATTGAATTTCTCTGTGACTTCGTTCTTCTCATCCTCCAAGCACTGCAGGTCTGACATGACTTTCTCATGCTTCCTCTTCAGCTTCTCAAATAAAGGGTTTGGCTTGCGATAGGACCTGGTCCTGGAATCAAAGAACTTGAACAAAGTCGTCACAGATCACATGAATTCAGGCTGTGCTCTAGACTAAGGCAGCACAAATGGCTGCCACATCCTGTTTCCTATGTACTGGGAGCTTCTGGTGCTTATTAAATTTGCTCTTCTCAGCCGGGCGATGGTGGCGCACGCCTTTAATCCCAGCACTCGGGAGGCAGAGGCAGGCGGATCTCTGTGAGTTCGAGACCAGCCTGGTCTACAAAGCTAGTTCCAGGACAGGCTCCAAAGCCACAGAGAAACCCTGTCTCGAAAAACCAAAAAAAATAAAAATAAATAAATAAATTTGCTCTTCTGACCCTAGGACAGCAGACGCTGTGTGTTTAGATGGCGGATGGTGGCTGCATGAGCTCTCTCAGTAGGCCGGCTAAAATAACTAAGATGTTCGCTAGTTCAAAGGGATACGAATAGGAAATAAAGAAGTCAAATTCTCACTATTTGATGACGATATGATAGTATACAAGTGCATGCTGGGAATTCACACTGTACTGCCTCGATCTCTTATTTATGTGACTCAGGCTCTGGTATTCATTTGGAGGAAGCAGAATAGTCTATGTTCCCATCTTACTCCTGCCCGGGTTTCTGGTTCTTCTTTTGGGAAGCATGAAGGCGCATGGTGCTGAGCCAAGGGACACCTTGAAGGTGCAGCCTCTCAGAGTCCAAATCTCAGATGAAATAAATTTAGGGTGAAAGTATGGAACCAAGACAATCACCATGGAGCTTGAAACAAGGAATACCTATTGTCTATGGGCTCTTCGGTGATGGAGATCAGGTGATCCCGCAGCTCGTTTCTCTCTCTGGTCATTTGCTGTAGCTGAGTGGTCAGACTCTTCACCTTCTGCTTCTTGGTGAGGACCATTTGGGGAGATGGTTGCTCTCCAGCGGCCCTGTAGGTAGATAAACTACAGTGAACTTGCCTTGTGACAGCACATAGAGAATGGACAGATGACTCTGAGCCCTAAACAAACCTTTGAGAAAACTTGTATGCCTGTGACCAGGGACACCTCAATAGATCCTGACCCAGGCTTGAGATGTCCCTGCATGGGATCTCAGTTCTTTCATTAATGAAGGGAGCTGGTGTCTCAGCCAGCTGGTGTCCTCTGCCCCCTTAGCTCGTGCTTCAGGTAAACAAAGAAAGAACCTCCTCAGTCCTATTCACAGCTGCAGAGTCTCCGTTCAACTTGGCTAAAGAGTCCACAAAATTGTGGGTTTCCAAGTCAGGAAGAAATAGGCATAGTTCACAGTCACTCTGATCATTTAGAGATTCCTCACATATCCTAACAGGTCACTCTAAGCACATGGCTATAAAGGAGAAGCCATATAGGAGCAGAACATGGTCACCAGAAGCACCATGTCACCTCACTGCCAACTCAGGGCACGCAGAGGTAGACAGTGCCCACTAGTGTTGGAGTACAGTGATGCCCTCTCTTGATCTGGGCACACTTCCTTGTCTCTTCTTATGCTGTTCCTATTTTAATGCTGGTTCCCCATCAACCCTTACCCTCCTGTAAGACTGAAAGCCAAAGGCTCCCAGCACAAAGCTTTTGTTTACGGGTTCCTGGCTTCTAGTTGAGACAAATTGTTATCCTAGAATCATTGATTTTCAGGAGCCATGTCTTGCATAGAAGTCCGATTGCTACCCCAAAACCCCAGTTCCTATGCCCCATTTACTGGAGACGCTACCTAAAGCCCACCTCCTTCAGGGAGCTCTCCATCTTCTGTCCGGGACTTAGGGTGCCTTCTTCTGAACCATTTGTTTCTTGATGGTTTACAGTGAGGCTCAAGGCCATCTTTCTTCTGCCTCTCTCTGGTCTCGCTTCCCTCTTCATTCTCTCTCCCTACAAGACGCCTCAGTCTTGCCAACATGATCATGGGTAACCGTAAAGGCACTGAAGGAACTCTCCAAGGGCAGTTGGTGTTGCTACAACACAGATGACATCAGAAAAATTCCAGGGGTCTCTAGGATACAATAGAATGTCCAGGGAAGGGACTGCTGATGTCATGGGGAAATAACGTTGCCTCTCTGCTAACCAACTTTCCTCATAACTTGCCCGGAGTCTGTCTGTCTTCTCTTCCCAGGAATCTTCTGGGACACAAGGCAAACCCTTAAGCACCCCATTCTTCAAAATTATCTCTTATTGATTTGAAATCCCTTGGTACTTCCCAAGCGGGAAACTGACTCTTATCTCCTACTAAAATTATATGTTCACAAGGTAATGGTGTTATAGAAATTTATGGCTGGTATAATTCTCCACAAGTACCAACATCTCCCTATTTTCAGGGAAGTATACACTTAATGATGGAGAGGAATCTTCTTTAAAAACTTCCTGGTAAAGAGCCTACAGACATTAGAGTACCAGTAGATAAAATATTTTTGATATTGGCCATTCTGACAGGTAAGATGTTATCTCAGAGTTCTTTGGATTTGCATTTCTCTGATGATTAAGTATGTTGAACAATTCTTTATTGTATCTTGGCTATTAGCGATTCTTCTCTTGAGAATTCTCTGTTTAGATCTGTACCCCGTGTTTTAATTGGTTTGTTATTTTGATGTCTAGATTCTTGTGTTCTTTGTATTTTGGATATTGCCCCTCTGTCAGCTGTGGGATTTATAAAGATATTTTCCCATTCTGTAGGGTGCTATTTTGTCTTTCTAACTGTTTCTTTTACCTTACAGAACATTTTCAGTTTCAGGGGGTCACATTCATCAATTTTTTATCTCAGTGTCTGTTATACTCGTGTTCTATTCAGGAAGTTGTCTCCTGTTCCAAAGTGTTCAAGGTCCCTTTTTGTCTTCTATCAAGTTCAGTGTACCTGGATTTACGTTGAGTTCTTGGATCCACGTGGACTTAAGTTTTGTCCAGGGCGATTGATATGAATCTATTTGCATTCTTCTGCATACTGACATCCACTATGCATCTGTTGAAGATGCTTTCTTTATTTCATAGTATAATTTTTGGGTTCTTTGTAAAAAATAAGTTGTTCATATGTGTGTGAATTTACATCAGGGTCTTCAATTTGATTTCATTGATCTAACTATCTATTTTTTATGTTAATACAAAGCTGTATTTATTACCATAGCTCTATAGTAGAGCTTGAAGTCAGGGATGGCAATACATCTGGAAGTTCCTTTATTGCACAGGATTGTTTTTGCTAAACACAGAA
>NC_022013.1:60528203-60529464 GCF_000317375.1 Microtus ochrogaster
TGTGTCTTCCTTCACTCTTACTCCTTGGCTGAGTGTGTGGCTAGGCAGCTGGGTGGCTGCTCCCTGACATCCTCCTCTCCTTGTTCTCTTGCTCCTCCCATCCTCGGTTCTCCTTTTATTTACACTCTCTGCCTGCCAGCCCCGCCTATCCTTGCTCCTGCCTCGCTATTGTCTGTTCAGCGCTTTATTAGACCGTCAGGTGTTTCAGACAGGGAAAGAACCACAGCTTCACAGAGTTAAACAAATGCAGCATAAACAAAAGTCACACACCTTAAAATAATATTCCTCAACACATACTTCTGGGAGTGGGGAGAACCCTTGCTTTCCAAAGTTTAATACGGGCATCCTTGCCACCACCTAGTGAGTGTTTATCTTAGAGCCTTTGCCTTTGCTCTCTGAAAGACTTGAGCGGGGCTCGGTTAATAATTGTTGGAAAAGAAGGGCTTCCCAACACTGCACCACAATGCAATATGAAAAGATTTATTTAACTTATTTATTATCTTGTGGAAAGTATACATTGTAGATATTTTTCATACTGTCTTTACTGAGTATGACAAAAAGCAATATATGTACATATTGTTTTATTATGTTAAATTATAATTGACCTTGTTAATTGGGGAAAAATGTGGATTGTAGTTGCTTAGGAATTTGGGGCTGTGTCAACTAGACATTTGGTTATGTTGTGTCCTGAGAAATGGTGCCTACCTGCTATCAACTGCTGTCCCTAGAAGGGACAACTCAACTCTTTCAGAGCAGAACACCCAAGTGCGTACTAATTTATGTTTTCATGTATTATTTATGTGTGCCTGTGCGTGCATGCCACACACATGCCACAGCTCCAGAGGAGTTGAGCAGACAACTTGTAGAGCCGGCTCTCACCTTTCACTCAGGTCGTCAGGGTAAGCTGCCCGCACTGTTACTGGATGAGGCATCTCATTAGACCCATCAAGTGCTTTCTAGAACAAGGCGAACCCCAAGATGACTGGATGTCTTTATCATCCAGTATTGAGTTAAAAATACAGTTGGCAAGGCCTGGAAAGGGCACTGGTTTATGAAGGTACGGCAGAACAGGGTGCAGACACATACTTCCTCTGTCATTGCTCTGTTGTCCCCTTTGTCCTCAGAGGCTGCCATCACCCAGCCCTTTAATAAGTCCCTATTGCTGAATCAGGGTATCAGGGGGGAGGGGGCCAGCGGTAGAGCACCTGCCAAGCACACAGTTGGGTTCTTTTTCCAGTACACACACGCACAGACACACACA
>NC_022013.1:60529624-60530930 GCF_000317375.1 Microtus ochrogaster
CACAGACACACAGACACACACACAGACACACACAGACACACACACACACACACACACAGACACACACACACAGACACACACACAGACACACACAGACACACACAGACACACACAGACACACACACAGACACACACAGACACACACACAGACACACACAGACACACACACACAGACACACACACAGACACACACAGACACACACAGACACACACAGACACAGACAGACACAGACACACAGACACGCACAGACACACACAGACACACAGACACACAGACACACAGATGGCTGTTTAAGGGACTCACACAGTGAATGACCAGGACTGTCTTCCATCTTGGGGTAGAGGCCTCTGAAGTCATTGTGGCCACGGGTAGCCACTTGAGTATCAGGCCTCCCAGCCAGACAGAGAGGAGGCCCTGTAGTTTAAAAAGAGTTCCCCAAAGTCAGCTCAGCCTCCTGATTACATCCCTACAGCCAGTAAGTATGTAGCTGAATCAGATCTGAGGAGGTGGACAATGTTTCAACTCTGGACGGTCCTGTGCCTGGCTATAAATAAAGAGCCCTCTTGTTAGCAAGGAACAATGGCACAGAATGGGGGAACCAGGCATGTCTCAGTCCCTGGAGTCCAAGGACCTTTTTCGTACTTGGTTTGACAAAGGTCACGGTATGTCCCTTGACCTGTCAGAATGAACACTTTTGCGGTAGAGTGCAAGGATCACTCCAGAGACAAGACAGACCCCATACGCTTCTTCTCAAGAGCCTTTTGATTTCTCACCAACGCTATGCCAGAGGGGTACGTACATATGTACGTGTGCATGTGACGTTTAAATCAGACCCCGTTCCCTTAGAAATAGCAAGCCACCCGAAATGATCCTGGGGTGATGGAAGGGGTACTATTCAGTGCTGAGTCACCAGCTAGCACCATTTCCAACCATACCAGCAGGGCATAGGACAAGGTATACAATGGCCCCTCCCATATGGGACACCTGTGGTGCATTGAAGACTGTGGGAAAGTATCAGAATAGGGTCTGCCTTAATCTTAACGCTCAGCAAAAGGGAACTCTTCTGACTTGCACATGGCCAGAGCTGTGTTTATCCGTGGAGCTCCTGGGTCTCAGAGTTGAGTCTGTGTCTAAAGTAGAGAATAAAGGTGACCTCATTGCAGTTCTTGTCTGTATGTCAGAGCAATTAACACAAGTCCTCTCTCTGTCCCCAGTTCATCCTTCCAACAAAAAACCTGAGAGGCCACTATGCTTGAGGGCAGAGTCTGGGGACAGAGGCTGACATGTCAGTGTTAAAAAGGATGA
>NC_022013.1:60532073-60532640 GCF_000317375.1 Microtus ochrogaster
AGTGACCACAAGGAACACTCTTAGCATAGGAGTGTTGTGTGCTGCCTGGGTCAGGGAGAAAGGCTGCTCGTGGAACTGTAGCCGAAATACATTCAATCTGATGAGAGTACAGGAGGAAACCTAATGGACTGAATTCTGGTGTGAGAATTGGTACAGAGATGTAGACAATTTTTAGCAATATGGCCAGAACGAGGTGTGGTCTTTGATCTCAATAGTGACCCCTACTCCAGGCACTGTCCTTATTGTGTCTCCACAAGAAGATGCTTTTCCTCACCTTCAGAAATGGAGCTTGTAATACGTGGAGCACTCGCTGTTCTATGTGGCAATCATGCAAAACATATTATCCCTGAGAACAGTCACATTGACAGGTTGTGGTATGTAGTTGAAGCTGACCAGCACTTCAGAGTTTTCCAGCAAGGCCCCAGGAGACATTCCTGACAGAGATCTGTATGCCTTCTTGACAATTCTTTTCATCATGTTCTTCTCATTGATTTTAACACAGTGATGGCAGGTGTGTGGGTGCGTAACCACACGCATGAAGAAGAGAGAACGGTCTTTGTGAGGGTT
>NC_022013.1:60533860-60535331 GCF_000317375.1 Microtus ochrogaster
TTCTCAGCACCTGTCTGAGAAACTCCCTCCACACCTGGACTCTCTGGCTCACCTCAGTCTCAGAAGTCAGATCCACTCCTGGCACCTCTCCAATTACAAAACAATCACCTACAAGAAGCCCTGCCTCCATAGAGCTGGGGAGACGGCAAAGCAGTCAAGTGCCTCCATACACTAAGATCTGTCACGGCAAAGGCCACTTAGTTGTCTCTCTCTTGGCCCAAACTCACACAGGACGCTCTCCACCTGAGGCATTTCTCTTCTGCTGCAGGCTCCGTGCACTGTGCCTGCTCTGATCTCCTTCCCAGCATAATCATAATCATAATATAATCATAGATGAGATTAGTCTACACCGTCGTCCTAGATGAGAGGTGGCAGATCTGCTCCAACCCTGACAGTAAGCGATGCTGTGGCCTGGTCTTGAACCCACATGGATCAGTGGGAACACATGAGCCTGCCATAGATGCTTGGCAGCTTAAGACAATTAGCATGCCTACCTCGTGTACCTGTCCCTATGCATTCCCAGTGACTTCTCTCTGTGGTTGGGGGTGATCCCCATAACTTATACAGCACCTAGGGTTTGAAGGACAAAAGCTAAGAGCAGAAGCTGAGAGATGTCTCATAGTTCAAGAGCATTTGCTATTCTCTCATGGCAGTGCACCTTAGAACCATCTATGAACAGGGATCCAGTGCCCTCTTCTGGCCTCTATGGGAACTGCATATGTGTGGGGCAAATGCAAGCTCAAGGCCAACAGCCTCTATTTCCCAAAGTGACCTGGAAGGTAACTAATGTGCTGTGTGCTCACCATGGATGCTGTGTTGAGTGAAAAACAGAGGCAGATAGGACTTGGTTTCCTGATTTCTTTTGCATTCCCGTAATGAATGTTTTTATTGCCTGAGAGTCCCCAGAGCAATAAAGGTGCATTTCTCAATAATGTGGGCCTTAAGGCCAATTTATAAAAGGGTATCTAGAAAGTATCATATTTTAGGATTACATAAATCCATGACAGCAAGAATACAGTATGTATACTGATTCCACTCTAAGGTGTTTTTCCATGGAGTAAGCCATGCTATCAATACCTAAGATATAAATCTACTCTGTCCCCCTGGCTGGCAGCGAACTCACTCACTATGTAGTCCATGCTGTCTGGAGCTAGCAGAGATCCCTCTGTGCCTGTGAGTTCTAGGTTACAGCAGTATGCCACCACACCTGTTAAAGAAGATGGGTTTAAGTGGGAAGACTTGGAAATTGCTTTTTTAAGGGAACCATTTTAGGGTTGGCAAGGGACTTGGCTCTAGAGGGGTTTCCAGGAGTCCAAGGTGATGTCCCCAGCTAGGTCCTTGGGCAGCAGAGGAGAGGGTGCCTGAACTGGCCTTCTCCCATAGCCACACTGATGAATATCTTGCATATCATCATAGAACCTTTCTTCATCTGGCGATGGATGGAGATAGAGTCAGATACCCACATTGGAGC
>NC_022013.1:60563763-60564195 GCF_000317375.1 Microtus ochrogaster
GGGGGCCACTGTCAGGGAGAGGTGCTCAGAGGAATTCTGCAGTACAGTCTGAGCACATAATGTCTTGGTCAGAAGAACTTTTCTTCCCTTGTGACCAGTGTCAGAGAGAGACTGGACCCACAGGAAACTACAGAAGGTGAGAGGCAGTGATGCCTCCCTAAGATGGGGACACATCAGTCCCTCCCTGCCTCCTGTGGTCTCCTTCCGTCCCCACATATCAACCCAAACCACAGTGAAGGTCACAGCTAAGGGGTCATCCCAGCACAACATCCTTGGCCTGGTCAGCCCTGGCTTAGGAGATGGGCAAACTAATGTTCTGGAATCCTTGACCTTCAGGAATTATGGTAATCAGGGATGTCCATTGGCTACTGAGAGGCTCCTGGTCCTCTGTCCCATTACTGGAAGGCCCACCTCAAATCCCCCTCTTCCAGC
>NC_022013.1:60564810-60565364 GCF_000317375.1 Microtus ochrogaster
AGAAAGCACGTTCAGGAAGAACCTGCAGAGCTGGTTACAGTGTGGGATTCAGGTTAAGGATACAGTCATGGAAGCCATGTGCTTAGCTTTAGAAAATTGCCCCAGGATTATTAGCACTTACGGAATGCCCCCATGACGGTGCTGGCCAACGTGTGATGATCCCTTAGCAGAGGAAACTGAACTAGGGAATCTACAAAGTGAAAAAGCCCCAGGCTGAGTGTGGTGCTCTCTACTCTGCACCAAAGACAGCAATGCAGGGTTAGCTACAGGGCTCTGTGGGTTACAGTGCCTATTGGGGTAAAACTAAGATAACAGCTGCAGACACACCTCAGTTGGCAGAGTGACTGCCTAACTTGTAGCACGTCCCGGGATCAATGACTAGTGCTGTCTCATTGTCTTGGGGGCCCCACTTGTAATCTTAGCCCTTGTGAAGTAGAAGCAGGATGATCTAAACTCAAAAAGAACCTGCATAGCCAGTGTGAAGACAGCTTGGGCGACGTGAGACCTTGTCTCAACATTAAAACAGAAATATACCTGACCTCCAAGGGCCTACC
>NC_022013.1:60566069-60575665 GCF_000317375.1 Microtus ochrogaster
GAGATGGCCAGTTGGGATTCTGTCTCCTCCATTATTTGGCTATTTCATTTAGATTGCCTTCATATGTGTATATATTTTAGGAAGTTTCTATTGTCTTAGGTCTCCATACTGCCTCTCAAATGCCCCTTAAATTTTGCTGTCTTTTCTCACACAACTCCTTGTTCCTCTTCCCCATTTTATCCCTTTCTAATCCCAGTGTTTCCCTTTCATCCATATCTATGAATTTTGTTTCTCTTTCCTGACAAGATCTGTCTGTTCCCTCTAGTCTCTTATGCTATATCTACCATTTGTGTTTCTATGGACTATAACTTGGCTACCATTGACTTCACAGCTAATATTCATATTTAAGTGGATACATGCCATTTTTATTTCTGGATGTGGGATATACTTCACTCAGGATGATTTTTTTTCTAGTTCCATCCATTTGCCTGCTAATTTCATGGTGTCATTTTTAATGGCTGAGTGATACTCTGTTGTGCAAATGTATAACATTTTCTTTATTTTCTTTATGCATTCTTCTGTTGAGGGACATTGATGTTGTTTCTAATATCTGGCTATTACTAATAGAGAAGCAATGAGCATGGCTGAACAACTGACTCTGTGGTGGAATGTAGCATCCTTTGGGCACATGCCCAAGAGTGGTGTTTTAGGGTTTCTATTGCTGTGAATAGACACCATGGCCACAGCAACTCCTATAAAGGAAAACATTTAATTGGGGCTTACTTACAGTTCAGGGGTTTAATCCATTATTGTCATGGTGGGAAGCATGGCAACATGCAGACAGACATGGTGACAGAGAGGTTGCTGAGATTTATATATCTGGATTGGTAGTCAGCAGGGAGAGAGAGAGAGAGAGAGAGAGAGAGAGAGAGAGAGAGAGAGAGAGCGTGCATTGGGCCTGACTTGAGCTTCTGAAGCCACAGAGCCCACAAGCAGTGCGACACTTCCTCCAACAAGGTCATAGCTACTCCAACAAAGCCACACCTCCTAATAGTGCCTGTGAGTCTATGGGGGACATTTTCATTTAAACCACCACAAGTGCCATAGCTGGATCCTGAAGTAGGTTGATTCACATCTTCCTGAAGAACTGCCACACTCATTTCCATAGCGGCTGTATGAGTTTGCACTCCCACCAGCAATACATAAGCGTTCCTCTTACTCCATGGCTTAGTTATGGTTTCTATTTCTGTAAAGAGACGCCACGACCATGGCAACTCTTATAAGGAAAACATGTAATTGGGGTGGCTTGCTTACAGTTCAGAGATTTAGTCCATTGTCATTGTGGTGGGAAGCCTGGCAGCATGCAGGCAGACACGGTATTAGAGCTGAGATTCCTAGCATCTTGATCAGCAGGCAACAGGAAGTGGTCTGTCTCACTGAGCATGCTTGGGCATATATGAGATCTCAAAGCCCACTTCCGCAGTGATGCACTTCCTACTCCAACAAGGCCACACTTCCTAACAGTGCCACTCCCTTTGGGGACCACTTTCTTTCAAACAGCCACATCTACATCCTCACCAGCATGACTTGTCACTTCTTTTATTGATCTTAGTCATCTGACAGGTATAAGATATCACCTCAAACTAGCTTTGATTTGCATTTCCCTGATGGTTAATGGTGGTGAACATTTCTTTAAGTGTTTCTCAGACATTTGAGCTTCCTCTGTTGAGAATTTTCATTCTAGATGTGTACCATATCAGGTGGTGGTGACATACACCTTTAACCCCAGCACTTGGTAGGCAGAGGCAGGTGGATCTCTGGGTTCAAGGTCATCCTGTTTACAGAGTGAATTCCAGGACAGCCAGGGCTATGAAGAGAAACTCTGTCAAAAAAAATGTACCACAGTTCTTTATTGGATTATTTGTTTCCTTGATGTCTAATACTTTGAGTTCTTTATATATTTTGGATATTAGCCCTCTGTTGGATGTGTAGTTGGTAAAAATCTCTTTTTATTCTTATTGTTTGCTTGTTTGTTTTGTTTTTTCAAGACTAGGTTTCTCTGTGTAGCCCTGGCTGTGCTGGAACTCATTCTGCAGACCAGGCTGGTCTCACACTCACAGAGATCAGCTTGCCTCTGCCTACCAAGTGCTGGGATTACAGGTGTGTGCCACCAACACCTGACACAGTTTGTCTGTTTTGTGCCAATACCATGCTGTTTTTATTACTATAGATTAGTTTGTAGAAAGAAAGAACGAAAGAAAGAAAGAAAGAGGAAAAGGGAAGGAGGGGGAAGAAAGAAAGAAGCAGGTAGGGAGCAGAAAAAGAAAGAAAGAAAGAAAGAAAGAAAGAAAGAAAGAAAACAGAAGGAAGGAAGGAAGGAAGGAAGGAAGGAGCAAACAAACAAAAAAGGGCACTGGCTGATCTTACAGAGAACCCAGGTTGGAGTACCAGCATCTACAAGGTAGCTCACAGCTATCTGAAATTGCATTTCCAAGGTATCTGACAACCTTACACAGAATACATGCAGGCAAAACACCAATGCACATAAAATTTAGAAAGGGAGGGAGGGAAGGAGGGAGAGAAGGAAAGGGAGGAAGGGAGGGAAAAAGGAAACAAACAAACAAACAAACAGAGAGCAGTAGGGTCTCTGAGGCCTCTGGGGCTCTGCCATAGAAGCGAAGACCAGTTTCTCAGGTTTTATTCCTGGTTCCTGCAGAGGGCGCCAAATGCAAGGCAGCGGTTGATTAGTGCGTCAGGTGCACACAAGGCTCCTTCATGCTGAAGTTTGTTTCCCTTTGCCTCTTCTGTCCTAAAAGTAACTTGCAGGAGGGAAAGCTTATTTGGCTTATGGACTACATCACCCATAAGTCCATCACCTAGGGAAGACAGGGTAGGAACCTAAGGCAGGAGCTTGAAGCAGTAACCATGGAGGAACATTGCCTTCCTGGCTTGCTCCCTCTTGTAGCCTCGGCTATCATTCCTGCACAACCTCGCCCAGCTGCCCCGAGTAATGCTACCTACAGTGGGCGGGGCCCTCCCACACCCCTCCCACACCAGTTAGCAATCAAGAAAATGCCCACAGGTGTGCCCATGAGCCAACCTGGTAGAGGCAATACCTTCATTGAGGGGTCCACTTTCCGGGTGTGTCAAGTGATGCAAAGTTTGACACCTTTCTTACACCAACGACATCCCAGATTCCAGTTACTGTAACAAACCACCCAAAACTTAAAGCAACAACCACGTTCTCTCATGAGTTCTCTTGCTTAAGGTTTGGAACCACACTTAGCCAGGCAGGTCTGCTTCTGTGCCTTCATTCATGTATCCGGCACCTGGGTGGGCATGGCTGGACGGCAGGTCATCTGGACCCATCAGGCACAAGGCCTGCATGACCTTGCACAGCCATCTAATAAGAACTGGCTTTCTTCTGAAAAACTGGCTCCCTCTAGGGATATTCTGAGAAACTGTGTGCCGTATGGCTTAGCTTGAGGAGACCATAGTATTCCTTTGGTCAAAGCAGTCCCTCCCCTATTCAAAGAGGAGGAAGCCAGGACTTCATGGCTGGAATGGATGTGTATTTAAAGCCCCATGCCCCAGGCCCACTTTTCGATCATTTCTGCCTTAGATGCAACATTGGAAACTGGAGATAACAGAACCCTTGTAGTGTCATAAGTGACCCTTTCACACCTACAGAAGCTAGGAGAAATGGGAGGGGACCACTCTCTTCTGACACTAAGATTGTGTTTTAAGGAGAGTCGTCTGGGTCTGGGAAGGACTCAGGGTGGACCTCAGATAAAGGCAATCCATGCGGATTCACGTCCTCTGTAACAGGGAGCTGGGTGAGGTGGGGGTCCCTTATCCTACCACTCTGAAACAGGGGCTCACAGTGTTGATCTGGGTGGCTTTGAACTTGCTATGTATCCTAAGTGGACTGAATTCAAGATCCTTTTACCTCCATCTCCAAGTATAGGGATCGCAGATGTATGCGGCTACACCCAGCTTTACTACTGTGTCATATGCTGGGTGACCTCTGCCCCTGAACCTCTGGACACATGTGCAATTAACGTTGGCATGAAATCCTTGATCAGTGGCCAAGGGCCTTGACCCACACAGGTGGAAGGGCTGAACTTCACTGATGATTTCGACCGGCCTGCTCTGCTACAGGAGGTGGGTGGGGCTAGATTCCTGGGAGCAGTCACTCGGGCAGAGGCCGACCTCTACCCCGTCATGAGTTGTGCATGTTCTTCATCAATATGCTCAGTGTGCTCTCTATGCCCCTATTAGGTTGGTTGAGATTTGTGGGTTGCAGGAAATACCCAGATATGTCCTCCTGCTTTCCTTGCATACTAGTTGTTAGGCTTTCTCCAGAGACCACACTTGGCTTACAGATATGTCACCTTTACAGCTGGGTAGTGAGGCGTTCTGGGCTGGCCTCTGACAGATTGTGTCCCTGGGAGTCAGCTGAGCAGAACAGGGGCCTCTCGCTGGTGGTGAAATCCTCAAAAGCCGGTTCAGTACTGAAAGTGTAGAACTGCAGCCCAGGAGGCGTCAAAGCCATCTTGTGCCCTGCCACTCATTAGACACAAAGCCAGCTCCAGAATTAGTGAGAAGTGACATTTCTCCCAAGGCGTTGCCACTGCAGTTCAAGTGGTCCCTTCTGAGTGGCTGCCGATTTGTTCTCGGTGCCGTTCCAGCCTTGCTCTGCTGCTGCCATCCCCTGACACTTATCACTGCCAGTCTTTCTGGCTCAGCTCCCACACTGGGAGTCCTTTGTTCCCTGAAGGTCAATCAGTACAAATGGAGCATCCCACTGTGGCCGGGGAGAACTGACCCTCATGCTGCCACAGAAACGCAGTTTCTGCTTCTAAACTAAACACAGAATTGTGTGCGTGTCTGTCTGTCTGTCTGTCTGTCTGTCTGTCTCATCTCCCTCCCCTCTCTGTTTCCTTTCTTTCCCTTCTTCTTTCTATGATGTGGGTTACAGAGATTGAACTCAGGCCATCAAGTCCAGGGGCAAGTGTCCTACCGGTTGTACCATCTCATGACTCCATGCCACCCCAAAGCCGTTTTGTCAGGGTGTTCTCTCACTTCAACAGGAAAGGAAACTAAACAGCACCCTAACCCTTACTCCCACACTTCAGGGGTCAGCCAGGTAGCCATCATGTTTCTGAAGAATTCTCAGAGGCTAGACCCAATGTAATATTGTCACCTTTGGCATTATGGGTTCAGGAACCCAGCTGTGATTAACGCAGCAGACACCTTGCTTCTGGTTGTTTAAAAAGAGGCCTGGGACCCGAAACAGGCCGAGTAGTCTAAAGGAAGAATTTAACTGGGGGCCCTGGGGGCTGAGAGCCTGTGTGGCAGTTCTCTGCCCCTCTGGGTCGTGCTGGAGAGCAGATGGTGCTCACATTAGCAAAGGAGACTCTGGCCGCAGAGAGGAGGCAGAAAAATGAAGTGGAGCCTTTCTGAACACTGTCTACCCACCACTGGGCGTCTCACTTGTGACTTGATAGATACCACCCCGTGGCTGGCATAACCTCATCGGGTTGCCAGCTGTGACTCTGAAATCCTAGTCATAATCTCAGCCACTCATGTGACAGCCTCGGGGACAGCTGAGGGAATCCCTCGCCATCTCTGCAGAGTGCCCTGTTGGGGTACAGAGCAGCATCTACACAGACGAGTTGGTAGAGTTAGAAGAGCAGCCTATGGCTAACTCAGGAAGAGGCGCTGTACCAGGTGTGAGCTCAGGAAGTATCTTCCTGTGTTCTTCTTTCCACAGTGGAACCCCTCATCTAGGTCCATGCTGGCTATAATATTACCTCAGGCCACATTTTCCTGGCACATATGGGCTCTGTGGCCACCTAACGACTCTCTAAGGCCTCAAGCACTGCTCCCTAAGATGGGAGACTTAGGACAGAATGTGTCTTAGCTAGATTGACAGGTGACACAAAGTGTCTATGCAAGATGATCCTCACTCAAGCAAGATAAGAACCAGGATTAGGCCAGTAGAACTATGCTTGGTGATCTTTGGTAAGCCTTGCTACCTCCCTGGACAAGAGTTTCCTCTATTTTCCTCAAGGAAGCTGGGTGCCCTGAATCCAGCCATCTGCAAGTCTGGGAAGTAGAACCGACTCCAATCTCTCTGCTTTATCCAGCGTCAGTAGGCACTGTCCCAGAACCCACGGGAGATCAGGTCACAGCCAGGAATCACCTTTATTCCTTGATACCCAGATAACCCAAAATAGTTCTGTAAACAGCATAAATGCCTGCCTGCAAAGACACAGCCTCTGCCTATGAAGACGCAGCTCATCTCTCTCAGGAAATACAGTTCACAGTTCCCACTTGCTGGGTAACAAAGTGCTGCCTGCTGAGTTTCCAAGACTTAAGCTCACTGAAGAGCTTTTGTCTAACAGTCCAGAGAGCAACCTAGGAGGTGACAAGGTAGGTATGTGCATTGGGGACGGGGACAAAAAGAAATGTCTTTCCAAAATAGAGCCAAACCCCACTCAAGAAATATGGGAAAGGCAGTTCTCAGATAGGTGGGGCTAAGAAAAAAAGGAAGCCGTCAGGCACACAGGAGGAAAGACAAGGGTGTGCGAGATACAGGCACGGAAGAGGTCACAGGGCCCTTCCAGCAGGCAGCAAGGACTCAGCAGTGGAGCCACAGACTGGGAAAGCCAGCATGAGAAAACACCAGCACCTGCCCTGCTGAGGGTGTGTGGAGTGAGTCTCCCACACAGGACACGATTGTGAAGGGCACTGTCAAGGCAGAGGCCACGATGACACCTGGGATGTGACGCTGTCACCACTGTCCTTCTGGGAACTTCAAGAGGGGGAAGGTTTCTGTTCCGACCTGGTTATGGCTTTCTTAGTACTTCCAACTCCACACAAAGTTGTGGCTCTGACCAGTTGAAGGGTCCCTCGGTAGGTCTGAAGCTGGGAGCTGCACCACGAGAACATGCTCACCTCCTGTTTTGTGGTTCTTAAATCTTGAGAAACCTAACAGTTGGCTGCCTTGGGTAAGAATGGCTGTTGGAGATCTGAAGGATGCAGAAGCCAGTGCGCCAGCACTCCCAACCCCAGATGAGAGCAGAACAAAGCACATGAGCCCTGCCGATTCCTGTATGAATAACAGTGCTAAGCCAAGTCCATGGCCTGAGACGGCATCTTTCCAGAAGAGATAAGGCATTACAGCCAGCTGCTTAGCCAGATGAGGGAGGGGAGTCCCAGGACGGACATGGAGAAGATTTCTGGTTCTTTTAATTAAGACAGGATGCAGTGGTCCAAAATTCTCCCAGTCAAACTGAGTCAAAAACACATCTTAGCAGCAAGAGTGTATTCTTGTTTCGTCATATGAAGGTCGGTAGACACTGGCCAAGGAGAGGGTAAGGCCAGCTTGATGTGAGAGGCAGAGATACAGCCCCCAGTTACATGGGCTGCAGCCCACCTGTTCCTCGAGCTCCTCACGTGAAGTAACGACAGGGTGTGGAGTCGATGTAGCAGTACTGGGTGCACCGAAGGTCTCCATATGATCTGAGGGAGGCAAGGGTACCAATCAGGGCAGAGACAGCAACAGAGGGCATAGCGGGCTGGGAAAAGCACATTCTAGAAACTGCCATGCCCCTCGCTGAGAGCTCAGACCTAGGAAAACTCTTCTGCCTCATTTGGGGTGTGGAGTCCAGGAAGGCTGAGTTGGTCTCGAGAGATTTCTGCTTTGAGATCTAGTAGAGGGACTACGGTGGGCGGGACCGTTAGCCCAGATGTTAATCCATCATCTATGTGACAGTTACAACCTCCCTTCTAATGCCTAAGGGTGTCCAGAGCTATCTGTGACATCACTTAGTACTAATACAAATGTCCTCTATTTGTGCCCAAGGGGCAACACTGGCCTGGTAAAACTGCTAAGCTCTTAAAATTTGGCTACGGTGACTGAAGACCTGAATTAAAAATTCTAATGATCTTAGAATTGAGTTGCTGCATGGAATAGGGGCTGCCGTGTTGGAAAGTGTATCCCACACATCTGCAAATGTAAATGATAATCCCCAGTGTCTTGTCCACACGCATTCTCAACCTTATCTTGGAAGCTCAAGAGATCAGAGGAGCAGCTCTGGTGAGCTAGTAAATAAGGCCCAGGCTCCATTCAGCTATTAACTCTGAGTCAGATGCTGACACTATATGACTCTATAGAGCTGGTTAGCAGCTCAGTCAGGCCAGATCCAGTAGGTGGCTGTTAGGAGCCTTCCCTAGCTCAGGCGTGGGGCAGTGCACACATATGTAGTGAGACCGTGGCCGAGCCTACCCAGGGTTGGAGTCTGGGGGTGGCTGGAGGTGTGCCACTCCTTCAGCCAGGTTGCATATGCTAATGTGTGTTGGAGGGTGAGTGTTGAGAAAACCCCCGAGAGTACGGGGTGGAGGTGACTGTGGGACAGGTGATGTCTATTCCCCAAGCTGCTGAAGGTCTGCTGGAAGGTAAGGGTTGGGAGCCAAAGCTGAGGACATCGTTCTCAGGAGAGACTGACTCAGTGATCTAAAAGGCAGCAGAGGAGTGGCTCGCTAGAGCACCGTGCAGCTGAGTCTGTGAAGGTCAGGGGAGCACGGGACAAGTTAGCATTATTCTGTACTAGGGAAGGTCGCATTCTGGACAGGGGGCTGGGGTCTGGGGAAGCAAGGACACTAACACATTTGAATATCCACTGAGCATTCTCCAAGGTAGCAGGTCCTTGAAGGGGATATTTTCTTGGAGCGACTATGAACTGGCAAGATTAGATATTTTTCCCTTTATATTTTAAAAATTATGTGCATGTCTCTCTCTCTGTGTGTGTGTGTGTGTGTGTGTGTGTGTGTGATGGGGTTAGGAGTGTGTCATGGTGTATATGTGGGTGTCAGAGTACATATCTGAGGGGTCAGTTCTCTCCTTCCACCTGTCCACAGGTTCTGGGGATGAAACTCAGGTCACCAGGCCAGCATGATAAGTGCCTTTACCCACTGCATCATCTTGCTGGCTCTCCTTTTCCTTTCTTGTGGAACTGGGCATTAAATCTGGGCTTACTGAGTAATATTTTAAGCCCCTAATGTCACATATTAATTCTGGAATGATCTCGTTTAGATTTGTGGGAGGTGGTTCTTGTGCTCTGGGAATTGAGTTGGGTAGATGACAGACAGGGTTGTGAAATGGACTCATGCTGCCCGCTGCCCTCCTCTCTACTTCCTCCCAGATCACAGCCCAGTACCACCAGGGCTAGCAGGCCCAAAGCCTGCTCTTCTCCCTGCACAGGGTGATGCTGAGGGCTGGTGACTGCTCTGACTGCTGCCTCTTGGGCACTGTGACTATTATGTTCTCACTAGGGGAGCATGGATTCTATTCTATCCTACCTCACTGTCTAGAAACACAAAAAGCCATTAATATCAGTGAAGGAAAACAGGAAATGGGAGATGCTGGAAGAGTGTGGGAGGCCTCCCTACCCAGGGAGATAGGTCTCGCATGTCAGGTAGCCAAAGTCAGAGCCGTCACAGTCCTCCACGCCCTGGTGCCGGTAACCGTCTCCACAGTAGGCCCGGTGACAGTCTAGGGGAACAAAAAGTATAACCCTGAGAAAGGGCAGGGTGGAACAGGCTTGCCCACACAGTAAGGACACTGTTGCCCAGTGGAGACCCTACAG
>NC_022013.1:60575876-60614770 GCF_000317375.1 Microtus ochrogaster
AAAAAAAAAAACCAACTGATGGAAGGCTTCAGACCCATGCAGGACCAAGTGCCACACTGACACACCAGGGCTTTTGGTAACATGCCTGCCATTTCCTTGTCAGGTGACAAGAGGCTTCATGTCATCTGCAAAACTGGAAAGGGGACACTGCCTCCCCTTCATAGTACTACTATGGAATATTGGTAAGCTAAGGCTTAGGGACCCCCTTGGTGAAGCATCTGTCAGCACAGAGTCCTGGCGAGACCACCTGAGGGACTATGTGACCTCCACAAAGGCTTCTAACTTCACACAAGGAGTAGTACTCCATCCATCCATCCGTCTGCCTGTTTGTCCATCCATCCATCCATCCATCCATCCATCCATCCATCCATCCATCCATCCATAATCCATCCACCTATACAGGGACTTGTTATATAAGTCATACTGGCCTTTTTACTCTTGGAGATCTTCCTGCCTCAGCTTCCCAAATGTGCCACCCTGCCCAGCCCACCCTCGTTTTTAGAGGAAACGGAGACCTCACTACTTTGTTTTGACTGCGACAGCTCCTACTGAGGGAATTCTGGGGAGAGCCAGTACCCCACAGAGGGTCATCCAGAAGTTTCCAGGGGACTGATGAAGCACCACAGATGGAATAAAAGCCTCCTGTGGTTTCTCAGCCCCACCGTGGGGTGGAACTTCATCTTGGGTCAGTAATCTGTCCTCTGAGCTTCTAGAGGACAAGGACAGCAAAGGGGCCCACACTTCCCCAGTTTTGACCTGAGCAAACCGAGTCATGAATGGATACACTGACCCCAAGTCACATCCAGACAACCTCCACATGTCAGGTAGAGGGATCTTTGAAGACATGAGCCACTGTCCTGTTAAACCTTCCTCAGAGTCAAGAGAGCCAGGTTCAGCTGGAAATGGCCCTCCGGTACCATCCTGCTCGAGCTGGGTGACAAGCAGAGCCAGCAGCTGAATTCTGTTTTGTCACTGAAAACTGTACTTCTACCTCGCCTCCTGCTCTGGTCACTTTATGTAAAAAAACGAAACAACAACAACCCCCAAACCAAAAGAGGATCATGGTGAATCCTCCAGAGCCAAGTCCTGGCACTATCACAGGAGGGGGAGGGGGTGCTGGAGACCCACATCTCTACTGACAGGGCTGGCACCCAGTGTCCACCTAGGAAAGGAGTTCTGATCCAGTCTCTGCCCCTCTTTCTGCCTCTCTAGGGTGCTGAGTGATGGCTATCACCTTTCTCTTCTGAGCTTGCAAAGAAGTAGGGCTTGGACGAAAGAGCACCAGCAACAAGGAAGGCCTCTCTGGGAGACATGATCCTGACCACCTCCCCTGTTGATAGGCTTGAGTGAGGGAAGAATTAGCATGCAGCCTGGATTTGGGAAGAGGCTCTCCAAAGCAGTCCCTGGTACATTGCCCCTTGCCTTTGTCTGGGACCATCAAAGCTGGCAGCCAGGGCTTACCCCACCCCCTCACAACTGAGGACTCCCAGGCTGGGCCTCACTCACCAATGCAGTCGTCTCCCACGTCATGATTACCATCATCACACTCCTCCCCAGGCTGCAGGACGCCATCCCCACAGGTGCCATGTTGGTTTATGGTGTAACCCAGAGGGTAGAAAGGGGTCAGCTGGGCAAAGAAACACACAGCCATTAACAAGGGTGGCATGTCCCAGCCAGCCACAGAGCAGGCGGGTTTCTGGCCCTGGAAACAGATGCTCTGGGTCTGGGAGGCATCCCTTAGCTTCCTTCAGAGAGGGGAATGAGAGGGACCATCTTTCCCAAAGGAAATCCTGGCTCAAGAAGAGCTTCTGTTTGGGAATGGGACTGAGGGGGGCTGCTCAGAAGACGAGGGAGGGAGGCTATGTAGCTCTCCTGCAGACACAGCAGAAGCACAGTCCGGACTCAGTTGTCTACTCTCCTCTCTTCTAACGGGAGTGTCCCTTTCCTGACTGAGGACAAGAGGGTCACATCCCAATGAGCCTGCCCTAGAGTACCTGGATAGGGAGCCAGCCAAGGCTGTCTTTGAAGTACAATGATCGCTGGTCTCTGCGGAAGGCAATGGCGTTCTGAGTGTTCAGTTTCTCAAGCTCCTCCTGGTTGTTGACCACAAAAATCTGCCAGAGAACGTAGTGTTTAGCATCCAGAAAAACGTCCCCGCAAGACAGGGAGAGCCAGAGGAGCGGTCAGTCTGTCTACTCCTCATAGGGAGGCCTGCCAAGATGCCTACGCTATGTCAATCCAGTTCAGAAAGCCCAAGTTTAAAACAAAGCTATCCACTTTGACTTAACATATTTAAATGTTTTTTTTGACATGTTACCAAGGCTTAAATGATGATGCTACACATGTAAGTAAAATTTGACATCTGGAAACCACTCTTCAACAACGATAGGCAACGATGATCATTAAAAGCAGCACCGTGCATTGTGCTCAGGGAACACGAGGCAAGCACTAACTATTGGGCTGCATCCTCAGCTGAAACCGAACTCTTTCAGACACTATAACCTCAACCACATCAGAGTTAGTCTTGAGAGTTAAAACGTGGAGGAAATGTCCCTCAGTAGCTTCACTTCCAAATTAGCATTCTGTTTCTTTTCTTCTGATTTGGTCCCCACTTTGCAATTTCCCATTGTGAATGGATTGTCATTGTATCAAGGGGAAGTAGACTTCCCTAAAGGACATCACGAAGGCCTATGCTCAGGTAGAAAGGACGATCAGTACCCACCCGTACCGTGCCCTGAAGAGTCTTACCGCGGGAACTCGGGGGGAGCCAGGCCCATGGGAGGGGTTATTCCCATTCACTGGGGGTCCACAAAGGCATCTTCCTGGAGGCCCTGGATATCCTCTTTCTCCTTTGAGTCCCATCACAAGTTGTCCTAGGAAGCAAAGGAAGCAACAGACTGCTGTGTTACTAGAGCCAAGCAAGTCAGGAGACGGGAGCGGCTGTGCAAGGCAGAGAAGTGAAAACCTAGGGCAGACGAGGGGCAGAGGGAGAGGCCCAGCCATGGCGGGGGGATAAGGAAAGAACAACCCTCAAACGACAGTCCCCCTCAGCCCTGCCTTGAAGACACACAGACAGCAGGTCCTGTAGCAGCCTGAGCTCATTTCTAACAACCTGTGTGAAAGATGAGGGTTTCGCGGGACCTGCAGTCTTGACACCCGGAGGCTGATCCAAATGACTAGATCGCCTGTTGATTAGCTCTAGATGTCCTTGTGGGAGGACATGCCCCGTTTGTGACCATTAGTAAAAGGGTCTTCTGGCAGATGGATGTGCAGTGGATGGAAAACTTACACTGGATTTTAAGAAAATGGATTTGGTCTTCTATGTGGGCAAGGAGGGAGGCTGCACACACAAGGAAACAGGATGGAGGCTGAAGGACAACTTTGGGGAGTTTGTCTTCTCCTTCCATCACATGAGACCTGTACATGGAATCAGGCCACTGGGCGTGGCAACAAGAGCCTTTACCCACCGAGCCACTTTGCCATTCCAACTTCCACTGTATTTCTTATTTGTTTGCTTGTTGTTTTTATTTTTATTTATTTATTTATTTATTTATTTATTTATTTATTTATTTATTTATTTATTTATTTATTTATTTATTTATTTATTTATTTTTGGTTTTTCGAGACAGGGTTTCTCTGTAGCTTTGGTGCCTGTCCCGGAACTAGCTCTCGTAGACCAGGCTGGCCTCGAACTCCCAGAGATCTGCCTGCCTCTGCCTCCCAAGCACTGGGATTAAAGACGTGCTCCACCACTGCCTGGCACTTGCACTGCTATTTTAAGTTTCTTATATAGAGGATATTTACTTTTATTTATATAGAGGATGTTTACGAAGAAATTTTGGGTGTGTGTTTCTTTCTCATTTCTCCTGGAAGAAATGAGAAAAAACCCCAGACATCCATAAATTTGTTTGTTTCCTTTTTTCAGTGCTGTGGATGGAACCCAGGCCTTTGGATATGCTAGATAAGTGCTCTGCCACCGAGCCACACTCAGCCTTTGGGCATCCATAATTTTAAAAGTGTTCAAGATGTTTCCATTGTACATCAAGATGAGGAACCACTAGGGAAATGGTACATGGATAGAATATCCCCCCCCTCAAATCATCTGCCTCCATCCCTCCCTTCACCAAGGGCCTGTTAGGATCCTTCTGTTCTCAGCACAATCCTCAGCTCCTCTGGAAGCCTTCCCACATCCTCCCACTGTGGCTCATCAGCTTTGGTACCTTCACTTACATCTGCTCTTCGCGGTACTCCAGTCTGCTCACAAGCCTACACCCAGAGGACAACATCAAGGCCTCTCTTCCTGCAGGTCAAGATTTGACACATTTGGAACAGAGTGTCTGTTCAATGATTGAATGATTAATTGAGATCAAAGGTCTTTGTGAAAGACTGGAAGTCACGACTGTCTGACAGGACAAAGAACCAGAGGACAGGGCAGGATGAAAGACTGATGAGCATATGCCCCTCCTCCAGGGACGGTGAGGACATTGGAAACCAGCCTATCTTTAGTCATAGGCAGTCAGCGGGGCAGCCAGGAACTGGGAACAGACTCTCTAATGCTAGGACGGCAGGAAATCAAGAGAACCCAGGGAGAAATATCTGATCAGGATCCACAGGGAAGAGGACCCGGTGGAATGATCCCACCTCCTTAAGGCTTCCTGAGCCAGCTTACAGACTGGTCCAACAGCGGATGTCAAGTTACAGCTCTAACAAGGAATAGGAATAGAATTCTGTGGGGAGAGCTCCTGTCTTGGGTTCTGACTTTTCAGAAGACTTCCAAAGAGACAAAGATACCACCAGCTCCGAAACATCCTGGGTAAAAAACCCTGGGAATGTGAGGAGTTTCCAGCTGGAGAAGCAGGACCGTGATGTGAAGAAGTATGAGGGCGGTATCAGAGCAGCCTTCTGGAATGTTCTATGACCCCAGAACCATAGTCTCAGAAAAAGTCAGACCTTTCCAGATACTTAGTTAATCGGTGGGTGTGGCTGAGATCTGCACTCATGCTTCACCTTTCACCTAGCTCTGCCCCATTCAGACAGACAGATCCCAAAAATGGGTGCTTTCGGGAAGCTGTCAATCCCAGGCACCATATGGATTTGTTTATACCCTGTCTGGGTACAGGAAAGAATTATCCAAATCCATAATTGTATTACTTCAAATTACATCTTAAATTTACCTTTATTCCTTCCTCACCCCACCCACCCTGTCCCTGTAACTTGAGTGATTAAAAAGTTCCTACCCTCTCCAACCCCTCCAGCACCTGCTGGCCCCATGGTGCTGAGAACTAGACCTAAGGCAGCTTCCCAACAGGACGTGGCAAGGAGCCTGCTGCCACCGCTGCAGTTTCCCCTCTGCTTCCGCTTCCTCCCAGTTGGCAGAGGACATCCATCACCCTGCCAGCTTCCTGCCATGATGCTCTGAAGGGCAAAACAACTGGAACTGCTTCACCTGGATAGCTGCCATGCCCTGTTGTCAGAGGACTGGTGTGGGAGGTCCTTCTGTCTATGTGTTGCTTTTATTGGTTAATGAATAGAGAACTGCTTTGAGCCTGTGGCAGGGAGGGACAGAGCTAGGTGGGGAAAGCTAGTCTGTCCGCTGGGAGAAAGAAGGGTGGAGTCAGAGAGACTCCACGTAGCCCCGCAGGAGATAGACGCTGGAATTTTAGCCCGTAAGCCACAGCCACGTGGTGATCCACAGATTAAAAGAAATGGGTTAAATTAATATGTAAGAGTTAGTCAATAGCCGGGCGGTGGTGGCGCACGCCTTTAATCCCAGCACTCGGGAGGCAGAGGCAGGCGGATCTCTGTGAGTTCGAGACCAGCCTGGTCTACAAGAGCTAGTTCCAGGACAGGCTCCAAAACCACAGAGAAACCCTGTCTCGAAAAACAAACAAACAAAAAAAAGAGTTAGTCAATAAAAAGCTAGAGCTAATGGGCCAAGCAGTGATTTAATTAATACAGTTTCTATGTGATTATTTTGGGGCTAAGCGGCCGGGAACCAACAAGTAGCCCTTCTCCAACAGAGGACCTGGCTTTCCATCTTTGCCCAGGAGCTTCCTGTGGGAAGCGGGTCCAGAGAGGATGGTATGAGATAGAATGGCAATCAAAAGGCTGTGTGAAGGTTTAGGAGCCACATGTGGAATCTGAACCACGGTGACCACTAGACAGCTGGACCAGGGCATCCTTAAGGAAGCTCAAGGTTCTTAAACCTAAAGTAAGGACTGGGATAGACCAGAGTTCTTTGATGTGTTCTCTGGAGCCCAAGGATATCCCAAGAAGAAACTGAGGAAGTTTCTTCTTGAATAACTTTGAGGCTTTTTGTTTAGCCTGTTTCCTCCAGGCTAATCTCAGAACTTCCCACCCTCTTAAATGTATACTGCCTATGCCACAATATCTGGTAGGTTGGGGCTTTTATCAGATTAAAATTGTGGGGAGTCACTCCAGGGACCTGCTCTAACTCTGTATTATTATCCAAGTTAGGCACCGGGAGCTCCCTTCTAAACCCCTACCTATGATCCCAGCCCCCAGATGTTCACAAAGCGCAGGGAGACTGCCCTATTTCGCCTCTTTGTCCTCTTCAGCCCCCTTCCTCTCAGCGGCTCCTCAGAAAGGAAGTGATTTAAAGAGAAGCTGTAGAAAGAGGCATCAGTCAGAGATGGCCTACCACCCCCACGAGGCTGCAGCTGTAAGCCAGGAGCGACAGAGTAAGCCTCTGTAGGGACCAGTCCCTGTGTGCTTCCAACTACCAGATGCCATGGGGGATGTGAGACTGTCTCAGTTCTCAAGGTGGTTGGCGTCTAGAAGAAAGATGAAACCCATCTGCAAAAGGCAAGAGTGAACTGGGGGTAGCATGTTTGTCTAGCGTGTATGAAGCCCTGTGCTCACCACCCAGTCAGACACACACACACACACAATGGCAGAGCCATAACAGAAAAGACAGTGTGTCTGGTTGGGAGAGGACAGGTTGTACCGGGAAATGAGCATATCCATCTGGGAGAGATGGGACTAGAAGGTCAGAGAAGGAAAACAAAACTGTGCTGGCTGCTAAGTCCTTTGGTTCCAATTCTCAAAACTGATGGCACGAACGTGGCTTTGTGGGAACCTGCTCACAGAATCCCAGGCTCAGGAAGAAACCTAAAGTCAGATGGGGCCAGTTGACACAAAAGCATATTTCAAGGCCCAAGAAAGTTCTTTCCATGGGCTGAACCAGGCTTCCACCCTGGTGTCAGTCCCTGACTGGTAGCTCGAGACGCTCTAAGAATTTGAGTCTTCGGATGCTGTGATGTCCAAGCACACAGCCTGAGCTAATGATCCCTCTTGGCAACCATGGACCATTAACATAAATAAGAGGAGGGCGAGGAGTAGGTCAAAGCAGGAAGGCCCTTCCCCAGCGTTTTCTTTCCAGGACCTTCACTTGGCCCTTCTGTGGCAGTTAAAAGGGTACGAAAGAAAAAAAGCCAATTGATTCTTCATGGCATCTTGACAGGACGAAGGACCAGAGCAAACTTTCTTTTGTGTAAGGGATCTAACAGAATAGAACTCTTCATGACAACCTCACTATGTGGTGGCAAGGAAGTTCCCATAAACACAGTATGAGAAATGCATTGTGGAATTTTAAAATGTTCCCATTTTATTAAGAAAAAAGTTTAATAAATTTGTGGTTTCTCTTGTCTAGCTGAGGACAGCCCCAGAAAAGCTGTCTTTATACAGGTGATGAGCTCTAAAGGCCTTACATTGAGCTGATAAAGGAATAAAATAAAGGGCTTAACTACTCAAATAGTAAAAAACTAGAAACAGACATGGTTCGTCTTCAATGATCAACTCTTAATTTCTTTTTAGCAGTTCCTTCCAATGTAGCCATTATCTTCTATGTAAATAAACAATTTTTCCTCACACTGTATAAGACAGAAAAATCTGCGATGGCTTCCTTGCTTCTGGGTTTAACATAATGTTTGGAGCCATGAAACACGCTTTTCCCCAAAAGATTTCAGTTGATGAGATAGATACCCTTTTCACCTTAAGGATAAATGATATCACCAATGTAAATTACCCCCTCTCTATTTCCTCCATGTGTTATCTCAAATGTTAAAACAAAGTGAGCCAAGTCATGGAGAAATTATGTAGGTTTGTGAAAGAGCCCCTGTCAGTTTCTAACAAGAGACACAAAGCGGAGCTCTGCCAGTTTCTCCTTGTGGCCTCTGAGGGGCCTAGCTAGGAGATCAGCTATGTAGGTCAAGTGAAGCTGCAGATGGAGCACTGGAGGTCTTACCTGCAGATGGGGCACCTGGAGGCCCTGGAGGACCTTGACGACCAGGTTGACCTGGAGGCCCAGGCTTGCCTGGTGGGCCCATGATTCCACTGTCTCCCTTCTGACCCTGACAAATAGAAAGATAGAGCCTGTTGTGATATCATGGCATAACGAAGTTCCTTCTCTCTTGCCTCTAAATCAGAGACCACCTAGCTTAGACAAGCAAGGACTCTAGGTGGGATAGAACTGGTCTCCAGCACCCAGCTTCTGAGAGGGACGGAGCTAGTGATCTACATAACTTTGAAGACCACATTAAGTTTTGCTCTGCTCCAGAAACAAGGCACAGGACAACAGAACCAACCCACCTCCTCCCTTGGCATGAGTTAGAATATGGTGTCTCAGGGTATTTGTGCAGTACCCTCACGTTGAGGTAGCTGAGGTAGATCTATAATTTAAGCTTTCATTTACTTGTTAGCGTTACTTTCATTCTGTTGGAAGAGTTTTTTTGACCACAGACTTCCCATTGTTCTCTTGGTAGAGACCCAGGTCCTTACTGAACCCAAGAAGCTGGCCATGTCCCTGCTCTCTAGCCTTAAGTCAGAGCTTTTGTCTATTGTGTTTTGTTTTTGATGTTGTTGTTTGAGACAGAGTTTCTCTTGTGCAACAGCTCTGGCTGCACTGGAACTTTGGAGACCAGCGTGGCCTCAAACTCACAGAGATTTACCAGCCTCTGCCTCCCAAGTGCTAAAATAGCATGTACCACCATGCTGGCCAGAGTTTGTTTGTTTGCTTTTGTTTTTAGTCAAAAGCACCATGATTCTTATGCCACTTCTTAAAAAATATTATCTCCCTGCCTCAAACTCCTCCTTATGACTCTTGGCTTCAGTTTTCAGCCGTGATGTCTAAGCAGCAAGGTCTCCCTTGATCTCCTCAGGCTGCACTGGTGTTCTTTCCACATTCTCTCAAAACTTTCCTTTTCAAGCTGGGGGTTGAGGTGCAAGTCTGTCATTGCAATACTCAACAGACTGAGACAGAGGGATTGTTGCTAATTTAAAGTCATCCTGGGATACACGGTGAGTTCTAATTATAAGCTACCCAGAGCTACAGTGTGAAACAGCCTCAGAAGCTACAGCGTGAAACAGCCTCAGAAGCTACAGTGTGAAACAGCCTCAGAAGCCAAGCACACCCCCACGTGCACATGCGCGTGCACACACACACACACTCACACACACTATGGCTCTTCCTATTTATTTCAGATCACTGCTCATGGATTATTATGTGGTTAGTCATCACTGTCTCCCCATGAGACACGAGCTCCATGTGGGCTAGAATCTACCATGTTCATCTTCTCCTCCCAGACCAAATGAAGGAGGAGAAAGAAGTTGGCAGCACATGGGGACAGATTTTTGATGATCTGTTAGTCAAGGTATTTTACCTTCGCAGTGAGGCGCTGGATAACTTCATGGCATGGCTTTGTGATTTGGTTTTACCTTCTCTAAAGTAGGGCTAGTACATACATTTCCACCTGAGTGCACTGTGAGGGTAACAAAGACGGCAGAAATGAAACTATGGTCTGTGAAGAACGAAGTGTGTTGGGGGGAGACACGCTGATCATTCTAGTGACTGGCCAGGCTTCATCTTCTCCCATGGTAGAAGAAATTCTAATCTCCTGAGAGCTTTTTGGAGATTCTAACTGGAGAGAACAACTACTCGAATACTGTTCGTCAAAGAACAGCCCTCTAAGGCAGAGACAGGTGGATCTCTGTGAGTTCGAGACCAGCCTGGTCTACAGGAGCTAGTTCCAGGACAGGCTTCAAAACCACAGAGAAACCCTGTCTCGAAAAACAAAAAAGACACCCCCCCCAAAAAAAAAACAAAAAAAAGAACAGCCCTCTACTGGAGAAGGTCATCACTAGCCAATCAGACAAGTTTGGAAGACACACATGGAATCGTGAGCTCCCTCTCAGCATCTAGACCATTTAGATCAACCACAATGGTCAATGGATAACCATGTCAAATATCCTTAACACCTAAGGAGTCCTGATTGCTTAAAGACAGTCAGACCTGTAGATACTTCATTTCCAATCACACCACTGGCTCAGTGAGGCTCTGTCCTAACAACATGGCCCTGGGGACCTACTCCGTAATACCAGAGGAGTTCCTAAACTTGTCCCAGGGAAGCCACGAGGTTAGTTTGTTTCCAGTTCTGTCCACACAGAGGAGGCTGTTAATCCTCAGGCCAGGCTGAAGCATTCCACACGATAACCAAGATGGGCCTCAGGATGGCAAAGGAAGTCACACCAGCTTAATATAACCAGCAAAGCTTGTTTTCCTAACAGCCAGGCCAGCTGGCTCTGCGCACAGGAAGTGTACGGCTTGAAGGAGCTGGAAACACTCCTCGACCCTGACACCAGGAGTCTTCAGCTTCATTGGTCGTGGCCAGGTCTTTACCGCAGGTTCCACTGAACCCAACTGTCTGGAAAGGACTCTCTATCCCTTATCTTCTGTGAGCTTAGAGGTTTCTCTTGAAGTCATTCTGTCTCCTTAACTAAAGTTTTTTTTTTCTTTCTTGTGGTTCTAGGATTTGAACTTGGGGCCTTTTGCCCACTGGATATATCCTCTGCCACCAATCCATATCCCCATCTCCTGAAGGTGTTGGTGATCAGGTCAACAACAGCTTTCCTGGTCTTGCCTGCCAACAGTCCGGAAGCAGGACCATGATAAAGAACCAGAGCAAGTGGGAGGAACATGTGCCCAAAATTGTAACTCTGGCCTTGAAGATGACTCAGCTCCCGAGTCTCGCCAGCTCCACTTCCCTGGCCCCTAGTTAACTTGTGAATCAATGGGAGAGACTGGGTTAAATGATCTCTGAACTCCTGTGTTGGAAACTGTACTCTGGATTCTTCCTAGAGTTTTGTTGCCTAGTTTGGGATTAACCTACCAGTTACTCCTAGAAATCATCGTCCTTCTGGATATACGACTCTACACTAGGAGTGAATTCGAGGTACGAAGGAGGCTCCAGGGCAGGCTTCCAATAACAGTCGAGGTGTCTGCAGAGTAAAAAGGTCCTGCAGAGTGTGTAAGGCAAGGCCCTGCATCTCGAAGGTCATCCCTAGCCAATCGTACAGCTTTGGAAACCACACACGGAACAGAGAGTTCCTGCTCTCTCCTCCCAGCAATCTATTGCTTCCTTGCTTATGAAAACACAATTCAGGGATTTTTAGGAGAATGCATGAGTGTCTACAACAAGAAGCTGAACACACTGTGACTTTTAAGCTGTAAGTGAAGGACAAAATAACTACTTAGTGGCATGAAAGAAATCATTTAAAATATGAGAAGAAAGACTTCTGAACTACACGCAACCTCAGCATGTCTGATGAGGAAGCAGGAGCAGCCGGAGTTGGAGGCCAGCCTGGGCTACACGAGACTCTCACTCAAAGCAACAACAATAAATGAATCAACAACTTTTAAAGTGAAAGAAAGATTCCTGGATGGAGAGAATCCCAGATCAAACCCTAACCACCAACAGGGTGGAGATGAGAAGCCAACCAGCAGGACAGATTTCAAATATTCTCAGGACAAAGAAATAGGAAATGTCTGAAGTGATGGACGTATCTATTGACCTGACTCAGTCACTCCACAATGTATGTATGTATACATACATACATATATATATACACATATATATATATCACAGTGTACCCCATAATATATAAAAACAATTAAAATGTTTTATGTCCATACTCAAAATGACATTTTTCTTTTACATACTAAAAATCATTAACATTAAGAAGGACACATAAGTACACATATTAATAAGTACTAATTTTCAAAATTAAGGTTATTTACATATGGTCTTGTGTCTGTGGGTGTGCAAGCAGAGGCCAAAGGTCAGCATTGGGTATCTTCCTCAATTTCTCTCTACCTTATTTGAGACAAGGTCATGGATTCCTCTGGAGCAGCTGGGACTCTGCCTTCCTGGGGTTGGGATTACAGGTGTGTGCTACCACACGGGCTTTGTCACGTGAATGCTGGGGACCAACTCAGCCCTCATGCTTACACAGGAAGCATTTTACCCACTGAGCCACTGCCCCAGTCCCTGAATAAAGCTGGGTTTCAAATATCTATGATAAATAAAAAGACAGCAAACTGCTGCTGCTGATAATTATAAATAATAAGAATAATAAATAATAATACATATGTAGTAAGACCAAAGTCATCTTGCTTAAATAGTGAGATCCTTTCTTAAACAACAAACAACAAAAACAAAAGGTAAATGGCATCTCTGGGACTTATCTGTCCACTTCAGAAAATGCTATTTTTTCCTGTGGGCACTTAGTGCAGTCTCAAAACCAGTCCAGAAAATTGAGCCTGCCCTCTTCCTTTCCCAGTTCATAACCTGGCTTACCCTGCTAACCAGGGGTCTCAGAACAAACAATTTCCCTAAGCTCTTAACAAACCCAATGAAGAGGATCACTTCCAACTTAGGGGTTTGTGTAGTGAAAACTGTCTCTAAGGTTCAAAAGACCTGTTAGCCACAAGGACATGACTAGGCTGTTCTCTAGAAGTCAATTTATATCTAGTATGCTGAGGCAAAAAGCAGGTTTCCTGTATAATGACCGTCCCCAGTTACCTTGGTTAAGATGTGTGCATTCCTGCTGGGCAGTGGTGGCGCACGCCTTTAATCCCAGCACTTGGGAGGCAGAGGTAGGCGGATGTCTGTGAGTTCGAGGCCAGCCTGGTCTACAAGAGCTAGTTCCAGGACAGGAACCAAAACCACAGAGAAACCCTGTCTCGAAAAAAAAAAAAAAGATGTGTGCATCCCTATGAACTAGGGCCACTGTTGCTTCTGCTCTTGAGTGGAGCTGGTAACCTTGAACCTTGGTTTAGCTGAGAGAAGTCTGAAGGTCAGTAGTGAGACTGCTCTGTCCACTAGCCCTGAGGAAGCCTGAGTCCAAGGCTGTAGGATGACCCTAGTTGACTGCTGCAGGTTTTTCCACACACCTCCAGAAGCTGTGCCCTCAGTGGGGTAAACCCTGGAATCCTTACCTGCTTGCCTCGTTTTCCTGGTCTCCCGGTGGGGCCTCGGTGTCCTGCTAGCCCAGGCTCTCCCTTTGGACCCATTTCACCCTAGGGAGAAGAGAGAGAAGCAAGAGAAAGAGTGGATAGATCTATGCTGGTCTGTCCAATCCCTGGCTTCCAGTGCCTGCTAGTCTTCATCTGAAGTCTCTTCCAGGTAGACTGTCCTGGGAGCATGGGAGACTGACCTGAGCTCATATCCAGGAAACAGGAAAGAAAGAAGGTGCTCCCCAGGGTGTGACTTAGTGCTGCACGCAGTTGGTGCTCTGGTGGTCAAATGAGAGAGACAACCCCGTCCACAGCGGTCAGCGCTGGCTTCTGCATTTCAGTCACACCTGTGCCTGGGTCACCACAGGCTGCAAAGAGGCTTTCTTGCGTAGCTGAAAGTTTGCATGATGATTTTTTTTTTTATGTTTTGGTTTTAGTGCAAACTCACACATATGAGTTATTTTTGTTTTGTTTTTATGTTTGAGAACAGTATTGTCCACTGTAGTGTTTGGTATTTTATAGGATTTATTTAGGATTATATAGTTTTCTTCCTTTCTTCCTTGCTTCCTTCCTTCCCTTCCTTCCCTTTCTTCCCTCCTTTCCTTCCTTCCTTCCTTCCTTCCTTCCTTCCTTCCTTTCTTTCTTTCTTTCTTTCTTTTTTTTGTTCTTTCTTTCTTTTTTCTTTTTTTTGAAATGGGGTCTCATTATATTATTATGTTGCCCTGACCGGCCTGAAATTTGATATGTAGGCCAGGCTAGCCTAGAACTCCTAGACATCCAACTACCTCTGCCTCCTGAGTGCTGGAATAAAAGGCGCGTGCCACTCTGTCCAACAGTTCTCCACACTTTAGTAGATATTATTTTGAGTTCCAGCTCACTTATGTCCACTCAGACAACTCTCTTTTTGAGATAGGGTCTCCTGTAGCCCAAGCTGTCCTCTACCCCCTACGTCACTGAAGATGGAACTGAAGTTGGATCCTTTTACCTCCTCCTCCCTCATGCTGAAGTCACAGAAATGTACCACTGTTCCCAGCTCAGATGAAAACCCTTTCTCTGAGGAGAGATCTTTCAAGCACGTGTTTAAATAATCACCATAAAAATAATATTGAGGGCCCGAGAGATAGCTCAGCAGTGAAGGGCACTGGCTGTTCTTCCAGTCCTAGGTTCAGTTCCCAACAACCACATGGTGGCTGACAACCATCTATAATGAGATCTGGTGCTCTCTTTTGGCATGCTGACAGAACACTGTATACATAATAAATAAATCTTTAAAATGTTATTAAAATATGGAAAACAATGTAAACTATATTCCTAGTTAAAAATATTTTTTTCATAGTTCAAGGACAACCTTTTGCAAAACTTATTTGTCAGACTGTCAAAATAGTTATGTGCGTAAAGGTGCTTGCTGCTGAGTCTACAGACTTAGAAATGGAGAAACAACTTTCAGTAGTTGAACTCTGACCTCCATATGTGTACTTTGGCAAGTATAACACACACACAAAAATACATTTTTTCATCCATCTTAGCTTTTCCTTAGTTTTGCCTGTTTGCCGTATATGATTCCCATCCCACTCACTGCTTCTGGGGATTCTGGACACATGGGAGCATTATTTCTATTTCAAGCAATTGCCCTGCATCCCAAACCGCACCACCAGCATGGCCAGTGTAGCATTTGCTACCAGGGAGTTTCTACTTATCAGAAGCCAGTGCCCATGACAGACCTCCCTAGCCACTCAGAGACAGCAACAGACACCCAGCCTCCTTTTCAGGTTCTCTAACACAACAGAAAATTCCAGTGGATACCTATAGGTGGTGAGGATCAAGCCCAAGCAGCTCTTTCAGCCCAGCACAGGATGACCCTGTCTTTCCCCAACTCACTCAGCAGCTGAGAAGGCTCACTGGTTGTCCAGAGAACCCAAGTTTGGTTCCTAGTACCTTTATCACACTGCCTGCAACTCTAAGCAGTTCTGAATTCTCAGAAAACTTTCAACTTCAGGAGTGGTGTAGGAGATCCTTCTGTTTGTGTGTTGCTTTCATTGGTAAATAAAGAAAGAAACTGCCTTGGCCTAGATGATAGGGCAGAACTTAGGTAGGCGGAGAAAACAGAACTGAATGCTGGGAGGAAGAAGGGCAGTCAGAGAAGCCATGTAGCCTTCACCGGAGATGGACATGATTTAGAATCTCTGGTAGGCCACTGCCACATGGGGATGCACAGATTAATGGAGATGGGTTAAATTAAGATGTAAGAGTTGGCCAATAAGAAGTTAGAGCTAATGGCCAAGCAGTGTTTTAATTAACACAGTTTCTGTGTGGTCATTTCGGTGTAAGCTAGCTTGGTGGCCAGGACAAACAAGCGGTTCTCTCCCTGTAACACAGAAAGATCCAAGGCCTCCAGCCTCCACGGACACTGACATTTATGTGTACATGCCTACACACAGACCCACACAGTATGTACAATTAAAAATGAATCTTTGAGAAGAATTTTTCATAGGCCCATGTAGTCTTTCTACCGTGTTCGGGATTCTCAGTAAGGAGAGTGTGATGGGTCAATGAGCCATGACAATGTCTCACCATTTCCCTGGGCTGTTTAAAGAGGTCCAGGGCATGTCTTGTTTGGCTAGAAGAAAACGTCAGCATAAAAAAGTATGTGAATTTTTAAAAAGAGATTATCAGAAGGAAGTGTGGCCCTTCTCTTTATCAACTAGAAGCAGCCAGTAATTTCTTGATCTAATTTCTCTCCTAAGACCTAATTATGGTTATCATATCAGCTCTGTCTTAAAACAGCCTGCCATGGAAGGGGAAGACAGCTCTTTTGTTGCCAAGTCTAGTAAATGGTGCAGAAGCCAGAGAAACTGTCATATTTAATTTCACAGAGATTTATGAGTCTTTAATGGTTACTGTTGCAGGAAATGAAAACCTAGACCAAATATCTTAAGGGGCTCACTTCTCTTTTGAAGTTTGCTTTAAGGGAGCATCTGACAGGTTAAGGTAAGGATAAATCACAGTGACTTGTATGCTAACTGAAAGTACCTCATCATGCTCTGATGGCTGGGTACCGCTCAACAAAATGTTACACTTTAGGAAGTAGTTCTTTAAAGTGGATGCTTAAAAAGAGTTTAAAGTACTAAGCAAACACTTGTTTGCACATTTGAAGAATTTCAGGTTGTAACCTGGGTTAAGACGACAATTTCCCACGTCGATGCCTTACAAGATGAAGACCCAGCATTACTGTGTTAGCTTTTGTGGCGGATTAAACCAGAATGACCCCCATAGGCTCATGGAATTAAATGCTTGGTCACTGTTTGTGGGATTGTTTGGGAAGGATTAGGAGGTGTGGTCTTGTTGGAGGAAGTGTGTCACTGGGAGTGGGCTTAGTGTTTTGAAAGACTTGTGCCATGTCTAGTGAGAGATTCTCTCTCTCTCTCTCTCTCTCTCTCTCTCTCTCTCTCTCTGTCTGTCTCTCCCTTGTACTATTTGTGGATCTCAGCTATTCAATGCCATGTCTTTCGTCACATATCATGGACTTAAGCTTCTGAAACACTTTCTTTTGGAACTTGTCTTGGTCATGGTGTCTGATCACAGCAATAGAAAAGTAACCAAAACAGCTTAAGGGCAGTTCTATGTGTCAATGCCTTCCATTGTGAGGACCCAGGATTTTCACCTTAGCTCAGGAGCTGCTCAGCATGGTCAGAACTTACAGTGCTGAGGACCCAACACTACCATGTCAGAGGCTGTGTTCTATGGTTCATGTTTTACAGTGTAAGGAGACACCCTTTCCACATTAGGTTAGGAGCTGTTCTAACGTGGAAATTTATGCATGGTCTTTTATGCATCTCTCTCTTTATGCTATGACATCTTACCTTATCCAATACCCAACCTTACTCTGATCCTAAACCTAAGCAACGTTTCCCGAAAACTGTCAGTCTTGCCACCTTCACAATTTTTGTTTTATTTATTTATTTATTTATTTTATTTTATTTTTTTTTTTTTGGTTTTTTTCGAGACAGGGTTTCTCTGTGGTTTTGGAGCCTGTCCTGGAACTATCTCTTGTAGACCAGGCTGGTCTCGAACTCACAGAGATCTGCCTACCTCTGCCTCCCGAGTGCTGGGATTAAAGGCGTGCGCCACCACCCGGCTAATTTTTGTTTTATTAATACATAATAACCGCATGGTTATTTACTAAATAATCTCTCTTTAACACCCAAAACTGTCTCCTTTTAAAATTAAGCCTGTATCAAGTGTGATACTAATATGTCACTATTTAAATAAGATAGTTGTCACCTATTTAAAATCCCATGTCCCTCCAACAGTGTTTGCAGGAGGTAGGAGAAACAAAGAGGGGCCTCTCTCCATGGTGGGGGGGTAGCTTTTCCAACTAAACTGGAGGTTGGTCTCAGACCTCCCTGCTACCCTTTCCCCAGTGGGTAAGACACCTAGTCCGCTTCTCAAACTAGAACTTGCCACAGTTAAAATCAGTTTTTCTGCCTAAAGGACCAAGAAGAGGGCTCCTTTTGCTGTGTATGGAAGACC
Source organism: Microtus ochrogaster (assembly GCF_000317375.1). Taxonomy (NCBI): domain Eukaryota; kingdom Metazoa; phylum Chordata; class Mammalia; order Rodentia; family Cricetidae; genus Microtus; species Microtus ochrogaster. The sequence goes on from NC_022013.1 coordinate 60,593,719, forward strand.
TGAGGCCTGTTATCTCTGTTTCTAGACACTTACTTTCTGCCCCAGCATTCCAGGAAAACCAGGGAAACCCTGTGAAAAGAACAACAAATGTCATCACTGTTTTAAAATGCCACATGGAAGAGGCTGTGTACAGATTGGGCCCGCCATTTTCAAGATGGCTGCCCATCAGTCCACAGGCCTGGGGAGCAGGAGCTCCCACTTCTACTGCAGTTCATCATTTGTAGCGATTTGCCATTACCTTTTCTCCTTTGGGACCCAAGTCACCCCTTTCTCCTTTGGATCCCTAGGAGGAAACCAAAAGAGAGGGTCAATTAATACTGCACTTGTGTGTTGAGGGTACGGGGTGGGGATAGAGGTATTTCAAACTGATAAACTTCCTAGGCCAACACCCTCAGTTTTGCTCATATAATTGGTGGATTGCCAGTAATGAAATGCTTTTTGGATAGACCCCTAAGACCTCTTAACGTTAGTTAATAAGGACATGTGTCCGCAGATGCCTGTTGGTGTTTCTTTTGCTTCGGTAGATGAGAAAGCCGTGTGGTAGAAACCTGGCCTAAGGACAAGGCCCCTTCTTCCAGCAACCCTGTGCTAACAGACTAAAGTCCTACCGCCTGCTGTCTTTTGTTCCCCTGCTCCCTGTGGGGCGCAGGCACCTCACTGGGAGGTCCTCTTTACCAGAACTGCCCTGCCTCAGAAGGCCAGCACTTCTTTTTCAGCCCATGCACGATGGAGGACAGAGGAATAGCCAGGAATGATGGCTGCAGTCGATATCTGGAGAGAGGGCTGGGCCTGTCTTCCACCCACCACCAACTCCAGAGCTGTGCCCAGACTAGGATCTGGGATGCCACGAGAGGCGAAGACTGACCTTTTCCCCTCTGGATCCAGGGAAGCCCTAAAAGAAAGCACACTGTTTATAATCATCCCCAAGACAGCAGGGTGTGCTGTCAGAGTGGAGGACTTCCTGAATGTGAGGCTGATGTCTCCACACTGTCCTGTGAGTTTCAAGGACCATGCAGCAGTCAGCACGAAGATGTGTGTCTACCAGGCCTAGAAACATCATGGCTTTTCTCAGCCCTTGAATGCCCAAACCAGAGGCAAAACCCTCTGATAGCCAAAGAGAACAAGATGAACAGGAATCCCATGTCCCTGTACCCCAGGGCATGATGTCTCCTGAAGGACTGACTCCCCAGCTCAGGGTAACAGTTCCCCAGTCCTGCCCTCCCCATCTTTGTAGACAGCTGTTGTTCCTCAGTCTTGGTGAGAAGGCCTGGGAATGTCCATCCGGACCACTCACTGACCTTAGAGCCCATTGGTCCTCTTGACCCCGGCAAGCCCATCATACCCAGGTCACCTTTTTCACCCTGTGGCAATTAAAAGATGGAAAAGAAGGCCCACAGTGATATTTCTCGGAGAAGCAGAACCAGGAGACGTGGGCAAAGCTGGGATGGAACCAGGGTGTTGGGGCTAGGTGGTGAACTTGAGGTCCATAGGCCTCTTTGTCTCCTCCCAGGGCTCCGCTTTCCACCTTCCCCCGTGGTCATTGAGATTTAGTTAGAGAACAAAAACTCCCAAGGTGGTGCAGGTCACCAAGGAGCTGGAAATGGTGGTTGACCTTTTCCTGGAAAGGGTTGTGAGAGGGCACAGGAGACAGCGTGGGGGCCTCAGAAGATAGGCTTGCCGCCATATAAATTCTTTGTCTGATTTGCTCTTTGCATAGGGAGGGCCTTTTGGACATCTCATTGCACTCTCGCCCTCAGCTTGCAGCCAAGCAGAGGGAAATTCAGCTTTTGGATACATACACGGGATGGAGGTAGCTAACATGCAGGGTGGGCTCTGTTGCACCTCAGAATAAATTTGAATCTAAGCATTCTCTATGCTACAAAACTGCACGCCACCTCTAATTAGTGAAGACAGCTCTTTGCTGACTGAGGAGACTAATCTGTGGGTTTTTCGTTTGTTTGTTCTGTTTTGTTTTATTTTGAGGCAGGGTCTCATATATCCCTGGCTAGTCTCAAATTTAGGTTGAAGATGACCTTGAATGGATGCCTCTGCTTTCCTTTTCTGAGTGCTAGGATTATAGGAAATGTACTACCATGCCTGGCTGCATATTCTGAATTTCCAATGTCTTTATATATTACCTTGAATGTAAAACAAAACAAGTTGAAATTAATTTCGCAAGTATTTTACTTTTTACTTAATTGTCACTTCAACATATAGTCATTATAAGATAATGGGATATTAAAATTTCATCTTATTTACTCTGTGTGTGTGTGCATGTATGTGCACACGTGTACCCACACACGCTTGCATCCCATAGCACATATATGGAGGTCAGAGGACATCTTCTCCGAGTTGGTTTTTCCTTCCATCATGTGGGTTCCAGGGATGGAACTCAGGTTACCAGGCTTGGTGGCAAGCGCCTCCACTGGCTGATATCCCCCCAGCCCTGAGCATAGTTTTATAAATTAAAACTTGGGTAGTCAAAATGAAACCTTCAGTTCTTCGTTTGTATTAGTCACATCTCGTGGGCCTCATAGCTATGTGTGGCCACCATGATAGACAGCATAACTCTCTACAGTGGGAATTTTGTTTGTTTGAGGCAGGCTCTTGCTTGAGGTTAGCCTGACCAGGAGCTTACTTTGTAGCCCAGGCTGGCCTCTTAAGTCATGGTGAGTACTGAGTTTGGAAGTGTGAGCCACCATGTCTGGCCATACAGTGAAATGAAAGTTGCCTCCACTTACGTGTGTGCACCATCCGCATGCCTACACCCCACAGAGACCAGAAAAGGACATCGGATCCCCTGGAATGGGAGCTACAGGCAGATAGTTGTGAGCCACAGTGTTGGGAACTGAACGCAAAACCTCTGCAAGAGCGAAAGTGCTCTCAACTGTGATCTTTGCAGCCAGGATACAGTGGCTTTAGAGAGAAATCAATCTCCTTGCGACTTTTGTATTACCAACACAGCCAAGAAGACGGAGCAGCAGAGGATATTCACTGGCCTTGCCCTGGCTTCCAAGTCATGGCCTCTGTACCCTGCATTCTGGGATGGGCAGCAAGAACATAAACCAAGGGTAGGGGTGTGATTGCCTTGTATACTATCTCTGAGGAGGGAGTGACCCCTTGTTCAGTGTAGGATCTGCATCCTCCAGCCTGCAATTCTCTTCAGCTTTCCACCTGCCAGATCAGCATAACAGGTGATAGCTTCTAAGACTTTGGGTCATCTCAGAGACACCAAAGACTAGCACACCAATTCTCTGGACCAAAGGGAAATGGAGCTCATGGGAAGGAAGGGAGCAGTTCCCGTTTCTTCACAGAAGCAGAGTCACAACACTGACCCAGGCTCTGCAGGCCACAGGAAAGAGAAATGCTTGCTGGATGGGATCTCTCTTCCAGCTATTCTCCCTCTTGAGGAAGTGATGCACTTGACTGTTGGCCAGGAGCCAGGAGGTATCCATCATCCCATTATGTTCTGATACTACATGAGCCCCAAACACATACGACACTTACCCTGGGTCCTTCAGGGCCTGGCCAGCCAACGGGCCCGGGCATTCCAGGAACACCTGGGGGTCCAGGTCTACCCTTCAAAGACCAAGAACAAAAGTCAAGATACTTTGGTGTGCTTCCCTCCAGCCAAGAATAGCTGAGGTCCTGATAAAAGGATGAGGCCACTAATGGCGGCCCCTGTGTCTTCATCCCTACCCTACAAAGAACGAGGGCCTGAAAAAGCCACAGCAAACAGTTATGAGTTAAATTTTTGTTCTCATATTTTATTACCCAACACAGTTCTATTCTACTTAAGATAGAACAGTGGGCAGAAGAATTCTAAACTTCTTGGCTTTTCCATTTCGTCACCACTATTCACTGTATCACTGGCCCTTGCTTCCTGTGGAGTCTCCACAAGGCTGTCCTATGATGTGAGCTGGAACCGTGTGGGAAGCAGCAGCGATACTGTTGGGACTTCCTCACAGGCATGTGGCCTGCTGGATGTGCCGTCACTCCATGGCTACCCTTGTTGGCATCTATCAAAGCCTGAAACCTTGAACCACTTTGGGGCTTTGATAGATGCCAACAAGGGCTCTAGAGCTAGCCAGTCCTTCCTACAGCTGATAACCCAGGGCTTTTACAATCACAGTCTCAAGGAAGGACAAACAGACAGGCAATCCATACTCCCGCATTCCAACATTGGAGTTGGACTTCCTCTTCGGCCACGGTCCTTCATGACCGTTCTCTCCTCTTTACAAGTTTCTCCTGACAGTGCTCCCTTCATAATTTACTCACTTGTGTGTGTCTCTGCTTTCAGAGAGCCCCACCTCTGCTAAGGGTTGTAGAACCCCTGTGAAAGAGGGTGAGAGCATAGACTAAGGGGTCTGTCTTGACCTCCCACCTAGCAGCTCACTGCAGTTAGCTAAGGATACAAAAGGATCGGCCAAGAGCTCAGAGATGCCAGATGCTGGTGTTTACACTCTACTTTTGCTTTCCAGGCCCATGGCAGACTTGATGCCTCTGAACATACTGTAAGCCCACCACAGGGTTCTCTCCAGGTCAGCATTTGACACAGCCGCTGGGCTGTGGCTGCTCTTGCTATTTCTGCCTTGCAAAAGTCTGTTTATGGCTTCTGTTAATAATAAACCCACTGGCATCTATTCATCTGGGTTTGCTCTTCCTTCGATCACAGTCAAGAGTAGAACTTAAGTGCCAGGACCCACAGACGACAGCAACGTCACCTGCTGGTTCTTTCTCTGACTCTAGTGATGAGATGTAGCTGGTTCGCTCTGAGCCATGGTAATTTCCAAAGCAAAGCCATTCATTCTGTCTGCTCAAGCACTTTATTCCAGTTTAATCAGGCAGTGGAGGTCATTTTGGGCCACTGCTTGGGGGCTTGGAGAGTTCTCTGCTGCGCAGCACCGTTTAGGCTGGGGAAGTGCAGCAGGGCCCAGCAGCCTCTGGAAGATTTGTCAGGTGCCTGGCAGCCACAGGCTACAGAAAAGGCAAGCTTGTTATCATTAGAGGAATGGCAGCACCAACACTCCACCAGGTACTGATGGCCACTGAGAACACACATACACACATGCAGCACGGTTGCCCGGCAGAGCAGTCTGGGTCATACCTTCCTTCCTGGGCGGCCAAGATCCCCCTGTGCATAGAGAAGACAGATAAACAAAGGTTGTTTGGAAGTGATGTTCTGGAATCCAAATGCTTAGTAGGGTGTGGCTGTGGCTCAGTCAGTCAGCTGGTCACGTGACCAGTTATGTCACACCTGCCACGCCAGTGACCCGAAGCAGGACACACCAATAGCACCCCCTACTATAGCTGCATTCACCAGGGAACCCTCTTCATCTGCTAAGACAGAATAAGCACATATTTTGGTATTTCAACCAGAATATTCTCAGCGGTACCCCCAGAAAGCAAGCTGTAGCTACCAAGGTGAGGTGGGGCTGAAGAAGCAGAGGCTCCTACCTTCTCTCCCTTTGGTCCTGTCTTCCCAGGAAGCCCAGGCGGACCCTACACAATTGAGATAAGAAGTGAAGAAAGCACACATCCAACCATGGCGAGGCTGCAGGGGAGGGTTTGTGGTAGGGGTCTGTGGACCTAGGACCTAGGACTCTGCATGTGGAGGCTCCAGGCACCCCTGCAGGAACCTTTCATTCTGTAGCCTGCTCTGCTCTCTGTTTCTCTTCTCCCTGACATTTATCAGCACTGTTTCATGCACCATAGTTGCCTGTCTTTGGAGGTGAATTTTCTCCTGCGAATCCTTCAGTGCTTGATCAGATCAACCACAGAGACTGAGACTGCTGGGTCTCTGCTGAGATTGCTGCTCCTCAGCCTTGGGATCTTTCCCTGGGTTGGCTAAGCTTCCCTGAGGCCACACCAGGAGAGAAAGTTAAGTTTTGCACAAGGAACCATCCCCAGGGAGGGAGGAGCACGGCCTTGGTGGCCAGCTCTGCACTAGAGAACTAGAGGCCGGAGGATTGGGAGTTCAAGGCCAGCCTTGGCTGCACAAGCAAGTTCACAGCCAGTCTGGACCACCTGGGATCCTGTCTTACAAACAAAACAAAAACAAAAAACAAAGAAGCAAAAACAAAAATAAACAAAAAAGAGAAAGAAGAAGCAAATGACCCTCAAATGACCTGAGGACTTCAGGCTCTGAATATTCCTCTCCCCCAACTTTCATTAATATAAGGAGCATGTTTGTGCCCACCAACAGCCCTGGGAGAGAGGTGGCTCCAGTCAGAGGCTGTAAAAACACCAGTGTTTTGCACACCCACAGCCAGAAGCGGCTGTTTTCTGCTCATGCATCTGTGGAAGGCTCAGTTGATGACTGTTTTCCAAATTCCTTGGGATGGCAGAGAGAAACCCACTCCAAATCCCTTTATTTCCACCATACCCCTGCCGTCTGCAAGTGAACAACACTCGTGAAAGCCGGTTGGAAGTCTGGTTTCTGGAAAACCTGTAAGGACATTACAGTTTCCCCAGCAGCACTGAAAAATCCCAAAACTCAGTCCACACCCAGAGCAAACTAGTGATTGTTTGGGCAGTGGGAGCCAGTGAGAAAGTGAGCACTAGGAACGTTTGAACTTCTCCAGGGGTCATTGTGTGGAGACAGGAGATTCCACCATTGGTCTATCTGCCTTCTCTTCTGGGAACGGACTTAGGAAGTTGTTTTAATTGTATTCTCCTCGTCCTTCCAAGCCTTTCATTTCTTAAAATGATTAGAGCTATTTTATAAGATCATTGAGCTTGGCACCCACCAAACAAATGACAGATTCTGATTGAATGAAGGGTAACAGGCAGGGTGTGAGGTTCCCCCCTCCCTCCCTTCTTCCCTCCCTCCCTCCCTCCCTTCCTCCCTCCCTTTCTTCCTTCCTGTGATGGAAGTCTTACCCTGGCTGGCCTGCTACTATGTAGCTCAGGCTGGCTTCAAACTCAAAGTAATCTTCCTGCTTCCACCTGCCAAGTACTGGGATTACAGGCCTAAGCCAACCACCTCGTGAGATTACATTTCTAACCAGTTCCAGGCTTAGCTATCTCACTTTTAATAGCAACAGCACTCACTGTTCTCGGGGAAGGAGAGAGGCTGCACAGACTCCGTGGGTGGGCAGCAGAGCCTCCATGTGACCCCCAAGAGCTTGTGCAGCTCAGAGATGCATTAGTGTGGCTGGAGCCGCTGTTCTGAGCTGAGCAGAGGGTGGCTCTCCTTCCACAGGCTCTGTTTGTTCTCATGGGCGTCCAGACCCATCAGAAGAGAGCACTGAAGGTGGGGTGTGGAGTCCACCATAAAGGACTCTCGCCTGGCCTTCCTGCAGACTTCCCAGCACCTTAATGATGGCCTCTGTCCTCTGAGTTCAAAGTCATTTTCATTAGAACATTGTTCGGATGTTTTTATTGGTTGCTTCTTTGTTTGTCTAGTGTGTCTTATTATGTTTGCCTAAGCTAGTCTTAAGCTCAGGATCCTCCTACCTCAGCCTCACAAGTGCTGGGGTTACAAGCCTGTCATTATATCTGGGTCAATAAATGATTATGGAGAACAGGCTAGCTATAGCCCACAGGCAGGGTAGACTGGGAAGTGGGGTGAACAATACCCCTGTCTCTGTAGACATGGATTCAGTAACTTCTCTACAAAGTCAGAGAATAATTCTCTTAGGCTTGGAGAGTCACCTCTGCTGTCTGTAGACTCCTTAGCTCTGCCCTGATAGCTGGAAACAGCCATAGAGAATAAAACAATAATTAGAAAACCAGACGGGGCTGGATGCAATGCCATAGTTTTAGACTTGGTAATTGCAAAAAAAAAAAAAACAAAAAACAAAAAACAAAAAACAAAAACAAAAAAAAAAACCTCCTCTCCAACCTCTCCTTCCCTCCTTCCCACCTCCTGAGATAATGGTTTCATTCAGTAGCTCAAGCAGTCTTGAAGTCCAGCTTTAGTTCAGTCTGGTCTCAAACTCAGGGTAATTCCCTGGCCTCAATCTCCTCTGATGCGGATTAGAGCTATGTGTCACTATTTCGGGCTGATAAAGGTGTCTCTAGAGGGGGTAGCATGAAAGCCGATCTCTGAGTGACTAGGAAGAACTATAGAAGCTCCAGGAAGAGCAACAGGGCCCTAAGTGTGCGGACAGAGCCTGAGACAAGCTTGGTGAGTGTGCGCACACAGAAAAGGGACAGACACTGTGGCTGAACCGAAGGTGGAGGGTGTGTGAGCTGACGGAGCAGTCAAAGTCAGGGTGCACTCATGGGACTTTGTCTTTCAGGTCAGGAAGCTCAGCTTTTAGTCCCCTAATGCTAGGAAGCCATAGAGGTTCAAGTAGCTAAGTAGTGATTTCTATGCTTCCTGCCGAGAACATAGGAACCTACATGCTCCTCCCTTGGACAACCCAGAGCCTCAGAGCCGTTGAAAAAACCCCCGTGGCAGCAGACCAGCCTGGGATGAGGATCTTCAGAGTACATTCCTTTTTGTCTAGAAAGTTCTTTCTCTAACACCAGGCTTGTTCCTCAGTCTTCTCTTTTACCTTGGGTAGGGGCTGCTTGTAGCAGTCCGGAGCCCAGAATGCTCAGGTAACAGGTTCCTCTGACTGCCATTTTTCTGCACTGAGCAGAGCACCTCTAGGTCCAAGAGTGGAGAGGATGGTCACGTCTGTATTTGGTCATAGTGACAGTAGCAGCCACTACCATATGGGCAGCATCCCATGTGAGATGCTACAGAAGAGAAACCAGCCGGGCAGTAAGTACATCATAGGGGCAGGAGCTATAAGGCTCTGCCCACTGGGATTCTTTGTTTGCGGGAAGACACAGGAGGGGGCCTGGAAGGATGCACCCACCTGGGGTCCAGGGGGCCCAGGAGAGCCGAGTGAGCCTTGAATGCAGGGTGATGGTGAGGCCTCAAGTTCCAGAAGATTCTCCATGTCTGGAGAGAGAAGCTTCAGAGCAAAGCAATAGGTTAGAGGTCAGACCAATGAAAGAGATGCCTCTTGGACTTGATCCTGATCATTTTCTATATAGTGGGAGCCTCTGTGCTCTTTTTCCCTAGGGTTTTTTTTTTTTAAATAAAAAATAAGTTGCTACAGACCGTAGTTGTCCTAACGCCTTACATCTAACTGCATTTTGATACCTATTCTCTAACTTCTGTCTACCCTGCTTCTTCATGTTTAGCCTCCATATCCCATGTTTGCTTTCCCTTTTCCCACCATAGGGATTTAGTAAATACTTGATTAAAAGAAGGAAATGGGGGGCCCTGCATCTGGACAGCTGATGGGAACTTGGAAGCTAAGTGTTTTTTTTTTTTTTTTTTTTTTTTTTGGTTTTTCGAGACAGGGTTTCTCTGTGGCTTTGGAGCTTGTCCTGGAACTCGCTCTGTAGACCAGGCTGGTCTCGAACTCACAGAGATCCTCCTGCCTCTGTCTCCCGAGTGCTGGGATTAAAGGCGTGCGCCACCATCGCCCGGCGCTAAGTGTTTTCAAAAAGATGAGGCATTTTGCTACATCTAACTCCCAGAGAAGAAAAGCTCCCTCCTTCACATATTAAGATGACAGGGGACAAATTGTGGCAAAATTGGCACAACTGGTACAATGCCCAGTCTGGGCCGTGGCCCCTGAGTGAAGGTAGAGCTGCCTCTGTCAAACGAGATTCAGAGGTGGGCATGTTGAGTCCTGTATGGGGATAGCATGGGGAAGTCCGGAGGTTTTTACTCACCGAAGTGCAGAACACTCACCAGGCTCCGGCTGCCTCTGAAGAAGGGTGGTGGGAACAGTGGGGGCGGCGGAGGGGTCAGGAGGCAGCATGCTTTGTGGCTGCCCCTTTTCTTCTGATCCAGGCCAGGCAGGGCTGTTCAGAGAAAACTGCTACTTTTTAGCATGGGGGAATGAAGGCTGAGATCTTCTTTGGGAAAACGCTTGGTGTTTTCTAATAGAGCAGGATGTAGATATATACTCCAGCTTAGTGATTTTACATCTAGGGGTTTACCAATAGAAAGGCAGGCATACTAGAATGTTCGTAGCGGCAGAAAGGGCATGTTTTTCGGTTCCTAGTTTTCCTTCTCTTGTTCGGATGCCTGACCTCACAGAACAAGTCCAGGTGGGCCTCTCCGTGCCTCTCAGAGCTGGGCTCCATGGGGAATCTTATCTCTAGAAAGCTTTCCTTCACTGGCAGGCCAAATTACAGGGCCTTACTATGCTTTTCTCTGGGTTTGTCCCTGTGTTTGTGCTTCTTCACAGGATAAAACTGTTTCCTTCTTCCTCCCAGAATGTGCTCCCCTGGGAGGGGGACAAGGGCCAGTTTCTATCCCCAGGGTCTAACACTGTATCTGATAGACACCAGACTTCAGTAAATGGTTGCCGAATTAACAATTAGTGATCAGTACTGACTACATGAGGCACCATTTGTGTGGTTCATGTATACAGGCATGCCAAACCTTATAGCAACCCTGCGCAAAGCTAACCAACACTGCCATTGCCGTTCCCTCTTCACTGACCAGCTAACCAAGTCAGTGAGTCAATTTGCTTAAGGTCAAACAGTGAGTCAGCAGTGGAACCTATACTCGAGCCCAGGCAAGCTATTTCAAAAGCTCGCTCTTTTGAACTCTGACTTCCGATAGGTTAAAAATCAAGACTGGGACCCAGGAAGAAGGCAGGGGATTCCCATAACGCCACTTGAGACCACCATATCATTATCTTCCTACCAAAGACTACTGGGAACACAGCCAAGGAAGAACCAAATTGGGTTTGTTGGTTCGTGGCAAGAAGAGAGGGCACATGGGAAGAACCAGCAAGCACAAAGAGAAACTTATTCTGGGATTCTGGCTCCTTGCAGATTTGGGGAGGTGCCCTAATGAAAGATCTTGGGTCTCTCAGGGCAATCACTTCTCTCACTTCTTCCTGGAAACTGGAGACATCTTCAGCGAACATAAATTATCAGTTGCTTCTGCTGCCAGAGCATCTGCCTTTTACACTACCCCACCCCTCCCGATTCTCCCCTTGACCTACTTCATCCCGGCAGGTGGAGGGCTTTGGTTTCTGCCCCTCTCCCACCTCCAGGAGCTGTAAATAAACCAGACTGTTTATTTACAGCTCATTCCAGCGCTGAGTATTTCCATCAGGTGGCTGAGTTTAGAAGCAGTGCCCCCACCCCCATTCACTTTCCCCATCAGCTAAGCCAGGGCTTCAAGTATCTATTTTGGTGCTGAGTGGCCCATGAGTCTCTCCCAGGCCTGTGCTGTCTCTGCTGGAATAGTACTTAAGCTCAGGGACCAGCCTGGAAGAGCCCCAGAAGGCTCTGTTGTAATGGAAACTGACTTGTGTGCAGTACATCGTGCCTGCTGTGGCCTGGTGCACCGTGAGCACGGCTCAGCCCCAGGCGGCTGCCTTAGCAATGTCAACAAAGGACTCCAAGACCACTGGCCCTCACTTCAAGATACCAGTGCCATGTTGTTTGTGGGTATCGCACTGCCAAAGCAGAGGTAACTGTCTAATGAAGGTTTTTGGCAAGTGTTTTGTTTTTTCCTCATTAGAAACTGAGTTCTATTCTTGGAAAGTGATCTACACCAATGGACTTTTGCAAATACAGGAACTTGCTTTGCAGAGTGTGAGTCTGGAGGGCACATGGCCTTGTAATATGGTACAACTCACTTCCTCAGCCCAAGGACTCAAGTTTCTTCATTTGTACCATCAAGAGTTTGGCATATACTGCCTCCACAGGCAGTTTTTAAGGTCAGTGTGACCCCGGGATCACCACTAGGTCTATCCTCATTTTCCTACATGCAAGACAAGCCCAGGCCACCAAGCAAGGCCACCAAGCAAGGCCACCAAGAAAGGCCACCAAGACAGCCGTTCTGATTTCAACCTCCTACACCAAACAACATCCCTCAGGAGAAGCCAGCGAGTCACTAAAAGCTGCCAAAGGAAGCAGCTATGAAAGAATAAGACCTCCTGCCTCCGCAGGATGGAAAATGGCAAGTGCAACCACATGCTGGCGTTCTGTACCTGCCCGGCATGTGGTAGCAGCCTGCCGAGTTTTCACTTCTTTCCCACCCGTGAGAGAGCAGTGTTAGAAGGAAACACCAGAAAAGGAGAGGTGGAAGGGGCATGTTCCATGCGTCACTGGCTGCATCAGTGGTAGGCTGGGAGGCCCAGCAGCAGTGACATCCACACAGGAGCTAGCTGTGTTTGCCCAAAGTTGTCTACGATTCACATATCCCAGAGAAGCCTGACTCCCTGTGCTGTCGCTTAGCCCCATGCACAGACCATACTGCCTTTGGAAAACAAATTCTGATCCTAAAGGTGAAAGCATTTTGAAGTTCTTTGAAAGGCCATGGTGGAGGTTTGCACCAGAGTGGGCCTGGGCATCAGGTGAGAGAGGACACACCTGCCAAGAAAGCGATTTGGTGTTTTGGTGGTTCTGAGCCTTTGAGCCACATCACCCAAGCCAGTTGGCCTGGAATGATGGCGGGCCTCCCAGTCACTTAAGGGGTGGGGGCAGGGGGTGGACACACGGACTATAGAACGTGGTTTTACTTCAAAGTCAAGGGGACAGCAGCTGCCAGCCACCCTGGAGTCAAGGTCACCAGAGGGACAATAAACAAGTTCACACACATGGGCACGTGTGCAAGGCCCCCACTAACTCCATCACACCCCTTTACACTGCAATCCTAACACTGGCTGAGGAGTTTCTAATTTAACGTCTGCTAATGCTCCCAGGACAAGCCTAATGTACAGGTCTTTTAAAAAAAATGCATGCACCACACATTCTCTCTCTATGTCCCTCTCCCTCTCTCTCCTCCCTCTCTAACATAGGCTCGCATTGCGCACGCGCACACACTTACTCACGTAGCCAGCTGAGTGACAGAGTAGTCCTGAAATGGCGAGGAGATGCGTGAAGCTGAAAAATGGGCCCGTCATCGTGGGGCAAGGCCCAAGGCAGACTGGCCGGGGAACACAAGCTAGAGACAGGCTGAGATTTGTCACGCCCCCACGCTGTCCACGCCTGGCTTGCTTGGCATTTGTGCTAGGAGTCGGCCAATCCCTGCTTTGATGTTGTTTCTGCCCCAGATCCAGGGTTTTAGGGGCCAGTCCCGAGCTCCAGGCAGCAGGGATGGGTAAGCAGCCCTGTCCTAGCTCCTCTCTGATGCTTCTGTAGGGTGAACCACAGAGACACAGTACCCTCTGCTGGGGCAGGATAGGCGCTCCGGAGCTTGGGGCACTGATCACCTCACGCACCACTAGGAGGAAACAGCACAGTCTGTCAGCCAAGCGGCTTTTCATTTGGCTCAAAGCTGCCTCATCGCTACCGCTCGGACGTGTTGGAGTCGCACACCACAGAGCATCCAAGGAGACTCTGCCCTCTTCTGCTTCAGGGAAGACCTGTGTGGCTCAGTGTTTGCTATCTGGCAAGGTGTTGCCAATAAAGTCACACTCAAAACCACAAAGCACAAACCCTAGATATATTATATATGTGTGTGTGTAATATATATATAGTCTTCTACATATGTAAATATGTGTGTATACACCCATACATATATGTATATTTCCAAGGACCCTGAGGGTTGAACCCAGGACCTCAGGCATGCTAAGTATGTGTTCTACCACTGAGCTACACCCCGAGTCTTTACTGTAATATTGTTCATAAAATAGTAAAGTGGTACATGCCAGATACACACTGAAATATGCCTGATACTGTATACCCAAAGTATGAACATATACAATATTCCAAATCATAAAAGATAAGGGTATTGGTTCTTAGTAAAAGCACCAGTTTAAGCAACTTAGCAGTGAGCTTTATAACAAGAGTAGCAGACCTTTCCTATAAACAGCCAATATTAAATGTCTTAGGATTCCTGGCAGACATGGTCCCTGTGGCAAAGAACTTTGCCATTAAACACAAAAGCAGTTGTGGGCAATATCTGAATATGTGAGTATGACCAGGTTCTGATAAAACTTTATTTATAAAAAATGAGAGGCATGCTGATTTGGCTCCCAGGTTGTAGTCTGCTGACCCCAGCACTGTACCATCAAGTGAAAAGACAGCGACCAGGTCCATCCATGGTCTGCATCATTCCCTAGAGCATGGAGGGAGGACCAAGTGTGTGGATATACCATGACTAGACTTGATTTCCAGCCCCAGAAATGTGTGTCTCAGAAACCAGTCCTGCTATCAGGCAAACATGATTTAAGTCCACACTTAACAGCTGTGTGCCCCTGAGGACTATGTCTCCGCACAGAGTCTCAGTTCATCCACCTGCAAAGTGGGTGTTGCATAAGCTACTCTGGACTCAGTCAGGAGGATCTGAGCCAGGCCTTTGGGCATTTCTGGCGTAGAAGGCTTTGCATCAGGTTTTGGGGTAGCTTTTTCAGGGTGAGAGAATGGAATATAGGGCTAGGGGTGTCTGGAGGGATTAACAGGGGGAAGAGATGGTTGACGGCGAGGAATGAAGCAGGTAGGTAGAAAGGTTTCCTGCAAGAGGTGGCATCTGAGCTGAGTCTTAAAAGCTGAGATTTTTCCAGCACAAAGAGAGAAGGGGGATAGGAAAGGCTTGGGCTGAGTTCCTCTGGGAACTAGGTCTAAGACATTAGACCAAGCAGCATCAAGGGCATGAAGCACTCAGTTTAGAGGCCCAACGGTTGAACAATATCACCCGCATCATCTCCCCCGGGGTCCCCTGTTATGCTCAGAGTCCTCTTGATGGTTTGAAGGAGAATGGCCCCCAGGGGCTCGTCTGTTCCTGCCACCATGACTTCACTCTGCCATCATGGATCTAACCCTCTGAAGCTGTGAGACCATCAAGTACTCTCTCCTGTAAGCTGCCTTGGTCACAGCAACCGAAAAAGAACTAACACAGTTCCTGTCTTGTCCCTCTTCTCCCTCCTCCTATTCGTCTTCCTTTTTGGAGAGGTCCATCCTACAACCCAAGCTACCTAGGGCCTACTGTGTAGTTTAGGATTTCAACTTACCATAATTCTCCTGCCCCATGATCCCTAGTACAGGGATTACAGGCATGAACCACCACATTGGGTCAGATCTTCATGTTTTTTTTCCAAACATCATGTCACAAACCTTTGGAAGTTTTCCACTTTCACACCAAAACCATTACACACACACACACACACACACACACACACACACACACACACACACACACACACACACACACACACACACACACACACTGCATCATCAGACTTTTTTAAATAATGTATTCGTTTTATTTTATGTATGAATGTTTTGCTTGCATAGATTCTGCACACCATGTGTGTGCTTGGTGGCCTAAGAGGTAAGAAGAAGGCATCAGGTCTCCTAGAGTTGGAGTTGTGGATGATTGTGAACCACCATGTGGGTGCACGGAATAGAACCTGGGTCCTCTGGAAGATGTGCTCTCAACTGCAGAACTGTCTCTCAAGCTCCCGACATCAAACTTCTCTTTAAAACTTTTCTTTAAAACACGTTAAAAGGTTTTACCATGTAACCAGCTCAGCTGGCCACATGTCACTCATGTGAAAATCAGTCAATGGCCCTGAGCAACTCTGAATTTCTGGCTATCCTTAGTACCAGGCTGTGAGTCTATGTCCTGCATCTTCTGTGTGTGTCCTTCAGCTGCTCTTTCCTGTCTGTCTTATTTCACTTCTTCTAGCTTTATCCTGCTCTCTTTGTCCTCTGTCTTCCCAGACGCCACCTTTATACCACTCTCTGACCTCCCAGACCACCTGGGACTTAGGGTCCTTGGTCCTTCCCCTGACAGGAAATTGCTGTTTGAATGTGGGTCACTTTTTTTCCCCTGCATATGCAAGGGCATCTGCCCAGTGTGCTCTGAGCTTTCTCCAGCTTCCCTCCACAGAGGCTGTGCTTTCTGGACACAAGGACCCTCTGTAGGACCCTGAATACAGGGAGGTGCATCCCTCCTCCCTGATATCAAGCCTTGTCCTTAGTTTCCTGGGCCCAGGCCCAGCTTACTCTTGACGAGCTGCCTGCAAGTTTAATTCATAATCAGTTTCTGGGCCATCCTGCCACTGTCAACAGGTGGCACATTCACAATGCTTCGTCTTAATTGTGGCTCTGGGATTTATCGCCCAGGCCAGAGGACCACTTCTGGAATATTGCCTCCCTGGGCACCATTCCAGAATTTCCAGTCCCCACTGCAGCACAGGGACCTGCAGATCACAGCCAAATGGACTCTGTCATGGCATCTGTCTTCACTGGCTCACCAATCATAGATCAATATCTGTGGCCAAGCTAATTCCAAGATAATCCCAAGCTAATCCCAGGGGTCCAGAGTTCTCATGTGAGGCAAAGATGTCCATACTTGAGCCATGCATGATCCTGCAATCCCAGTGCTCCCGAGACTGAAGAAGGGGACTGTGAGTTCTGGGTTAACCTTGGCTACATAGTGAGACCTTATTTCAAAATTCAAGAAAAATCATTGTTGAGATGACGCAGAGAGTTAAGGCATTTGTCGGCAACCCTAAAAACCTGAGTGCAGTCCTAGGGCACCATCTGATGGAAAGAAAGAACCAACTCCTGCGAATTGACCTTGGATCTCTAAATGTATGCCACACACATGCATGAATGAGCGTGCATGTGCATGTATGCACACATGCATGTACACACACACACATACACAGTACTTTCAGAATTCTATGTGCTTGAGAGTAGAGCTCAGGATCCCACCAGCCGTAGAGCACTTCAAATCCCATCTCCAGACCTTCTTGGGCAGTGGAGTAAGTTGAAGAAGCCCACTGACAAAGACTGTCCCCCCCCCCTTGACAGGCTTCACTGACTCCTTGACTAAGACTCCAGCTTGAACTTGGGCTCCTGCATCCATTCTTACAGTAGTAGGTACCCCACCCCCACCCACAATAATCAACCTAAAGAAATTTCTCGCTCTTGACAACAACTCAAGTCTTTACAATGAACGTCTCTGGCTTGCTTTTGACAAAATGTTGTGAGCTAGATTTGCCAGAATCCCCCCATCCACTCATCCAATTGGCTTCTTTAAGTCTCTCTTCTTCTTGTACTGGAGCTGATCCAGATCTTTGTCACCCACATAAAGAGTCTTAACAACAATGCCAACAACCTTGAGTTCTACTGACTATTGCCTCCAGATCCATTGCTTTCATTGTCTTGGGCTAGCCCTACTAAACATCCTACTGGATTCTACAAGCATTTATTGAACATCTATGCATGCTAAGCTTTTCTACACTAAAATAATGATGATACTGGATTAGTACTCTTCATGCATTTTGTCATTAGTCCTCTTAGCTAACCATCTTCATTTTGCTAAGGCAAAAAATGACTCTTGGCAAAAATCATATTAATAGGTCTGGGCTCCACAACTAGAACAGACATGAAAATCGAGTTCATGAGAAATTTTACAGACATCTCTGTGAAGAAGTAGTATCCCATAGTCACCTTAGCCAGGCTTGGAGGTCAAGCTCACTTGACCCCAGTCACTTGCACCCTTCCCATTCTTCTCACTACTTCTGTGGAGCCAGCAGCTTCCCTTTACTCTGATCACTCCCTACCAACTTCACTCTGGTACCTCCCTCCCAGCTACTGACTATCCATCTCAGGACTGTCTGGAGTTGGAACTTCACAGAGAATGTTGCCATTTCCCTCAAAGAGTTCACCACTCCACAGGCCAGTGAAACCCCTGGGAACTGGAGCATTTGACTATATTTGTCAATAGTTCTGAGCGCAGGCAATTCCACTCCTGGGGGATGGTAGAGTCACAATATGGAAAGAACCCATAGATACTATTGTTTGATATTTCATATTATATCCTTAAAGAAATGGTTTGATAACAGAATCAAGAATGAAAAACTTACAGAAATAATACAAACTCTATAGACTTGTAATGAGAAGTTAGATGAAAGGAGTCATACTGTTGAAATTGACAGTCAAAATCTGTTAAAAAAGTTATGACACACTACCAGACAGAACATCCCTACTGGAAGGCTATATAGTTGCCATCCAAATAACCTCTAAGGATGAGAAGATATCACTAATGGAAAATTTAAAAACTTGAAATTACATGTGCAGAATGAGAACTAGAAATTAAATGATTTGATGAAATCATTAGAAATATTCACAGGTCAAGAGATTCAGATTTTACAAAAGACAGTGATAAAAAGATTTGAAACAATTGAAGAACTTGTCAGAACTGAAAAGCAGGGAACTGAGGTAAATACAAAAGACAATAGTAAAGACTTAACATTGCCAGTACTTCTCAGATTCAGAGATGACTTAACAAGAGTTTTAGCTACTTATACTGTTACTATTTCTGAAAATCCAGCAAATATAAAATACACAAAAGGATATACAGAATGTAAATGGGAGCCTAACTGTATGAAAGATCTAAAGATATTAAGTAAGCAATAGTTTCTTATGGCATGCATTCACCTTATGTGAGACAGTTAGTCAAGACTTGGACTTCAAAAAATAAGGTTATTCCACATGATTTGCTTCAATTAGTCTCAGCTGTATTAGACCATGACCACAGCTATAGTGGAAGACTTATTAGGAGGAGGCTAAGGCCCTTGAGCATCAAGATAAAGTCAGAGGTTTTGAGATCTCCCAAGATCAAATTTTGGTGAAGACTGTTATGCTGATCCAGATAGTCAAGCTACATACAATGAACACATCTGTCTCCATGTCTTGAATGCTTGGGATGAGATTCAAAAACTAAGAAAAAGAATTGAATTGTATACTACAGTTTATACAAGGCCCAAGAGAACCCTTTAGTGACCTTTTGCAAAGATTAACTAAAGCTGTACAAATAGGGGTAGTAGATCCAGAAGCTAGACAAGTACTCATTGAATCTCCGACTTTTGACAATGCTAACTTAGAATGCAAAAAGGTATTAGGGACCTTAAAGGTCAGATCAGCACCAATGGATGAATGGATCCTACACACAGTCAATGTTGAGCCCTTTGACTATAAGACTGAGGCTTGGGTAGGAGAAGTGATTTCCAAACGTACAAAGAGACATCACAAATATCAAATATTTTAATTGTGATAGAATAGGCCATCTGAAAAGGAATTGTAGACAAAGCATTCCTAGAAATAATGTTTCTTCTGGGAATAACCAAAATAGAAGACCCTAACTTTCTGAATTTTGCAAAAGATGCAGCAGAGACCAACACTGGACCAATGAATGTAGATAAACAAGAGACAAACAAGGCAACAAATACTGTTGGGAAACTCCTTAGGGGGCCTCTCACAGACCTCCAGATTGAACATGGTCCAGTCATTCCCAGTCACTGCAGAGGACACACTTCTCCAGGAGAATTAGAAAATCCAGTGTCTGTTGAAAAAAAAATACTGCTCTGGATGATAGGATAACCATGGAGGATAAATCAAAATTTTCAGTAGAAAGTAGAAAACATATATTTTGCCAGAGTTCTATAAATGATCAAAGACCAAAACTGAGAGTATGAATGAATAACTTATAATTGAAGGATTATTAGACACAGGTGCACATGTGACTATTATTACTCGGGAATCTTGGCATCCGAATGGGCCTCTACAGGAGGCAGATATTTGATTCCAAGGAATTGGAACCCTATCTCAGGTAAAACAGAACAAGACATGGGTTGAATGCATGGGGCCAGAAGGATAGAGAGGAAGGCTGAGGCCATATGTGGCTAATATAGCAGTTAATCTATGGGGTCATGATCTGTTGCAACAATGGAATACCCAGTTTAACATGCCTGCAATCTCAGAAATGGATCATAAACCCAGAATAGCCAAAACAAATGTACAATATAGGAACTTCTGGAGACATCACAATCTGTGACTTCAAACTCTACTACAGAGCTACAGTACTGAAAATAGCCTGATATTGGCATAAAAACAGACAGGAGCACCAATGGAATCAAATCAAAGACCGGGATATCAAGCCACACACCTATGAACATCTGATTTTTGACAAAAAAGCAAAAAATATAAAATGGAAAAAAAAAGCATATTCAAAAAATGGTGTTGGCATAACTGGATATCAACATGTAGAAGAATGAAAATAGATACATATCTATCACCATGCATAAAACTCAAGTCCAAATGGATCAAAGACCTCAACCTAAAACCAACCACACTGAACCTCATGGAAGATAAAGTGGGAAGTACACTTGAACACATTGACACAAGAGACTACTTCCTAAATATAACTCCAATAGCTCAGACACTGAGAGCAACAATTAATAAATGGGACCTCCTGAAATTGAAAAGCTTCTGTAAGGCAAAGACACAGTTAAGAAGACAAAATAGCAGCCTACAGAATAGGAAAAGATCTTCACCAATCCCACACCAAACAGAGGACTGATCTCCAAAATGTACAATGAACTCAAGAAATTGGTCATCAAAAAAACCAAAACAATTAATAAAAAATGGGGGTACAGACCTAAACAGAGAACTCTCAACAGAGGAATCTAAAATGGTTAAAAAATGTAGGAGCTGCTTGGCTGCTCAGCCTTGGAATAATCTCACAGAAACTATATTATTTAAAACACTGTTTGGCCCATTAGCTCTAGCTTCTTATTGGCTATTATTTAATTCATCTCCATTAATCTGTGTATCGCCATGTAGCAGTGGCTTACTGGGTAAAGTTCCATCTGGCTTCAGTGGGACTACATAGCTTCTCTTTGACTTTGCTCTTCTTTCTCCCAGTATTTAATTTAGTTTTCACCTGCCTATCTAATTTCTGCTCTGCTATAGGTCCAAAGCAGTTTCATTATTCATTGTTGGTAATCACAGCATACAGAGGGGAATCCCACATCATAAAGACACTTAAAAAATGCTCAACATTCTTAGCTATCAGAGAAATGGGAATCAAAACAATTCTGAGATTCTGTCATACACCTGTAAGAATGGTCAAGAGCAAAAATTCTGATGACAACTTATGCTGGAAAGGCTGTTAGGTAAAGGTCACACTCCTTTGTTGCTGGTGGGAGTGCAAACTGGTATAGCTGTTTTGGATACCAGTATGGTGATTTCTCAGAAAATTAGAAAACAACTGATGGAGGAAGATCATTGGTTAAAAAAATAAAGAAACTGCTTGGCTGGCCCTCATAGGTTAGAA
>NC_022013.1:60619921-60621437 GCF_000317375.1 Microtus ochrogaster
AAAAAAAAAAAAAAAAAAGGAAGGAGGGGAGCAGAGAAAAATATACAGCTCAATAAAAAACAAATTTTAAAAAGAAATGGCAGGTGTTAGTTGATAGTTGTGGGCATTCAAGATCATGGCATTGACATCTGCCTGGTTCTGTTAAAGGCATCACAGTGGTGGGAATACATGCAGGATACATCACACAATAAGACAGGAAGGCAGAGATGTTGTCAACACAGCTGATCTTGCTTTATAACAACTCATTATTGGGCAAACTAA
Source organism: Microtus ochrogaster (assembly GCF_000317375.1). NCBI lineage: Eukaryota > Metazoa > Chordata > Mammalia > Rodentia > Cricetidae > Microtus > Microtus ochrogaster. The sequence goes on from NC_022013.1 coordinate 60,620,183, forward strand.
TCTACTCTGATAGACAAGTATTAATCCCTTTCAAGGGCAATACCTCAGCATCTGGGCATCTTCTACAAAGGCTCACCTCTGAATGTTCTATTCCTTTGATAGCTTTACAGAAGGACACAAGTCACATCCAGACCAGAGCAGGAAAGCGTGATATGGACATACTTTTAAGGGGAAATAAAACTCTGTGCTAATGAACCCTCAAAAAAATCACTGACCATTCATGCTGTATAAAAACACAGAACAACAATTGGCAAACTCTCAGAGGTACCAATGGCCCCACCTTTGAAATGGCTAACTAAGAAACCTATATGGATAAGCAATAACCTTTAACAAAAGAGAAACTACAGGCTTTAAACATCTGATAAAGGAGCAACTAGATGCTCAGCATACAGAAGAATCAACTAGCCCTTGGAATTCTCCTGTATTTGTTGTTAAAAAAAATCTGGAAAATGGAAAATGGTAATAGATCTAAGGGCTGTCAACAAGGTAATTTAGCCAATGGGCTCTGTACAATCTGGAATGCCTTTGCCTTCCCTATTGCCTAAAGGATGACCTCTTATAGTTATTGATTTAAAAGGTTGTTTCTTAGCCGGGCGATGATGGCGCACACCTTTAATCCCAGCACTCGGGAGGCAGAGGCAGGCGGATCTCTGTGAGTTCGAGACCAGCCTGGTCTACAGAGCTAGTTCCAGGACAGGCTCCAAAGCCACAGAGAAACCCTGTCTCGAAAAACCAAAAAAAAAAAAGTGTTTCTTCACTTTACATTCACAAGAAAAAGACAAAGAAGAAATTTGCCTACATAGTGCCTAATTATAATAATTTTCAGACTGCTAATAGATATCAGTGAAAGATTCCCCCACAAGGAATGTTAAATAGTCCCACTCTACACCAATATTTTATAAATCAGTTATTGGACATGATATATAAGCAGTTCCTGAATATATAATTTATTATTACATGGATGGCATTTTACTATCTGGATTCAAATGTAGATACTTTAGAAAGAATATTTGAAGAAGAAAATTTTGCCCTGTGGGAGATTACAAATTGCTCCTGAGGAGATTCTACTAGTTATTTAGGCTATGAAATAGCTTTACAGAAAATTAGACCCCAAAAGGTGCAAATTAGGAGAGATGGATTACAGACTCTTTATGACTTCTAAAGATTACTAGGAGACATTTCCCATCTATAGCACACTATTGGGATAGGTCCTGATGAACTGAGTAATTCAAACAAAACTTTAGATGGTAACAAG
>NC_022013.1:60621693-60625538 GCF_000317375.1 Microtus ochrogaster
AAAAAAAAAGAAAAGAAATTACAGAAGGCACATGTTGATCATATGGATCCAAATCTCAATTGCAATCTGGTCATATTACCTTCCAAACATTCCCCTACAGAAATTTTATTGCAGAAGAAAGATATTATCTTAGACCAGATCTTTTTACCACATAAACTGAGAAGAGAATTAAAAACTTTTGTGGAAAAGATCTTTGAGTTAATTATAAAAGGAAAATTGAGACTTTATCAATTAACAGGATTAGACACAGCAGAAATGATAGTACCTTTTAATAATGATAAAATTGAAAAGTTATGGGAATAAAGTGAACCCTGGCAAAGAGTTTGTAGTAATTTTTTCAGAGAGATCAACAAATATCCCGAAAGCAAGAGAATTTGACTTATAAAAAGAACTAATTGGATCCTTCCTCTTATTGTATGGGACACACCAATAATTGGAGCCCCCTACATTCTATACTAATGCAAATAAATCAAGAAAGGCAGTTTACAAACAAGAAAATTTAAATAAAATGGATCAAAACCCTTATGATTCTGTCCAAAAGTCAGAATTGTATGTTATTGTAATGGTCCTAATGGATTTTAAAGAACCTCTCAACATAGTTACCAATTCACAATATGCAGAAAGGACTATTTTGCATATTAAAATCATGACTTTATATCAGATGATACAGAATTGATTTTATTGTTTATTCAGGTATAAGATATAATTAAGAATAGGCATCACCCCAAATACATAACACATATCTGATCCCATACGTGTCTGTCAGACCCTCTAGCACAAGGTAATGTAGAAATCAATCAATTATTGATTGGAAATGTACTGAAGGCCTCAGAATTTCAAAACAATCATGTAAATAGCAAAGGTTTAAAAAAGGACTTTTCCACCAAATGGCAACAAGTTAAGGAGATTATAAGGAAATATCCTACTTGTTCTTTATACAACCAAACACCACTACCTGCAGGAAGTAATCCAAGTGGTACTCAAAGGAAAGAAATCTGGCAGATGGATATATTCCATTTTGTAGAATTTGGAAAACTGAAATAAGTACACCACACCATTCAGGTTTTCAATGGGCAACTGCTTTAAGTCTGGAAAAGGCTGATTTGGTAATCATACATTTACTAGAAGTTATGGCCATCATGATTACATGCACAAATAAAAACAGACAATGCTCCTACATATATCTCTAAGAGAATGAAACAGTTTTTTGCTTATAATAATATAAAGCATATTAGAGGTATACCACACAATCCTACAGGTCAGGAAGTTATAAAAAAGATCAAATTGAACTATAAAGGATATGTTAAATAAACAGAAAGGGATGGCAAATATCCCCAGAAATAGACTGCATAGGCTTTATTAATCTTGAGTTTTCTTAATGTTAATGAGAAAGAAACAACAGCTGCAGAGAGACATTGAACAATAGACAAAACTTCTGAATTAAGTCAGCCAGTGTAGTTCAAAGATGTGTTGACCTCAGAATGGAAGTCAGGAGATGTGTCACATTGGGGAAGGGTTTTCACTCTTGTTTCCACAGGAGAAGAAAAGCTATTGATATAGTGAAAATTAATCAAGATTCAATTTGAAAAGGAGAAACCTCTGGATAAAGAGAAATGACAGCTCGTTCACTGAGGTGACAATCCTACAAGCTAGAAAAAAAAACTTACAAGAGTTGGGGCAGGGCTTTGTTCTTGTCTTTGCAGGAAAACAGAATAGGGATCTCTTTTGGGAAAGAACAAAAAAGGGAAGAAATGCAATAGATAATAGGTAAATCAGTGTATCTACTTGTGAACTATTAGTTATAGACAACTGATATTGGTATAGGTTCTTGTAAATTAATAGATACATAAAATTATCTCTGTATTCCTGTCTAAGATAATTTGTATATTGATAAAAATTCAAATTATATTTGTTATATTGAATATACTCCTATTTCTGTTTGCAATAATTGCGCACATATGCAAAGCTTTTTGTCATATTATATGCAAGCATATTTCTACCTATGCTTAAGCTATTTTTATATATATGCCATTTTAGTATATATTTATCATATTGTGCTATGCATTTCTACCTCTGAGATATATATATATATAGATATAGATATATATAGAGAGATACTTATGTACATTGTTTACATTTTGAGGTCATTATTCTCATTTGCTGCATATCTGTTTAAAGATTTTTTTTATAATGTGAAATCTTAGTCTTTAATTTATATAGGTATTAAGAATTACAAGTCAATAGTCACCCATGTTTGTCATACTCAAGACTAGTCAGGTTCTTTAGATGCATAGAGATTATATTCCACATATACATACATACATACATACATACATACATACATACATACATACATGTAATCTTCAGCCACTTCAAAGAACTGTAGAATATGGCATTTAAATAACTCAGGATTCTGTTGAGGCAAGACACAACTGCTCCTGGCAGCACCAATCTATTCCTAAGAGAATGTTGGGCACCGAAGACACTCCACTTGGAGCTGGTTTTCTTCTTGGCAAAACCAGCTTTTGGTCCCTTGCCTCAACTACTGACAATATGCACACTGTCCAAACTGGACAAGCAGGATACAAGCAAAAAATGACTGCCAAATCTTGCCAAAACAGGGTAGGACAGTTTTTTTTTAATTTTCCTGCCTCTGAAAATGGTTTGTCAGATACTCTAGGCTTTAGCCAAAGTTGGTTACCCCAATGTTTCAAATAAGACTTTGGGTGATTGCTCAGATAGCCAGATGTCTCTGTCATTTCTTATACCTTTTGGAAGTTGCTTGTTCACACTTCCTGCTTACTCAGGTAATATTATTTCCCTTCTCAGGTCTTTGATGGGATTGAAGACTAGATAGTCATAGCTACTTTCCTCTCATAACTTACCTAAGGTATTTTTAATGTAATACTTAGACTGCTCAGGATAAGATAACTATTGAAATAATCTCTGTTACTTGCAAATTACCTTAGACTGAACATTTAGCATGCATTTCTTGCTTGATGTTGTTCATGTTGGTTGTAGTTCTATTTTTATGTATGTTTTTGGCTTTTCTTTTTCCTGGACAATACTTGATATTTTTTCTTACTGCATATAGTTTTGTTTTGGGTTTAGAACCCTCTTATTTAGACAAAGGGGGGAGGTGTTGTGGGAATTAATTCAGCCAATAGTCTTTTGGATACAGGCCCATGAGGGTGTGGTCTGAGGTACTATAAGAGGAGACAGGAAGCATGCTTGGGCTCTCTTAGTTGGTGGTTGGAGTTTGGTTCACAGCTTCAAGTAACCACAGAGGACCATGGTGTTCTACCCTTATTGTGAGCTTTTCCCCAAACAAACAAATACTTGTTATCCTTTATTCTGGGCTCTTGTGGATCTCCTTAATTACCCTACAGGACCCATAGCCTGAGTACCCGCCTAGAGATGAGTCATCCCCAACTAGGGATGCTGAACTGTGATTACAATGTTTTTTCTCTTTAGACAAGGTCTATATAGCCATTGCTAACCTGGAACTTACTTCACAGACCAGGCTGGGGACACAGTGCCCAGTACCACCCAGAGGACAAACCCTTAAAGAAGCCAGAGATTGTACCTAAAGTTCTGTCTAGGTACATGGCCATTTACCAATAGTTACCTGTCTGCTTTTATTTTATTTTTAGTTAGTGCATACAATAATCTGTTTTATGATCACATTCTCACTCATATGCCATCATTTCTTGCTCTTATTCACTTTTCCCTGTACATCCCTTCTCCCCTGAAGTAATCCCTTCTGTATTCATATCATATAATTATATATACATATATGTCTAAATTCTACATACAAGAAAACATGAATATACTCTTTTTTTTTT
>NC_022013.1:60626583-60633527 GCF_000317375.1 Microtus ochrogaster
GCTCTGTAGACCAGGCTGGTCTCGAACTCACAGAGATCCGCCTGCCTCTGCCTCCCGAGTGCTGGGATTAAAGGCGTGCGCCACCACTGCCCAGCTCCAAGTCTTTATCTTTTATAAGGTCAGAGTGGGTTAGGTTCACCCGAAGGCTCACTTAACTCAGTTGCTTCTTTATAGACCCCGTGCCCTCAACCAGACCCATTTTGATGTACTGGGGGATATGAGGAATCTTGATGGGGTAGCATTCAACCCATAGCAGTGAGCTGAAAACTGGTGGCTACTGGATGATTCTTTTCCTTTTGAACTTTCGAAATTATTTATTAATAGAGACATGAAAAGTTTTTAAGCAAGCGACTTAGTTAGAACAAGATAAGGGTTGAGGCAGGTCAGCCCTGTGTCTTCATTGACCAATCTGAGGGCCCTGAAGCCACACAGAGCTTAGGTGTCAATGCTTTGGGGAGTTTGCAGCCACTCATCATGAGGACAAGACACCTTTCCACCCCACTCCCCACATATACACCACAAAGACACCTTGAGAGGAGCCACAAGGAAGAATAAGAGCCACCTCCTGCCTGTCATTATTTTATTCAAGCCTTTGCCCAGAAGAACAAAAGAAAACAAATCTATCCCCTCTCCTTCCACAGGGGAATTGTTTTGGATCTTATCTAAAGGAAGGCATCTGCTTCTTCGAGTTCATGTTCTAATTTGACCAAATGGCCTGTGTTGGATGGAGAGGGAAGAGGAGACAATGTTATTAGGAAACCAGGGAACATCAAGAAGCCTCCATGGTGCTGGCTGCGCCTTGGCCGGGAATTCGATTACAGCTGCCGGTATCAATCAGTAGGCGCTATTAAATCTTCTGCTCAGCTTGACAGGGAAGGCCAAGTTTGTGGAATTGCTCAGGAGATCTGGCCACAGGTCAAATGCCCTGGGCCTGCAGGGTGAGTTCTTCCCTACACCTGCTGACAGCTGTGGACGGGTGGAAGGACCCTGTGCATCATATGTCTTCATTTTTCCACGGTGACACTTTGCTATGGGTACTTGAAATACAAAACTATATGGCTCACTTAACTCCTTCCCCTAAATGCCTGTTCCATCTTAGCCTGGTATATAAGTTGTCTGGGGTTCCATAGCAAGTGGGAAAGAAAGAAGCTGGATTCCTGGGAGACCTTTACTGCCCAAAGCACAGACAGGCATCTGACCAACTCACCCGAATCCCTGTATTCCAGAAATTGGAGGACACAGAGGTGCCCCTTTGAACTCTATTGTGCAACAAAGCTTCCACAGAGCAAGTTGCCAAGATGAAACCGCAGCTTTCTGTAATCGTTTAATTGCAGAAATCCTCCTGCTTTGGCTTCCTAAGTGCGGACATCACTGTTGTGTCACCATGTCTAGCACTCTTAGTTCTTTTACACATATCCAAAAGATTATTCTGTAATGTAGGAGCCACAAAGGTTTCTGTGAGCACAGATAAACATTAGGAGAGCCTGGAGTGTTAAACACACAGGGTTGTTCATTTAATAGAAGGGATGCATAACCTGTTATCTTTCCTGACAGTCACGAGCAGACACGGTTACAAAATTCTGGCAACCTTTGCACTATCTGTGTGGTGAAAACCACACCAGATCCTTCCTCCAGACCCTATTGTAAGCTTTTTTTTCCCAGTCAATCTATAGAAGCCATCTTTGTGGACTGTACAAAGAGTTTTGATGCAGCCAAGTGTGTTCTGTGTTTACCTTTCTTTGTTCCTCAGTGGGATTTATATATGCTTTGTTGTGCATGTAGGCTTGAGTTAATTAACACCAGAATAAGTTTTCACCAAATGGTGCTGTGCCTAAAATAACCACTCCTGGTCAGACTCCAGACGTTTGAACCAACAGTGGTTACTGAGTTATGCTGAACCAAACTATCTTCTTGTCTCCCATAGACGGTTACTGTGGACGGTTACTGTGCCAGCTGTGGTTGTTGCCGAGATGCCCACTCTGTAGAAAATGGACCTAGATTCTTTTAAACAGCTTCATAAGATTTCTTTACTCGGAAGAGCAAGAATGTGTCCACTCTGTTCTCTCTGATGTGCAATCAGGTGACTTGCAAACATTCATTAGAGGAAAACGATACCTCAAAATCACCTTCTTTGTGCTGTGTGCATCATAGGTGAGTCTCCAGGAGCAGAAGTACCAGTCAGGGAGTGTGTTTTACACGTGCCATCTGCTTTACTCCACGAGGCCCTCAGCAGCCAACTCGTCTTCCTAGGAGCAGGGGATGAAAGTGTCTGCACACTGCAACAGGCGGTCCACTGTGTAGCTTTGAGGGGAGAGACAACATCCTTTGTGGCTTCATTTGCATTTCCCTTGTAGTGGGTGGCACCAAGGACACTGTCACCTACTGTCTAGCCTTTATACTTTCTTCATTGGGCTGCCGGAATTACTCTTTCATGATGAGGGGAGTAGTACCCCATTATACGGCTCCTCCTCCTCCTCCTCCTCCTCCTCTCCTTCCTTCCTTTTCTCTCAGTTTGTTTAGGCTTCAAATACACTTTTTTTTTGGTTTTTCGAGACAGGGTTTCTCTGTGGTTTTGGAGCCTGTCCTGGAACTAGCTCTTGTAGACCAGGCTGGTCTCGAACTCACAGAGATCTGGCTGCCTCTGCCTCCCGAGTGCTGGGATTAAAGGCGTGCGCCACCACTGCCCGGCTTCAAATACACTTTTTAATGAAGTGGAATTTAATGAATCAGCCTTTTCTTTTTGGTTTTTGCCCTACCCCACCACCATTTCAGTTATACAAAAAACTCCCAACCTTTTCCCAAGGTTCTTACGGAACCTGTTTCATATTTAAAATATATTTATATTTGTACTTTGTATTATAATATAAGGTGTAAGTCTGTTTACTTTTTCTCAGAGGACAATTTTTCTTTTTATTAATTTTTAAATTAACATACAAAGTAATGCTTTTATTATATTTTATATATATATATAATTTATTGTTCTCATATGTGCCTCCCATTACCATTCCTTTTGTTGGTCTCTCTTCCCCCAAATAACCTTCCTGCTTATTCTTGTGTGTGTGTGTATGCGTGTGTGTGTGTGTTATACACGAGAGAACAGAAGACACATTTCTGTGCCTTAAAGCAGGAAACAGAAGTCTATTCCTATAAACTTAGTCAAAGTCCATGGCGGAAAGGGCACAGGCCCTAGTGAGGAGTCTTGTACTGTTGATTTATACTGAAGTCCTGGAGAAAACTACCTGTAAATGCTTGTTTATATCCGTACATTTGGAGAAGCTGCCTTTTGAAGCAATTAATGCAGACTCAAAACTTGTCAAAGTGCTGAGATTAAGTAACTGTAAGCATCAGCCGTCAATGAACAGTTTGCACCCCTACCCCCAACAAGGCTCAGGGAGAATCATGGAAGAGGAGGGGCAGAAGCCATGGAAGAGCTGGGGGTGTGTGGGAGAGGCTATAAAATTGACATGGCTGTTGAACTCATAAATTTACTGCAGCCATGATTATCTGCACAAAAATCAAGCTGCATATAAATATAGACTCTGCATGTGAGAGAAATACTATATTTTATCAATCTTCCTTATTACCCTCTCTGGCTCCCCTGTCTATTTAGGCTATTTCATCCCTTCAAATAGATCCCTTTCTATTTTCATATGGAAACATGCATGTTAATAAATGTTTTTATAATTGCATAAACATGTATTATCTCTGTGTTTATGAAGAGTGTCTAGCATCCTTGTATGAGAGAAATGTGAGATTTGTCTGAATTCAGCTTATTTTATGCAACATGATGATCTCCAGTTGCAGACATCTTTCTGAAAATGGCGCAGTTGTGTTCTTTACTGCTGAAGAAAACCCCATTGTGTTTACACGCCCCGTTTTCCTTACCCTTTTATCTGCGGATGGACATCTAACCAGCTTCCATATCTTGGCTTCTGTGACTAGCACTGTCATAAACATCAATGTGTGGGAATATCTAATGCTGATGCGGTCTTCTTGGGTGTGTTCCCAGGGATGGGACAGCTGGGCTCTGCAGAGGCTCTCTCCTCAGCTTTTTTCTGAGGCTCTTCCACACTGGCTTCCATAGTGACCTCACTAGTTGGGCATTCCCACCAGCAGTGTGCAAGGGTTCCTCTCCTCCCCCACCCTTGACACTTGACAGTATTTACTATTGCTTGCTTCCTTTACTTTTTTTTCTGGTTTTTTTTTGTTTGTTTGTTTGTTTTGAGGTCAGGCCTCAGTCTGTAGCCCCAGTTGGTCTCAAACTCCTTTCAGTTGTCTTCCTGCCTCAGCCTCCCTAGTGCCGGACTATCCGGGTAGGCACCATGCCCGACTTGTTATCTTGATGACAGCCATTCTGACTGGGATGGGGAAAACATCAGTGTAGCTTTGATTTGCATGCACCCGATGGCTAAGGGTGTTGAACATTTTTCACACATTTGTTGGTCATTCTTTCTTTCTTGTGAGAACTGTCTATTATGACTCTCCTTGAGTCATCTCCAGCTTCTACTTCTGCTTCTTACGACATTACCACCAGTGAGAAAGCGTATCACCCAAACCCAAACCAATGTGGCTCCCACAAGGCCCTGCTGCCTTCTAGACACTGGAGTCTTCATCCCTCCAAATACTAACTCTTCATGTTGAGAATTTTGGTTTCTGCCTCACCATGGAGAATTTGGAAGTTTCTAGAGACAACTGTGAGGTTTACTCCCAATAAAAATTGGTCTTGGAAAATGTGTTGGCCATCTTATCACAAAGCAGCAGGCCAGCTTCAACCTCTTCTGAGAGTGAGACCTTGCAGGTCCCTCAGGTAAGGCACAAGTTTGTCACTGGGGTGAACTAGGGTCTCAGCAAGAAGAGAGCATGGCTGTTGTCACCCCATCCCCAGCCATCCTGTGTCACTAAAAAGCTCTACACAGGGTCTGAAGCTAAGAAGGCCTGCCTGGTGCATGCATCAGTCCCAGATGGAAGTCCCCGAAGCAAGGGGACAGCTGCTGGGGCTTTCCCAAAGTCTTCAGAGTGGAGCAGCTGCAGGGTGGGGGTGGGGCTGGAACAAAAGAGGGTCCAGGGAGGCTGGAAGGGGGTGGACCCTCGCAAGTCTCATTCAGGTTTCTTTTCTTCCTCTTCAATCCCCATCCCAGATAGTTGACTGAGAGACTACACCAGCCACATGCTCCCTCTCAGCTGTCCCCAGCTCCCAAAACAAGCAACTCCCCCGTGTTTTCATTGGTTGCCATGGGGATATAAGCACAGGTTTGAACAGAGAGATGCTTGTGGCTCAGCGATGGAAGGGTGTCAGGTTCATTTTTAAAGACACCCGGGGAAGGCCATGGCCAGGGAAGGAAAGCTTTTTTCCCCCCGAGTGGCCCAGCGTCTTCCTTCTTTAGGGCCTGCTTGAAAACTGAAAGTGGCAGAAAAATGGTATTTCCTGCTTTAATTCACTAAGTGTTTTAAGCAAAACATTATTTAGGCTTTTGGGTTTTGATGCAATAAACTGCAGGGTGAATCATAACCTTTTGACGTGTGTCTACACACAGTGAGAGTCTGGAAACAAGATAAAAAAATGTATGTAAGTCACAGGTTATGGGACAGGCACTATTCAAAACACTGTAATGTTCATGATGAGACTCCTCAATCCCAAGACCGGAATTGTGAGTTACGTATGTTTACTGTGATGGATGGCAATTTGCCTAAGGTCACAAAACTAGAAGAAATACAAAACTTGACCCCAAGGAGCAGAATGCCAGAAGAGCTGTTCCCAATACCACTAGGGTTGCCTCTGTGATGACCTGGGAATAAACTTGGTTCCCCAAGATTTGGTTTGTAACTATCCCAGCTCCCTGTCTTCATGGGGCCCCCTCTAGCATTGAAATCCAGTGACTCACGCGGTGACCAGGCCAGGAAGACACCTTGCTTGCATGGACTTTGTGTTCTACTTTCTTCGCTGCTCCACCAGATAACTCACTGCATGCATGCACATTCCTGTCTGCTGCATTTAATCTGCTAGCATTTAAACAAAGCTTACGAGAAATGTGACACAGTGAATGGCCCCTATTGATATCTAGACCTGAACTGTGGTTCTTGTAAATGCTACGTTATGTGGGAAAGGGAGCAATGTGGGTATAACGAAGATACTTGAAGGAAGGAGATGATCCTAGGATATCTGGGAGGTCCCTAAATGTGATCACAAGTGTTCTTAGAAGAGAGAGGCAGAGGCTGGAAGATGTAGTCCCATGTTAGAGTGCTTGCCTAAAATGTGCATGCCCCTGGGTTCACACCGCAGCACCACAAACACACACTAGACACTGTGAAAGGAGATCCGAGAAGGAAGGCCACATGAAGCAAAGTGTAGCATGGCTGTGTATGAACACAGGAAAGAAAGCCAGGACACGAAGAATCTGAGAAATGCCGCTTCGATCCAGAAAAGGTGAGGAAACTAAGTCTTCTTTGGGTCCTTGGCCTCCCCCCAGTGGAAATTATTTCAGACTTTAGACTTCTAAAACTGTAAGAGAATTGGGGTGTCCTGTGCCAGTGTTGGAGGTGATCTGTGTCCACGGGAAGGTAATGAAGTAACTACAGTGAGCTGGGGCGGTGGTTTCCGAAGCGTGGATGATGCGCTGTGGCCTGGCAGCATCAGAAGCACTACAATGATGCAGATGCTTGGGTCACTTGAGAACCTCAGATTCAGATGCTTGCGTCACTCTAGAACTTTGGGATCAGAACCTCTTGGCATGGGTTCCAAGGATCTGTATTTTAACAAGCCATCACTGTCTCTGATGCTGGCTATCGTGCAGTGGTTAGCCACAGCTAAACCTTCTGATGGCTAGAACTTGAAACAATGCCCATGCCTGATCCACAGCCTACAGATTTGGACCTCATTAGTCTGCTCAGCTTAGATGCTGGGCCTCTGGTGAGCTCCTTAGGCAGCTCTAGCTGGGCTGGGAACC
>NC_022013.1:60633984-60645165 GCF_000317375.1 Microtus ochrogaster
TGCTGGAGGCTAAGAAGAGAGGGAAAAGCAGAGGCCAAGGCAGCAGAGCTTCTGGCTGCCAGGCCTAAAGTCACGTGCCAGAGGGGCTCACAGCGGTAGATATAATTAGAAGAGCGGAGCAGGTGTAGGACAGGAGGGTGTGGAGACACTGGGTGACTGGGAACAGACTCTCCAGACAGCGACATGCCATCCCAGAAGGAGGGATCAGAACTACCAGGCTGGTCAGTGCTCCGAGAGATCTGTTTCTAGGAGATGCCAGAAGATATATTAAAGTATAAAATCACGCACTTTTTAAACATTCACAATGAAAGCAATTGACCTCCACTCTCTGATCTCTCTATGGTGCCAAGCATGAAGTTAGTCACACGTTCTCAGAGATGATTGACAGAAGTTCCCTGTGGGTAGGATAACTGTGTGTGAGCTACAACCCACTTGCTGGCACATGGTTGGCTTTCGTTAGAATTTTAGTTGAATGAATGAATACTTCTAGAGTATCTCTGAGACAGAGACTGCTATGCCCATTTTACAGATGAGGAACTTGAGGCCACCCCAGTGAAGTGAACTTCATCACTATCCAGTTCACAGCTATCAGCCAGAGTTCAAACACAGGACCTCTTACTATGGGGGATGCTGTAAAGATCAAGTACTTTATAACTGTCAGAGATCTCTGTAACAGAGAGGTTGGGGCCATTGGTAACAGTCATGGGAGGTACTCATAAGCAGCAGGAGCACTTAAGGAAGGCCTGTCACTAGTTTCTTGTGTGTCACATGGAAGCCAGAGGCTCTCTGTCTCTGAAGAAGCTATGCAGCTTCTGTATGATGATGCAGCAGAGGAAGGCAGCCCTGGGTATACTGGAAGGTAAAGGGGAGGAGGGGTCAGGATGACTAAAGGGAGAGCTTCCCATCTCCCACACCACTTCTGTTCTCACGGAGATGGGGAGTCGGGAGACCCCTGCTTCTGTAGAGGTTTGGGATGGGGGTGGCAGATGCCTGAGACCCCCTAGAGAGCCGGTAACTTAAGAACCCTCTCTGATTTTATTATCCGGAGGATATATGAAGAACTAAATGAGAGGAGACGGCTTGCTAGTGCATTAGGGGACATTAAACAATAGCTGATCAGCATCAGACACAAATAAATGGTCTGTGATCCAGTGCCAAGAATCTGGATGGTCCCCAAATGGTGGTCTGGCTGGCTTCCAGTCAGCAGAGTGGGTAGCTGGTCATCGTATAGGCCACAGAATGTAGCAAGAGAGGATTCCAGCACCTGACCAGACTCACTCCCTTCCAGGAGACCTCACTCTACTGCAGGAGATTTGTGTCCTTTCCCTGACCTGGATTCTGACATTTGGATCCACAAATGCCCTGGAGACCTCCTGTCTGCCTTCTTGCCTGCCTGGGGAATCCTTGACAGAAGAGGAGCCTGTGTCCACGCAGGCAAAGGGTAGGGCGGTTCACAAGGCCTAAAGAAATTTGTGGAATTGCCTTGGTTACAGGGAGGTCCCACCCTGACTCAAACACGTCTCACTAGCAGGTCCTTTAGGTCTGATTTTTCAGCCCCCCCCCCCAAAACAGAAACACCAGAGAGATAAATGGGTAGCTGGGCAACTCACACACACGTTTATAAAGCATCAGTAAGCTGAGCATGGAGGGGCGCGTCTGTAATCCTAGCAGCCAGGAGACAAGAGAAGGATGCTGATAAGCCACCCTGACCCAGCAAGCAAGTTCAAGGCCAAGTGAAAGAGAAAGAAAAACCCAACAACAACCAAAGCCAATATTCAACCGTTAGAATGTTGACAACCTGAGGACAAGATGGGAAGGAGTGGACAATGAAGAGTTTCCATGGAGGGTGGATGGTGAGGGGAGGAGGCCTTGCAGTACTGAATAAGCCACTGGCAGATTTAATCCAGGCAGAAGCAGACTTGGCCTACATTGACTTAGAGGCAGGATTCCAGACTCCAGATCGCCTCCAGCCCAGCTGTGTGGTCTAGGGTACATTGTTTAATTAGCTTCTCTGTGCTTCTTCTTCAGAGAAGGAAGAGCACTACTCCCCACATCTTCTGGGAGGTCTGCTCCTCTGGAAATACCACCTTTAAACCTACGCCTTATCCTTCTGTAAAACCACAGCCTTTGAGCAATACCTACACACGGACACTAGCGCCAAGCCAGTCTATACACCCAGACAGAGCCCAGAGTCGGCTCAAACCACGCCAGATGAGATGACCCTTGGGTGACCCACAAAACATGAACTTCAGTAATCAACAATTCTAGTTTTAAGCTTCAGATGGTAGCTTATTACCCAGCAAATGGCTAAGGCAGACTCCTGGTATTTGTAACGGAAATGGTTCTGAGCTGTGTTTGTCACTTGCCTACCTTTTTGGAAGGAGGCACAATAGAGGGAACCCAGTCCTTCTGAGTTCGCAGGACCCTCTGTCACCTCCGAGATAAAAGCCATGCCGTCAGTGTCATCCACAGGGCTCGTATATCCCCTCCCTCAACCACTCTGTGGTTTTCAACATCATCCCCTAGTTCTTTACCATTATTTCTTTCCCTCTCTGGTATTTAGCCCAAGTAGCCTTGAACTTGAGCGTCTGCTGTCTCGGGTCACCAGAGTGCTGGATCACGGGCATGCACAATCACACTCAGCCTACTGTAATCGGACTTGCCATCTACCTTTCAGACTAGCGAGATGATTTGGAGGTAAAGGCACTCGGCACTAAGCCTGAAGAGCTAAGTTCCATCCTGGACCTTTGGGGAAGGAGAGAACCAACTCCTGCAAGTTGTCCTCCGAACATGTGCACCCCTGACCATCACGCTTCAGTCAATGAAAATGCACAACTCTATCATCTGCCTGTTGTTGTCCCGGAATCTGCCTTAGACAGCATGAACCTGGATGAACCATGCTCAAACGTTAGTGAACTGTGACAAGAACTGGAGATAGTAGTGTGTCAAACCCCTGACATAAGAGTTGGGATGATGTCACAACTTGGTCTCTTTGGTGCCTTCTCCTCCATGCTTAGTTCTTCTCTGAGGCTCAGTGGAGGCTGTCGGGTAATACACACCTGATTCAGAGAGTTGGGGCTATCGTGTGGTTCAGGAGTAGGGTCCTTCCTGAAGAGAAGGAAGGGTGCCCCCAACACAAGGGGGAGAGCTTCCTGCATGAGACCTTCCTCCACCACAGTCCTGGAGAACTCAGAGCCAGTGCTCCCGCACAGCCCCTAAAACACAGGCTGCTTCCTACCAGCCTCTGAGAAACCCTGAGACACTTTACACAGTTAGCACAAAGCAGAATCTCCTAAGGCAGAGTGGCCGCAGCCAAGAGAAACGGTTTTCCTGGGGGCTCTCACGTCAGTGTCCGTCCAGCTTCCATTCTTCTGAACAGTGAGAATGTACGAAGTCAGGAGAGAGGATGTCAGATCAAGTCAGATTGTAGGTGGGGATTTGCAAGGTCTCCTGTCGGCCTGACTCAGGGAACATGTAACATTGCAAGACCTGAATTAATTTCAGGACGGTGCTTTGGTAAGTCATGGCAACTAAAGGAGGGGAACAAAGTGAAGTGACCCCTGCAGGGGACAGCAGATACTTGTGCAGACCGGTAACGCTGTCTCTGGTTGACCTAATTGTTTGACCAAATGCCTGAAACCTACATTCCCAATCACAAGCTCCAGGGTTAGCAAGGCATCTTGCGGGTGTGCGGGGCCAGGGATGAAGCTCAGTGGTAAAGAGATTGTGCCGCTTGCTCAAGGCCCTGGGTTCAAGTCCTAGCACCATGAAAAGGAAAAAAAGTAAAGAAGATGGGGAAAGAGGGAAAAGGAAAGGAGGAGAAAAAAGAAAGTACAGGGCAAATCAGCTAAGCACAGTGGGCAGGTAAGCCCGTGTTTGTTTGCTTTGCTGAAGCCTCGGCCCCTGTACCCCACACGTTGACCCCACTGTCTGCGTCAAGGAACTCTGCTCTTAGACCTCTGCTTCAGGTGGGGTTTGGACAATGGTAGGCTTTGTCAAGAGGTGGTTGGGTGGGAGGAGAGAAAGGTGGGAGACTTGGCTCCTCCCTGCTCTGGTTCCCCGCTTGTGTGGCAGCCCCTCCTTCGAGGCTTCAAGGCTCCTGGGCTCCATCTCCTCCATTCCTTCTCCTGCCTCTGGGCTCCATCTCCTCCATTCCTTCTCCTGCCTTCTCAAGCACAGGATGGGAAAGCCTTCCTGCAGTCACAGATCCCTGCGTCCCTCGACACGCCAGGTATCCTGGACCAGACTTCCCTGAAAGAGAGCCCTGCACTCAAGGTGTGTGTGTGTGTGTGTGTGTGTTTTGCTTGTTTGTATCATCTAAGCTGCATCTTGTCACTGTTGAGTCCTGACCAGGACAACCTTCAGAAACACTTCTTTGAGAGATGCCTACACTGCGTAGGTTCTCTCCTAAGTGAGCAGTTCTAAGAAACTATAGGATCTTTTCTGCCTAGCTTTATGAAGGTCATAGTGAAGTTGGTTTTACATACATTAAATGATTCAAACATGTGGATGACCCCCCCCCCCAGCCTATAGATGGGGAGTTGTTGGTTCTTTCACTCAACAAGTGGTTTCTGAGCATTCTCAGACCTGGCAGCGTCCTCACCCTGGGAATATGTATAATTGTGGATGCACAAATCACACTGCCCCCTCCCTCCCTGTGCTCATCGTCTCTACCCAACGTCTCCCAGCAGGCAGACAGCTCCTAAGAGGTGGACTGGAACCAGAGAAGCTAGTATCCTTAGTTCCTGAGCCCTCAGCAGATTCTCAAAGAAATCTATAACCCAAATATAACAAAGAAACAAACACTAGGTCCAACCGAGTTAGCTACCAAGTCCTCTTGGGATTCTGGAAACAGGATCTTGCTCTGTAACCCAGGCCGGTCTTGAACACACTATCCCTCTACCTCAGCTTCTCAAGTGCAGTCATCGGGTGTCTCCACACTCGGCTACCAAGCCTCTCAGTGGATGAGAAAATGCTGCTCCACAGACCAGATGAACTTGGGAGAAACACGCCGACACACTCTCTCGACACAGCCCCCCGCTTTTTCTGCCCCTCCTTCCCAGAACTCCCTTGGGCCCTCTCTTCTAGTTCCCACTTCTTCTGTTTCACACACATTTATAATTAGCCTCACAGCAATCTCCCTGACACTCTCTTCGTGCCTGCAGCGTTTGGCAGCACAGCTGGCCCATGGGCTGTTTTTATGAATGGAGAAAGGCTGGGGGTGGGTCCAGAGGGACGCTCGCCTGGCCTTTCACAGGCAAGGACACAGATTCAACTGTGGTGCCTAGAAGATGAGGCCTGACTAAAGGTGGCTTGGAGCAGTGGTCGAGGTAAATGAGGGGCTGTGAGGAGACAAGCAGCAAGCCTCAGGCCCTCTGGAGATAATCCAAATTTCCTCAGAAAGGTTTGAAAAGGCTATGTCAGTAACCCACTACTTCTGAACCAGGTCAGGCAGGGCGAAGACAACAGCTGGGTGCCTACAGCAAAGGCTGACCAAGCAAGCCCCTTCCCCAGCCCTGCACTCCGCAAGACTCACCACCCGGCTCTGGGTCCACTGAGTCTCTGGAAGCCCTCACCCTTCTAGGACCTCTGAAAAGAAGAGCCCAACAGGAGAGCAGCGAGGGCTGAGGAGACAGAAAGCCTAGCCCTGAGGCAGCAAGGGAGCAAGGGAATCCCTGCTGACAGGGGCCAGGCAGAAGCCCTGCCTTTCACCAAGGTTGTCAGAGAGATGCTTGCTCTCCGGCATCTTGTGGTAAGCCCCACTGGGAGGAGGTCAGAGATAGACTTTTAGAAACACCTGGGACTCACATCTCTAGAAATTGTACTTTTTTCTCCCCAGTTTCCAATTTCCTGACCAAAACGAATCACACAGCAAATGGGCAGGAGAACTAGGAACACAGAAGCAGTGATTTATAGTCTGCCCTTAAGCAGCTGAGCAGCAGCAGTTGGAGCAAGGACAGAAGGGCCTTTGCAGACAAGCTCGGGTAACGGGAAGACAGGACACAAGCTGGGTGACCATCTCCCCTGAGCCTTCTTCTGCTAAGAGCAGAATGTCAAAAATGTCAGGACATATTGCTAGACACTCTTGGCCACCCCCGCCCACTCCCCCCATTTCCTGTCTCTGCCAGATGGGAGCAAGGAGACTCGTGGTCATCAGTTACCTGCTGAGACTGGACGGACACTGTTGATGGAAGCCGGCTGAGACAGGATGGAGCGGAAAAAGAGTTGGAGATAAATTCCCAAAGTCATTGGAGTCAGGACAACCATGCTGGCCAGCTCTGCTAAATATCGTTAGTGGGCAAGGCTACGGGAGCTCTCCTAGCTCTGCTTTGACTGGACTGCTGTTTGCCTTTGCGCGTGTCTCTCTCTCTCTCTCTCTCTCTCTCTCTCTCTCTCTCTCTCTCTCTCTCTCTCTCTCTCTTTCTCCTTGCCTCCCTCCCTGCCTCCCTCCCTCTCCTCTCCCCATGCCTTTATCAAGAAAGAATGCCAACCATTTCCCATTAAACCTTCTCCGTACTACACAGGGTTATATTTATCTCAAGCACTGGGTCAAATGGCCACATTAAAATTAAGATGTCAGAAATTTCTTTTTTTGAGTCTGAGGTAAGTGGCTATTAAAAAGATAATAAAGAAGCAGCCACGTCTCCTGCTCCAGGGCAGATGGGTTTCCTGCTCCGTTACCCGCTATCGTCTAATACATACGTGAACCACGGGGACTGCATTAGGGCTAATCAAGTCTCCTGATGCAAACTGCCTTACTCGGGGCAAAGTTCCTGGCCTGGGATGGTCTTTCCTGCAGGCAACAAATGTCAGCTGAGCTGGGACTTTCCCCTGGGGAACTTGCATTTCCAAACAGCCTTCACTATGAAAAGTCCTCCCATCTCCGAAGTGGCAACCCTTTAACCTCATGTGAAAAGCAAAGCATAAGAGAACAGCAAAAGGACATAAAAGTGATCTATTAGTTATCCAGTTGTACTTGGAGCAACAGCATCATCAGCTCAACCTTGCTTAGACAAAGGTTCTTCAAACAGAAATAATTACTGGGACTAGAGAGATGTCTCAGAAGTTACAAGCATGTGCACACACAAGGACTCAAGTTCAGTGCCAGCATCTGTGCCAGGTGGTTCACAACTGCCTGTGATTCTAGCTCCAGAGATCTGATGCCTTTGGCCTTCCAGGGCACCTGCACTCATGTGCACATACACACACAATGTGCACATACTCCACACACACATGTGCACATACCCCCCACATGTGCACATACCCTCACACACATGTGCACATACCCCCACGTGCACATACCCCCCACATGTGCACATACCCTCACACACATGTGCACATACCCCCACGTGCACATAACCCCCCACATGTGCACATACCCTCACATGTGCAATACCCTCACACATGTGCACATACCCCACACACACATGTGCACATACCCCCACACACATGTGCACATACCCCCCACGTGCACATACCCCCACACACATGTGCACATACCCCCCAAGTGCACATACCCCCCACATGTGCACATACCCTCACATGTGCACATACCCTCACACACATGTGCACATACCCCCACATGTGCACATACCCCCACATGTGCACATATCCCCCCCACATGTGAACATACTTCCCCACAAGCATGTTCATACCTCCATACACACATGCACAAAACCTCCACACACATACACATACCCACACACATGTGAACATACTCCCCCACAAGCATGTACACACCCACATACATGTGTGCACATATCCCCCACACACATGTACACACACATGTACAATATCCCCACACACACATGCACAAAACCTCCACACACATGCGCAATACTCCCCACTCATCTGCACATGCTCCCATACACTCTCGTGTGCATATACCCACACAGACACATGCAATACCCCCTACACATGTCCACATACCCCACACACATGAGTGCTCTTACCCCCCCACACACGTAATTTTAAAAATAGATAAAAAAAACAAAGCAGAAAAATGTCCTTAAGAGAGTTTATAAAGACTATTACAATGATTCTTAAATTTAAAAAACAATTAAGGCACCCCCTCCCCTTGGCTCCACACTAGGTCCCACAGCTGTACTGGAGGCCAGAGCCATCCTAGAGATCCCAGGGCAGACACTGCCCACCTCCCACTAAACCCCTTTAAGCCTGTCCAAAAATCTCAGACTGCACTCCAACTCCTGGTCCCCATATCCTAGCCTATTACTTTGGAAGAAGTCTTTGGCTTTACCAGAGGCCAAGCAAGATCAAGGAACCCCTGGTAAGATACTGCCCACTACCAGCTAACATTCCTTAAAACTTGTCTAATAACCCCAGACTGCACACATGCCCACTTCCTCTAAGCCCTCACCCCCAGCTCCATACCCCGGTCTACAACTTCAGAAAAAGACTTCAGCTTTACCAGAGGCCAGGTGGGCTCTAGAGACCCCAGGCCTACAACTTAAGAATTCAGCTTTACTGGAGCAAGGGTCAAATCTAGGGACCCCAGTACCGGCAGCTGTACTGGAGACAAGGATAGTTCTAGGGACCCCAGATGCCAGACCAGATCTAGGAACCCCAGTCTGCACCCTTCCACTGGGCTCTGTATCCTAGTCTACAACTTTGGAAGAGGACTTCAGCCTTACTAGAGGTCAGGCCAGATTCAGGAACCCATAGCCCCTCAAATCCCAGAGGGGACATCCTACTGAACCTGAAGACATTCTAGTCACCAGAGCTCTTGGCCATTTAGGCCAGGAGACCAAAGAGAAAAGAGCAACCAAGGAACAAAACATCCATCTAACAAAGACAAACACAGGAATCAACACCTAGACCTAAAATTATCCCAAATCTGGATGCTTAAACACCAGTGTAAGAACATGATCAATGACAGAAAAGGCAATCTGGCACCACCAGAGCCCAGCTATCTCACAATGGCATGACCTGAATAATCCAACAGGGCTGAAGCACAAGAAAATGACCTTAAAATTTACCTTATGAAGATGGTAGAGGTCTTTAAAGAGGATATGAACAAATCCACTGAAGAAATTGAGGAAAAGACAAACAAAAAAAATGGAAGAAATCAATAAATTCTTAATGGTAACCAAGAAAGGGATTGAGAGGTGACTCAGTGGGTTTATGGTCCGTCTATTTTATACTGTCTGGTCTAGCCCTGTGGTCCCAGTGCTCCTAAAGCAAGGTGGGAGGGGCAGACTGGAGAAGCTCTGAGGCTGGGAGCGTGGGAGGAACTAGTTTGCGGAGCCAAAACAAGGGAGACACTGACTGCCTCAGCACTGGGAAGGGGGACCAGTGACTCCTAAGTGTTATCCTTTGGTCTCCTCATGCTTCTTCCCAAACCACACTAAATTTTTTAAAAAGTTAATCTTTATAAATAAAAGTAAAATAACTATGATAACTACCATAATGAACAGCACATGCACACATACACGCACCTGCACACGCATACACACACATGCACACGCACACATCTTACTAGATGAACTAGTACAAAATAAAAGCAAAGGGAAAATATATAATAAATGAACAATAAAAGAGAAGAAAGGAGTAACAACAAAAATGCAAGGCTGGGTGTGACGGCACACTTTAGTACCAACATTTGAGAGGAAGAGGCAAGTGGCTCTCTGTGAGTTCAAGGCCAGTCTAATTTACATTGTGAGCTCTAGGTCAGCTAGAGCTACATACTGAGACACTTTCTAAAAAGGAAAAAAGCTAAAAATATTAAAACTAACAAAAACATTGAAATGGAAAGAACTATACCAAACTTTCTTCATGTGGCCAGCATAACTCACACTAAACCAGACAAACACAAAACAAACTACAGATCCATATCTTTAATTAACATCATCAAAATTTTCAATCAGATGCTATCAAACTGAATATAATAATAGCATATCAAAAAAGACCATACACCAAGGACAGGTAGGAGCTGTCCCCTGGGAATGCACATGCATCAGCAGAAACACAGTAAATGCAACACATCTGTAGGGTGAAGGGAGAATGCTTCAAAAATACAAACATTTCTGGGGCTGGAGAGATGGCTCAGTGGTTAAGAGCACTGACTGCTCTTCCGGAGGACCTGGGTTCAATTCCCAGCACCCACATGGCAGCTCACAACTGTCTATCACTCCAGTTCCAGGGGATCTGACACCCTCACACCAATGTACATAAAATGAATCTAAATAAATTATTTTAAAAAGTACAACCATTTCAACAGACACAGAAAAACGCATTTGATAGGATTCAACATCACTACACACACACACACAGAGAGAGAGAGAGAGAGAGAGAGAGAGAGAGAAAGCCAATGTCAGACTGACTGGGGAAAGTGGAAACCCTTTCCTCTCTGATATGGGATATGGAAAGGATGTCCTCTCTCACCACCCTTATTTAATAAAGTATTGGAAGTTTTAACAAGAGCAATTAATCAAGAGAAAAGCATGTCATCCAAATTGGAAAAGAAGTTTAACTATCTGAGGTTGCAGATGACATGATTGTACCATAAAAAGAATCAAAAAACACTGGACTTAGAAAAGTACTTCACAAAGCTGGAAAATATAAAGACAACACATAAAAACAGTAATAGTTTATGTACAAATAATGAACCTCATAAAGAGAAATTAAGAAAATGATCTCGGGGCTGGAGAGATGGCTTAATGGTTAAGAGCACTGACTGATCTTCCAGAGGACTTGGGTTCAATTCCCAGCACCCACATAATAGCTCACAACTGTCTATAACTTCAGTTCCAGAGGACCCAACACCCATGGCAAAACACCAATGCACATAAAAGATAAATAAAATTTTTAAAAAGAAAACTATCTCATTCACAATGTCCATGTAAAATGTTTACCAAGGAAATAAAAGATCTCTACAATAAAAATTATAAAACATTATAAGGGACATTATAGAGGACACACACAAACAAAATGGAACAACATTCTCTAGTGCATAAACTGGAAAAAAAATCAGTACTATTGAAATACCTATACTGTAAGTTGGTGTGGGACAATGGTCTGTATTCTGTCAATTATATTTTAAATAAATGCTGATTGGCCAGTAGCCAGGCAGGAAGTATAGGCAGGACAACCAGACAGGAAGTAGAGGCGGGTCAATGAGAACAGGAGAATTCTGGGAAGAAGGAAGTCCTATTCTGCAGTCCT
>NC_022013.1:60645472-60677725 GCF_000317375.1 Microtus ochrogaster
TTGCTAGAGGCAAGTGCTCCCATTTGAGAGAGGCTTCCTGACTCAGCTTTAGCTATAAAACCTTGCAGCTCTTTTAAGAGATCCTGCCACAAAACACTTCAATGGTGTTGATGAAAAGCTGACCACATGCTTTTTGTTTTTCAGCCATAGCAGGAAAAAAGCCACAGTGTTTTAAAATGCTGGCTTTCTGGGCCAACCTCCAGCACAAACTCTTGACTCTTTCAGGCAGCAGGTCCAGCTACAGAGCATTTGAGTGTGGTTTGTGAGCAGACAAAGCAAGCTGATAGCTTGCTTAGTGGCAGGGACCTTGAAATGCCATAGAGTTGTGGCAATAAACATGGCTCCTGCCATTACCACTGCCACGAGGCTGGAATCTCAGAAAGCTAAAAAAATGGGCTGGATCCAGTCTTCAAAGCCACAGCTTTAATCCTACCCATATTGCTTAGCAAATTAAAGACTCTTGTGGTCAGAAAAAGAGAGAGAGAGAAAGAGAGATACAGTAAAAATAGATTCAAAGACAAAAAAAAAACTCTAAATGGTTTACTATGTTTAAAAATATATGTAGGCCTGGGAGAAAAAAGAAAAAAAAGAGAGTAGTTGGGTGTGGTGACACACACCTTTAATCCCAGAACTTGGGAGGCAGAGGCAAGTAGACCTCTGTGAGTTCAAGAGGGAGTTCCAGGATAGCCAAAGATACACCAGGAAATGGGAGGCTGTGGATTTATTCTGAGTTAAGAAAAATCAGGTTTGAGCAAGGAAGATCACCTGAGAAATCTTCGGTAGGAACAGATGGCCGAGATGTCCAGTTCTACATCCAGAACAGATTCAAGATGCTGCCTGAGATGATAAAGCCTCACAGGAGACTCCAGTCAGGACTTGATCATAATTCTACATTTTCTTTAGGTCCCCTTAAGATTATCAGTGCCCCCAACCAGCAGGAAGTAGCCTGGAAAACTACACCCACATTCCCCCCAAATGGACTATTTTCCTTTGTTTAGAATGTTGGTTAAGGGTCGTTATGGCTAATGGTCAGGAGAAAAGCTAAACAAAGGATATTAGATTTAGAGTTCTTGTTTGTTTTTTTTTTTTAAACAAAGAGGTGAAGTGGTGTGGGACAACAAAAAACAAAAACCTCAGACAACAATAAGTAAAGTCTAGAGTTTCAATGTAATTCTCATCAAAATATCAGCAACACTTTTCATATAAATCAAAACAATTCCTAGTTAATTGGGACACGCACACATAAACTTGAATAGCCAAACCAATTCTAAGCAGGACCAAAAATAAAGGAAGAGGGCATGACTGGAGACAAAGAGTTAAGGCAGTTGTTAGTACCTGTTTAGCATGCGTGAAGTCCTAGGTTCAATCACCCAACACTGTCAGAAAAGCAAAGAAACAAGAAACCACTGGTTTGAGAACCAGGAAGCATTACAATATCTGATTTCAAAACATCATCTAAAGCTATACTTAGACAGCATGACACTAGTACAAAAACAGACAACATGGGACAATGGGACAAAATAGAGGACCAGAAATTAATCCTCATTTATGCAGCTGACTTATTTTTTCCAAAGGCACCAAGAACATATATATGAGGAAAGATAAGTGATATCATTAAATGGTACTGGCAAAACTGGACCTGCAATATGTAGAAGTTAAAGCTAGATATCTTCCTCTAGTGATAGTACATAGGCATCAACCCCAAGTGGATCACAGACCTACATTTTAAACCTAGAACTGAAATTACTATGAGAAAACACAAGGTAAACCCTTATAGGTGTGTTTCCTCCGAGTCCTGTGGTCTGCATGCTCCCCAAGATGAACGCAACCCAACACAAAATCATACTTACTTAAAAGATTATGAGATTTCTGTGTGTTTTGTTTTTGTAACTTGATCAGGCAGATCTTGAATATGAACTTGGTAGATGACAATGTCATATTGCAATGTCTAAAGACTGCACAAGGTTGGCTATAGGCAATGATGATTTAGGTAAAACCAGAGGCACGGGTAATGGAATTATTTCAGATATTATACAGAAGAAGCTCCTGTAAAGAAAATAACTAAGAGACAAACTACAAAATTGAGAACATATTGGCAAATTATTCACCTTACAAGAGATGATACCCAGAATTCATAAAGAACTCAAAAGATGAATGGCAAAAAAAAAATTAAAATTAGGCTAAAGAACTGGCACTTCTCCAAGAAAACATATGCAAATACTCAGCAACTACATGAAGGAAAACCCAGTTTCACTAATCATGATAGGAAGGCAATTGAGAACCATAGTAAGATATGCAGGAAGACTGTCTTCTGAACAGCTTTGCTAGTGAGATATGCAGGAAGACTGTCTTCTGAACAGCTTTGCTGGCCATCCTCATGAGATCAGCTATGCCCACTTGCAACAGTTCATCACAAACGGACATGGGGGCTTCTTTAGAGAAGGAAGCAGCGGGGGACGTCCCTGGTTTCTCCCTTGCTATTGCACCACTCCTCTCAACCATATGTGTGAATGGGACTTGAGGAAGGGTTGGAATGTGCATATTGGGGAAGACTAGGGGGAAAGCAGACTTGGGCACGTGTCTATGCGGACATGGGGATGCTGGGTTAGGACTCTGTACTCCAGATGTTTTGGGGTCACCCATGCTCCTGTTAGTATCCCCTCATCCATGCTCTACAAGTAAGTCCAGTAAATTGGTTCTCCATTAAGCACTGTGTGTGGTGAGATCTGAAGACTTTAGGGGAAAAGATAGACATTGCTCATATCTCTAGGGAAAGAATTTTAACCACAGATATTATCAGCTATCCCATGGTAATATATATAATACATAATTTACGGATAATATATAACTGAATGATCATATCTTAGCTGAGAAAGTGCTTGCAGCATAAGCGGGATTCAAGTTTAATCTCCAACAGTCCCATAAAAGCCCAGGCATTGTGGCATGCATTTGCAATCACAGCCCTGGAGAGGGGAAACACTGGATACTGGGCATACTGATCTGGCTGGCCAGCCTCGCCTAATCAGCCAGCCCCAGTCCCAGTGAGAGACCCATCTCTCAAAGCGTAGGGCTGGGAAATGGCTCAGTGAGCCAAGTTGTCACTTAGCAATCGTGAAGACATGACTGGGATCCCTAAAACTTACATAAGAGATTGGCAGTGCAGCCTGTAACAGCCGTGTTTACTTATGACTGCTGGGTGGGAGACAGGTGGAGAACAGACCTCTGGAAATTTGTTTACCGGTCGCTCTAGCCAAATGACAAGCTCCAGTTCAGTGAAGAGGCCCTGTCTCCAACACTATGGTGGATATCCATCGAAGAAAACACCCAAAATCAACCTCTGGCTCCTAAATGTGTATGTATTCACATATAAAGATGCATACATGCATATGTACCACACACACACACACACACACACACACACACAGGACTGTACTATCAAAAAAACCCAGAAAACAAGCACTCATAATAGTGAGAAATGAAAGGTTAAAAGTGTAGCCTTCTATAACTTGTCTGAGCAGTTTATGTATATCCACATATCCACATGTGCATGCACAGAATACATTTGAGTACCACAAAAAGGATGATGCCCCATTCTGACATCACAGTTCTCTAGTGTGGCATCACCGATGTAAACTGTGATGAGCTGATGCTCCATTGTGCCATCACTGCACTAAATCATGACACCAAATTTACTGTTGTGCTGTCACAGAGTTGCATTGTGTTACTGCACTGTGTTATAGCATTGTGATGTCACATTGCTCTCCTGTCATCGCTGCCCTGCTGTGTTGGCACAATGGGCATCATGATTCCATAATCGTGACACACTTCACGTTGTAATGACCAAAGAGTGTACTGTGAAATTACAATGGAACATTCCGATGTCCGTGGCCAAATAAGGCACTGTGGTGTCACAAGGTAACACTGATTGAATACTGAAGCATTATGAAGGCTCAATAGATTATCACAGTGTCACAATGAGGCATTAGGTAGTCACAGTGGAACATTGTCCCATCAGAAAGGCGCACTGTGGCATCCTTGCAGGGCATTGTGAAGACGTAACTCAGCAATGAGATGAGACAGTGGCACATTCTGATGGAGAGAGGAGAGCTGATGGGATGCCACAGCTCAGTTCTGAGGACCGTGAATTCTGACATCGTGATTCAATACGGTGACGCCACAGTGAAGCACTGGATCATCACACTCTACATTTGATATCACAATAGTAGTGTGATGTTATAATTGAACATCTCAATGTTACAGAAGGATACTGATGACATAGTGGAGCGTTCTGGTGTCGCAATGAGGCATGGCACAATGGAGAATTTGATGCGACATTCACATTGTGATAGAAGAATATTTCCCCTGGTGGCAGGGTGATATGTGTCTCACTGCCTTACCCCCGCATGAGATCAGCCCCAGAGAAGAAGGAAACGGGGAGAGGAAAGAAGTCTCTTAAATATTTATTGCTGTGACAAAAATACTCAAGAAACCCAACTTAAGAAAGAAAAATGTATTTCAGGTTTCAACCCTTAGTTGGTAGGATTCATGCCTTGGGTGGGAGGTGAAGCAAAATACTGTAGCGATGGGCGCTGTAGTGGGTTATTACCTTATGATGATGAAGAAGCAGCAGAAAGAGAAGGGAAAGGAGGGGATGAGGAGGGGAGGGGAGAGGAAGAGGTAAGGAGAACAGAAGAGGTGGGAAGGAAGAACAGAGGGGGAATGCCCTTCAAGACCACATTCTCTATGGCCTACTTTTTCCTAGACCCTACCACCTCCCAATAAACTATCAAATTATGAATCCATCAATGGCTTTACCCACTAAGACAGAGCCCTCGTGATCTGGTCACTTCCCTAAAGCCTCCTATCTGAACACTGCATTGGAAACCAAGTCCTAGATATTTCTGGAACACACCTCAGTCAGTCATAACACTAAAACAGACTGAGCGCTAAAGGAGACTGAGTTTTGGAGGCTGGTGAGATGGCTCACCTGTTAGTACTGACTGCTCTTCCAGAGAATCCAGGTTCCCAGTATCTACATGGCCGCTTACAGCCATCTGTAATTTCAGTTCCAGGGTTCAAATGCCCTTGTAGGAGTCGGGGTTCTCTAAAGGGACAGAACTGATAGAATGAACACACGTGCATGCGCACACACACACACACACACGTGTGCACACACACGCATATGTGTGTATGATTTATTAGAAGGGTATTTATTAGAAGGATACTTCCCCTCTCTGTTCAGATATATGATGTATTCGATATCTGTGGCCTGAGCAGTTGGACAGTGAGTGTCTCCAAATAGAAGGCCCAAGCGCGTGGAAGTTGTTCAGTCCACAGGACTAGATATCTCAGCAGTCCCAACCTAGTGCTGGGTTCCCAGGAAGTCCTAGAGAGCTGCTGGTCTTCAGTCTGTTGGAATCCCAAGGACGAAGGTTCTAACACCAGAGTAGGACTGTCTCATTTACAGGGTAGATGAACTTTCCAGCAGGAGTGAAGGAGAGCAGGCAAATTAGTTTCGGTCTTAGTTACTTTTCTACTGCTTGTTAAAACGCCATGACCAAAGCAATTTTAAAAAGGAAGGATTTAATTTGGCTTATGGTGATGAGAAGAGCCCATGATGGTGAAGAGAAGAGCCAAGAGTTCACATCTTAATCCACAACTCACAAGGAAGAGTGAGCGAGCACTAGGGATCACGAATCTTTTGAAACTTGAAAAGTCTGTCCCCAGTGACACACCTCCTCCAACAAGGCCACATCCCTAATCCTTTCCCATAGTTCCACTAACTGGTACCAAGTATTCAACGTGGGCTATTCTTATACATGTAACCAAAGCCCGCTTCTGGCCTCCCTGAGTATAGCAGACATGCACATGGCCCACAGAATTATGAAGACAAAATTTCCATATACATATTATAAAATAAAATTTCCTTTTTTAAAAAGGAAATAAACCATGCTTTCTTTCTCCAAGGTCATTCTGTCCCTGTGATTAGAAGTGGAAGCTTTGCGACGACCTTTCACGTAAATTGTGCTGCACACTGGAAACCTACGTGGGGGGACTTTAAACAGTGTGACTGTGTGGGTCCGACCTGGAGATTCCAATATGCTCCATCAAAATTATCTAAAGCCCCTCAGTTGACTGCAGTGTGATGGGTGGGTGGCGGGCTTGCTCCTCGACATGAAAGGGCAGCCCCCACGCTAGCAAATGCCTGGCCAAACATCCATTCGTCGACTGCAGCCAATTTCCCCTGATGTGCCCTAATAGGAGGAAGCTGTGGCATGGATAATAGCAACCAACAAACAATTTAAAACTAATTTCTACTTGGTTTGGGAATGCAGCATGTGACTTCCTGGCTGCCGACAGCTGGCTAATTCAGTTTGGCTCAGATGAATAGGTCTTTCCTGAGCTAACAACACAGCTCAGCCTTGTACTGAGGTGTGTGTGGAAGGAAGCCTGCCAAGGGAAATGTCGCCTCTGGTTGGCTCCCCAGAATGCCAGACACACAGTCACTGTGTGGCTGTGGGGACTCAGCTTACCAAAGGGTTCCTCAATGGGCCAAAACTAGACTTCTGCTGGCCCCTCACTTTGTGGGTTGGGGCCCAACAAAGGAGAAGAGGTGTGGGGAGGAGTGTTTCCATGAACAGTATATATGTCACACAACTCTAAGTTATGTTTCCTACACCCTCATGGGAGAAGAGGAAGCTGAGGGTCTGAGAGGCTGGGCAACTACCAAAACAAAGCCGGCACGGAGTCATCATACTCAAAACCTTTCCCCCCTGAGAGATCCATCTAAAGTGAACTGCTGCAGAGAGGTTTGGGTCATACATATCCTTGGATCTGCCTCACAGAATGAACTCTGCCTTCCCAGGTTTTCATTTCAGTCTAAAGGCAGTGGCAAGGAGACCTTCAGAACACACTGAGGGACTCTCCTTCCAACTATGGAGGCACGCCTGAGACAAGAGCCCCAAATACCAATCTCAAATATGCCACACCTGTTTGTACTGTGGCCACATCTTCCAGGTTTGTGCTATCCCCCTCCAATGAGTCTAACAAGGGCAGCAAGGTGGCCCTCTCTGGAAGAAGTTTTGTCCCATTTTCTTTGGTTTTCTGAAGCATTGATACCTCCCCTCTCCCTTTCTGCTGGGGTCTGATCTACACCCTCATCTGGTGGCTCAACCAGCCTTTCCAAAAGTTCCCATGTGTTATCACTGGTCTTTCAAGAGGCCCTGGGATGACAGTCCTTGCCTCCACCTATGTGGGAAAGAGAGGTCATACTACCACCCTGGCTGACTCACCAAGGGAAAGCTGGGCCACCGTTTTTAGAGGTTCAGACCACAAAAAAACAAACAAACAAACAAACAAACAAACAAACCCAGCTGTTTCAATGGTTGCCTTTATCACTGGCCTCAATGCCTGGAAGGAAGGCAGTTCAAGTAACAACTGATTAGCACTTCATAAGCAATAGCCAAATTTAAAAGTTATTGTAATTATCTAACCTAGAAATGGTAGGTATTTATTTCTGGGGTCATTATATACCTTCGGGGTAGACATCTGACAGTCATCAGCTTTCCAGTGCTGAGACAAAACACCTGAGAAAATCAACGGAAGGCAGGCAATTTTTATTTTGGCTTATGGTTTCTGAGGGCTCAGTCTGTATTAGTGGCCCCCACTGATTTGGGGCTTATGGTTTCTGAGGGCTCAGTCTGTATTAGTGGGCCCCCACTGATTTGGGGCTTATGGTTTCTGAGGGCTCAGTCTGTATTAGTGGGCCCCCACTGATTTGGGGCTTATGGTTTCTGAGGGCTCAGTCTGTATTAGTGGGCCCCACTGATTTGGGGCCTGTGGCAAGGTAGGACATCATGTTAGGGCTAAATTCAGGGCTTTGTGTGTTCTAGAGAATGTCTCCAGACCTGGCTTTCTGAGACTGTCTCTCCACAGGCTCGCCTTGAGCGCTCAATGTAACCCAGGCTGATAAGAGGAATTTTTCAGCTCCCTTATAATCTTAAGGTACTGGTATCTGTCAATAAGCAAAACGTCCTTAAACAGCACAGAACTATATATCATGGATAATTCTGCTGGTCTCGGTGCAGTGTGAACACACAAGGTAGCTAATCTACAGTGGTTAGTTTGGAGGTGGTGTGACTCCTCTGTTTCAATAAGTTCTTTCCAAGAGAAACATTCAACTCACCAACTATAGGACAAGCTCCACTATACCTGAGGCTAGAACCAAGTAATCAACAGTAAAATACAAACTAGACCGCGCCTACACACAACTTTACTCAAAGTGTCTCTATATACATCACTTTTGGAGCTTTCATTTCTTTCTCCACAACACTTTGGAGTTTTTGTTTGTTTTTGTTTTTCTTTTGTTATTATTGTTTTTTCATGACAGGGTTTATCTATGTAATAGCCCCCGCTGTCCTGGAACTCACTCTGTAGACCAGGCTGACCTCGAACTCACAGAAATCAGCCTGTCTCTGCCTCCTGAGTGCTGGGATAAAAGGCATGTGCCACCATTGTTAAGCCAGAAAGAGTTTTTAAAAGGTAAAGTTTTAACTTCGGAAATGGGTTTACATAAAAGGAAACTGATAAGTAGCTTGGCCGTTAGACACTTACAATGCTGTTATTTGATTATTTATGTGGTAGAATACTGTTAGTAAATTTTCATTCCTTAATAAAAATACCTGAGAAAATCCATTTAAGAAGAAGAAATATCTATTTTGATTCATAGTTTTTTAAGCTTTATTTTATTTTTAATTATGCGTACATGTGAATCTGTGTGTGAATCTTGTAGTTTTTTTTTTTTTTGGTTTTTCTTTTTTTTTCACATTCTTTTTTTTTAATTTATTTATTTATTAAGGATTTCTACAAGATTCTAACCAAAAAAAAAAAAGATCCAAAATCATAACAAATAATGGAAGCCTTTTCTGTTTTTAATCAAGTTCTTTAATAAAACATAATTTTAAATGTTTTTGCTATGGAAAGTAAATTCTACCTTGCTGGAAAGAGAAAGTTCCTCCAAACTGTCAAGAGTTTATTCACATATTAGAACGGGTCAGCCAGTGAAAGTCCTAAAGGAAGACAGGAAAGGACAACATTCAGTCAGAAGAAATACCTGTATTTGACTCACCGTAATTGCTTTATGACGTAGAACTAGACAATCATGGTAAAATAAGGTTTGTGTTTGGTGTAGTCAAAAGGAGCTAAAAATTAATTAGTGAAACCAGCTGTCTTACACAAAGCAGCCTAGGAAACTTACTTTTCCCAAGTCTTCTTCCACTAACTGTGATCAGAACACAGAAAAGCAGAGTTAGGAAGAAACAGACATTTACTTGGCAGAGAAGGGGCAAGACCACGCTCTCAGGCCTGAGATGCACAAACAGGAAGAACTATGGAGCTTCTGGCAGTGTCCTCCCCACTTGGCCAAGACACGGGTTACCACAGAGCAGTTAGTTGTCCTAACCTGTGGGTCGCGGCTCCTTTGGCAAACGTCTTCCTCCAGAAATATTTACATTATGATACATATCAGTAGCAAAATTACAGTTATGAAGTAGCAATAAAAAATGCATGGTTGGGAGTCAGCACAATGTGAGAAACTGGATTAAAGGGTCACAATATTAGGAAGGTTGAGAACCACGGCCACAGAGAGAGATTCCTATGCAAAGCAGGAAGCAGCCAGCCTGCATTGTGAGTCAAGGGCAAATGGTGCTAGACAAACATTCAATTAAAAGAGAAAAGCTTGGAAATGAAAATATGTCAGGATTCCACTGGAATGAAGGTTAAAAATATATTAAAGTGTTTAATATAAAAATAATCCTACAGAATTACTAATGGGGATGATAATTTATACTTCTCCAGAAATACCCAAATGATGTTCAGAGGAAAATTGCAGAACAGATTTAAAGCAGATCCTTAAAAGAATTAGAAAGATTCCTGCCAATGCCAC
Source organism: Microtus ochrogaster (assembly GCF_000317375.1). Taxonomy (NCBI): domain Eukaryota; kingdom Metazoa; phylum Chordata; class Mammalia; order Rodentia; family Cricetidae; genus Microtus; species Microtus ochrogaster. Next base: position 60,655,416 of record NC_022013.1, read on the forward strand.
CTGCCTGCTTCCTCAGCTTAACCTATGTGTGTTCATCTGTCTAGCCAGCACGCTCTGTTCTTGGAATCCTTTCTCTCAGCTCAAAGGTAAATTCTCAAGTCTCTGATGTCTATTTTCACACAAACAGAATTTTAGCAGAATTCTATATATCTGACAGTTTCCAAGCTAGTTGCTGTGTATTTTATTGATTGTTCAGGTATCTGACCATTTGTGCCCCATCTTACGCAAAGAAGAAAGAGACTGGCAGCAGATCTTTGTCTGAGAACCAAGAGAGGGACACTAGCTATGCGTCACTATGCCCCAGAGGTCACGTAACTGAGCGGAATGCAACCACGCAGATCCACAATTACAGGCTCATATACGCTGTGCTCACTGCATTTTCTTTTATGAGCCTGCTCCTCTTGACAGAGAGCCCCTGTCTTTCATCTCCTCTTTGCTAACTCATTCTGATCTCAGTTTAAGCACTACCTCCAATGAGCCTTGCCTATAGCACCAATGTATTTCTTCACTTAGACTTGCTTAGAACTGCAAGTCAATTCCTTCCCGTCATGTCCTTTGCTCTGTCATGTTTTGCTTACTTGTTACTCCAACAAGCACACATAACAATATCTCAACAAATACTTGTTGAACAAGCAAATGAAACTTCCAAATTCAGAAAGAAACTTAAAAAGACTTCTGAATCCCAGAGAGTATGCCTCTCAGGGAGGAATCAGGAGAGAACATGTGTTTCTTGCTTTCTGCTCAGTAGCTGAACTTGCCTGGGCTTTCCGTGTGCTCTGTGGTTCAATCATGATGTTGATAAGACAGGGTTTACTTGTGTCTTCCAGTGCCTGCTTCAGAGAGTTTTGGAGTTCTTCTGGTGTTTGTACAAAATACCCTTTGCCTCCAAATGCAGTCATGACCTGCTCATAATGCGAGTTTGGCAAGAGACACATCGGAGGGACTCTGAAAAGCAAGTTATAAGTCAATAAAATTTAAATCTTTCAGCTTCTAGAAAAAGTAATGTCCCCAAATTATCTGTGAAAAACATAAGCTGACCCACGGGCATACTTTTTTCCAGAACAGCTCTCTCTAACAGCAATATGCAGAACACATGTGATTCCTTATCCCTCCTTTATTCCATCTCATATTTCCATGCCCCCTAGGTGAGTGAGCCAAACTCCAGGCCTTTGTTTCTAGAAGAACCTGCAGCTTTCTCTACCAGTGGCGGCATTCTTAAAAGTTACTGGCTGGCTGTTGTAGGGTTTTGGGTTAGGTTTTGTTTTGTTTTTTTGTTGTTTTTTTTTTTATCTCCTTTGTTCATTTGCTTTTGAGACAGAATCATATAACCTTGACTGGCCTGGAATTTGTTGTATAAATCAGACTGTCTTAAACTTTCAGAGATCTGCCCATTGCTGCCTCCTGAGTATTGGGATTAAAGGCGTGTGTCACCATGCCTAGTTCCCCACCCCCTTTTTATTCTCGGATGGATTTTTTTAAGCCTAGTTCTTTTTCCCTTTAGAGCGAAACAACAACAACAAAAACAGCAAACTAAACAAAAACAAAAAGCAATCAGTTAAGCATTGGATCCAAGCCTAACGAAGATACCCAACAATCCCTTTTACAGCATTTTTTTTTTTTTTTTTTGTTTTTCGAGACAGGGTTTCTCTGTGTAACTCACTCTGTAGACAAGGCTGGCCTCGAACTCACAGAGATCTGGCTGCCTCTGCCTCCCGAGTGCTGGGATTAAAGGCGTGCGCCACCATCGCCCAGCTCCTTTTACAGCATTTTAAATGTCACCTGCATTCTAATTATTGGATGTGGAATATACCCCTCAATCTGAAGTCTTCAACTTTGAAGCCATCAACTATCTCAACTTTTTGAAGATTCTCATCTTTGGTTCTTGTTGATACTGAATTTTCAATAGTTCAATGTGATTCAGGTAAATATGCATTTCTCAAAGCACGTACAAAGTCGCCTGGTGCAGGCTGTGATGTGTGTGGTCATATAGGTATCAAGTTGCTAACTGGCAATGTCACAGAGCAGAGCAGCCTGGCCCATGTCACTTGTCCTCTGCTACAGCTGGCTGATCACTGCACAGAACCAGCAGAGGGCATGGTACAGAGGCAGCGCCATTAAAGCTGAGATGCCAGTACATAAAACTGCAACTTCCTCTTTATTTTTGCTTGTTTTGAGACAGGACCTTGCTGTGTGGCAGAGTCTGGTCTGGAACTCAGTATGTAACCCATGCTGGTAACCTCACTCTAAATCCTCTTGCCTCAGCCTCCCAAGGACTTGAATTACAGTTTTCCCCTACTTTCCACTGAGTCTTTTTTGTGTATGATGGAGTCTTGATATGTCTTGGACCCATCAGCTCAATGATCTCCTCTTCCCATCTCCAGATAGACTAGTGAACGACAAGTGTGTGTCACTACACCTGGCTCCCTGTGCTTTTTATTGTTTATATAGCAATGTCCAGTAGAACTTTCTATAATGATAAAAATTCTTTACATACAGTATGGTGGTCACATCACTGCCTGTTACTATGGGTAATTGAAATGTAACTAAACTGAGAAATTGAATTTTTAATATTTATTTATTTATTTACTTTTGAGACAGGGTTTCTCTGTGTAGTCCCGGATGTCCCAGAACTCACTCTCAAACTCAGAGATCTGCCTCCTTCTGCTTGTCAAGTGCTGGGCTTATTGTGTGTGCCACCATGCATAGCAACAAAATATTTTTATTTTATAAGTATGGGTGTTTTGCTGGCATGTACGTCTATGTACCTACCACATGTGTGCAGTGCCCAAGGAAGCCAAGAGGTTTTACCAACTGTCAACAACTTCTCAGTCAAAGAGGAAAGGGTACTGATTTTTTCTTTTAATGAGACAGGATTTTATGTAACTCAAACTGACCTAGATTTGCTATATAGTCAAGGATGTCCTTGAACTGCTGATCTTCTTGTATCTACCTTCTGACTAATAGGTGTGCTCCAGCATACCCAACTGGTATGAAATACTGGGGGTCAAACTTAGGGCTTTGTGAATAAGAAGCAAGTATTCTACCAACTGAAGCCTAGAAACTGAACTTGTCACTTTATTTTTAATGAAGTTTATGTAGTAACATGTGATTCAGAGCTTCTTCACCAGATAGCACAGTCTACACTATCAACTAGAAGGGAGCTAAAAGGCATGGCGTGGTGGTTGGAATGAGAATGGCCCCCACAGGCTCCTACATTTGAATATGTGGTCCTCAGTTAGTGGAATTATTTGGGAAGGATTATGAGGTGTGGCCTTATTGGAGGAGGTGTGTCCCTGGGCATAGGCTCTGAGGTTTCAAAAGACTATGCTATTCCCAATGTGTTCTCTTTCTCCTGCTTGTGGATCAAGATATGCATTCTCAGCTGCTGCTCCAGGGCCATGCCTCCACTCCACCATCATTAACTTAACCCTCTAAAACTGTAAGCCTAATTAAACTTTTTTAAAAAACACAAGTTGCTTTGGTTATGGTGTTTTATCACAGAAAATGAAAAGTAACTAGTACAAATAGCTATGGAAAAACAACAGTGTAATGAAAACACTGGCACTCTACTCTCTGAATGTCTCAGAAAGTTTTGTCAATGCCCATGGCAGTTCTGACAGTCTTAGCTTGACTCTTCCATCAGATGGTAAAGGCTTAGCTTTGTGGTAAAAGTAAGGAAGATCTTTAAATGGCAACTATTTGTGATGGCTAACCTTGGCTGTCAGCTTGACTACATCGACTAACACCCAACCATCTGGGCATGACTGTGAGGGATTTTTCTTGACTGGATCATTTGAGGTCAGAAGACCCACTCTACATGCGAGCCACACCTCATGGCAGTCCAGATAAAAGGACATAAAAGAAAGAAGCTTGCTTTTTGTTCACTTGCCCTCAGCTTTGGTGGGATGTTCCTCTATTCTGCTGCCAGGCGTTCCTTCACTGGTGTTAGAGACTACTTTCTCAGGGTTCCAGTAAATACTACAGATAAGCTAAGACATCAGATTCGTGGACTAAACAGCTACTGGACTCTTGGCCATCCATTAGAAAGCAGCCATGGTTAGAGATCCGCCTGCCTCTGCCTCCCGAGTGCTGGGATTAAAGGCGTGCACCACCATCGCCTGGCAATACATTCCCTTTTCATATATGCAGATCACATCTACATTCATGACTTCTGTTCCTTGAGAGAACCTTGACAAATACAGCATTAATAGTTCTCCCTGGTGTAAATACCAGCACTGCTGTTACCCTAGGGTAGACATCACAAATCTTGACCTGAGTCTTCAGTGTCCCTGATTGTAAACAATCATAGACAGCTGTACAGAAAAGATCCAAGAAGTGGCTTCTGCCACTTTAAAAAGGCTGACAAACTAACCAAGTTTATAGCATGTAGGCGCATTCCAATACAGCAAACTTTTAAAATACAGACTAACACATGACACAACCTAACTGTACATTTGTTGTGAGTTACTCACATTGTGGCAGCTTCTTGAAGATTTGACATTTTCCCCCAAGTGTCTGCATCAACTCCTTGGTAGATTCCATTATTGTTTACTACCAAGACTATAATTGGCAAGTTGTACCTAAAAGGGAAAGTAAACTATGAAGAGATCATTCTTTCTAAAGCAATTCCTTTTTCTTAAAACTGAAATTTTTACTTAAAAGGAGACAATTTCAATAAATTTTTTTCAATAGGGAAAACCAAGCATTAATTATCCTAATAAAAATATAAAACCATTGATAGAAACGTTGCAGCTGTAGGATGTACTCAAGGCTGATAGTCTGCTTAGCTATGGATCTTAAATAACTAAACTTTTACAGGCAGCTACAAGAAAAACACCTTCTCCATTCCCTCCCTTCCTAGGCCTATTTCTACATGGTTCCTAGGAATACTGTCTGAAAAGTCCCATTATATTGTTGAAAGTGTCAATGATAACCAGCTCATGCTGGATGTTGTGAAAGACACATTGGCAAATAACACCCAATCTGCATCTCTAATGAAAACCAGCATGGCATGATCGGTACAGAAGATAAGTGTCCAAATGTCTCAAACAGTGCAGCAAAGATGAAAAGCCTTAAAAGGCTGAAGAAGAATATGGGTTTGCTTTTATTAATTGTTGTATGATATTTTGATTGTGTTCTGACAAATAAAGTTTGCTTGGCACCAGGGGGTAGGGTTAGCCACTATCTGACCAAAATTTACCACAAAGGTTTGAAGGACTGTAGAGAGAGGAGACAGGAAGTGATAAGGTGGGCCCTTTCGGACAGAGGAACTGAAGAGGTAGAAAACAACTGGCAGTTGCTCCCTGTTCTTGATCTTTCAGGTTCTTACCCTAATATTTGACTCCCAGTTTCTTATTGATTAAAATTAATTAGATTAATGTTTCCATCATATTTTTCCCTGAGGGTTTATGGTAATGACACAACTGAGTCACATGACCGTGGAAGCCATTTGCTCTCTGCACTGGAAAGGAATTACCACCCTCTAAAAGGCTCAATTCTTTTCACACATCATCTTTTTGACATATGTGGATTTTCAGTATAGACCTCTAATAGGCCAAACTTTCCACTAAACCGCAATAATGCTGACTATGAAAAGTATGTGAGAATTGAACATGTCTAGTGTATAATAACATTTTTCATTAGTGTATTTTTACATTTTCTTTAGATTTATTTAGTTTATGTATGTGTGTATTTTGCTTACATATATACATGTGCCTGCCTGGTACCCTCAGAAGTCAGAGGTCAGAAGAGGGCTTTTGGGTCCCCTGGAACTGGAGTTAGAGGCAGTTGTAAGCCTCTGTTGTGGGTATTAGGAATCAAACTTAGGACTTCTGTAAGAGCAACAAGTGCTCCTAATCTCTGAGCCATCTCCAGACCCACAGAAGTATATTCTTTTTTCTTTGTTTTGGTTTGTTGTTGTTTTGTTTTTAGCTTTTTTCTGTTCTTTTGTTTTGTTTTGTTTTGGTGTTTTTTTGAGAAAGGGTTTCTCTGTACAGCCCTGGTTGTCCTGGAACTCACTCTATAGACCAGGTTGGCCCCAAACTCAAGAGAGATCCACCTGCCTCTGCTTCCTGTGTGCTGGGATTAAAGGTGTGTGCCCCCACTGCCTATCTCAAGTGCACTCTTAGGTGAGATTATATAGTTTATAGAAAGGAAAAGCCACTCCTGTAGTCCAGGTTGACCCTGAACTTGCTAAGCACCTGAGGATAACCTTGGCCTCCAGATCCTTCTGCTTACTCTCTATTCCCAAATGCTGGGATTAGTGGAGTGCATTGCCAAACCTGGTTTGATCTTGATAGTTTTTTATACCAAAGTATTGAAAGTCCTAAAACATGTTTCACAAAAAACCTACCACCCTAGTAGAACAGTCTTATTATAGTTTGAATACAGCTCGGGTAAGAGGTCGGGAGAGCCCTCACGCTGACGCAGTGGGAGTCTCTCCATGAAAGTTTATAACTAGGAACCTCAAAACATGATGCTGCCCGGGACTCCTGTTGTGAAGCAAGTGAGTATTGTACGTTTTCATATTATGAGAATAAAATGCTATGATTTAGGGCTCTGTTTACCTGCAGATGGTTTCTACTTCCATGCCAGAAAATCCAAAGGCACTGTCGCCTTCCACACAGATGACCCGCTGCCCGGGACTTCTATCTTTAGCCACCAGAGCAGCTGCAATAGCAAATCCCAAACCGACTCCCATTGTTCCAAAGGTGCCAGCATCAAGCCTGTTGAGAACAAAGCTAAAATCAAACTCTGTAGCACATGTCATGCAGGGTGGAGGTGGCACAAACCTTTCAATCTATATTTATATGGTTTATGAAAAAAGTTAAGAAATAGACATTTTTCTTTAATATTAAATTTTTGGAATATAAGGAAGCGAGTTGTCAAGGATAAGCGGAATGAAAGGAAAATGCCACACATGATTGCTTGGATGAATGTAAAAAACTGAGTACACAGGCCGGGCGGTGGTGGCGCACACCTCTAATCCCAGCACTTGGGAGGCAGAGGCAGGTGGATCTCTGTGAGTTCGAGACCAGCCTGGTCTACTGACCTAGTTCCAGGACAGGCTCCAAAGCCATAGAGAAACCCTGTCTCAAAAACAAAAAAAACAAAAACAAAAAACAAAACAAAACTGAGTACACAAACCATCACATTATACCAAGAATTATGAACCACAAAAACTATAAAACTATAAAATCTCACCTAAGAGTACATTTGAGCTGAGCAGTGGAGGCGCATATCTTTAATCTCAGCACTCAGGAAGCAGAGGCAGGTGGCTCTCTCTTGGATTTGAGGCCAGCCTGGTCCTGGCATGTACAATTCTAAAATATTTTTCTTAATCAGTAGTTCTGTGGTTTCAAATTAAACACAGTGTCATTTTTTTCTTGGAGTCTTACCTGTGGCGAGGAAGGTAGTTCTGAAGCACGGTACGGCCAATGTCCATAGTATTAGCTCCCTCACTTACTATAAAACAGTCTCTGGGTAACTGTTCTTGAACATGGGAGAATACTGTGTAGTAATTCATAGGGAGGGATCTTTTGGAAGCTAATTCCTAAAAACAGAGGTAGGTATACGCTGAGTTACATTGGGACATAATGATAATAACAGTGTCAGTAAGCTATTACCAAAGTCATATTGGAACAGTTCAATACCACCAGTCAGCTACAAGATTCCCAAATGGCTGTTCACTGGCTACTCTTTGACTGCGAACAATCCAGAACCATGCTAAGAACAATGTGCCCTACAGTCCCAGTTGGGACACAATACATAAACTAGGGAATCCCCTCGACCTGGTGAGTGGATGAACCTTTCCTATTAAACGCCTGGAGAAGTCTTATAGTAAAGATGGCAACACTGGGCTAAACAAACAGAAGGTCATACCTGTGCACTCTTAGAAACACATTGTCTTAACTATTTTTCAGAACAGTCTTATCTGAAGTATGGTCCTAAATTTAAAACTAAAAGTTAGGATTACAGAAGATGACCTGAAAATCTGGTTCTTCTCTCTCACAGTGTAGAGGAGCTATGTTACATCTATTTAAAAAGTCCCTGATTGACAGAGCTGTAGCAAGGTCTTCAAACAGCCTCATGGCCACCAGCGCTGAGAGGAGCCACTGGTGTTTCATCAGTTAACAGTCCTGTCCCGGCACTCCAGCCTCACTGGTGCTACCCTGCTCTGCTGGAAGTTACATCCCCCGTGCACGCCCTTAGCGCTGACAAGCTGACAAAGGAGCAAACCCTAAGGGGCTCCTAGGGAAAGACACATTACTTACAACAATGGAGAAACTAGAACTTAGACTGGTTCTTGGCAGTAGAAATAGTCACTGACTAAGATTCCCCTACATGGTGGAGTCAGCCACATCAGTTCTGCTAGGACATTTGGTTCAAAGTACAAACTTACTCTATGATGACAGCTACATTAGGAAACACAAGTGCCTAACTCAAACTGCAGACTTGCAAATGTATCATTCTATCAGGAGGAAATCCTAGGGCGGGCTGGAGAGACTGCTCAGTGGTCAAGGGTATTTGTTGCTCTTATGGAGGACCCAGGTTGGGCTCCTGTACATACATGGTAGTTCACAACTACCATGTTCCAGCTCACCTCCAAGGGTTCTAGACACACATGGTGCACATATATGCAAGCTCACACAAAATGGAATCAACAACCTAAAAAGAAGAAACCCTAATGTATACTGAACACTGCACCCAACTGAACACACCCAAATACACAAAACAGTAAAAGAAAACCTACCACCCCATCTGACAATCAAAGAGAAAGTGCTGTATTTACATGACTTTGAATAGAAAACAGCAACACTGCTGAAGAGACCCACTGTAGTACTCGCTGGGAAGGATTAGTGGTGACCTCAAAATTCAAGACAGTCTCCAAACCTTCACTGTGAGGCAAAGCCACAAGGGCAGATGTGAAAGCCACAAGAGTTTCTGGCAGTGACTTGAAAGATAGATGGCAGTGTGTGAGGAAGGGGGGGACTGACACTCGCGTGCCTTGAAGGAAAGATATCTTAAGGGCAGATAACTAAGTCCTAACATGCCCTTAGGACTTAAGGGACATTCTTGCATCAATCCTTAAATGTAATAGGATTTAATTATGATATTATGCACCAAAATCAAACTGACAGCTTTCCAGGGTCAGATTGCTTTTCTTCTCACAGCTCACAGTGACTTAAGAACCATACCCTTAAAATAAACAACAAAAAAAAAATAAAAATTAAAAAGAACCATACCCTTTGGATGCTCAATTATGCAAGGAGCTTAAGGCCCTTTCAAGATAAAGTAAAAGCATGCACAAGGGCATGCATATGCTTTTTCTTAACTATTTACAAGGTTGAAACTTTACTATCCACCCCTTCCCCCCCACACAGGGTTTCTCTATAGACCAGGCTGGCTACGAACTCTTGAGATCTGCCTGCCTCTGCCTCCCCAGTGCTGGGATTAAAGGCATGTGCCGCCATGCCTGGCTTCACTACCATTTTCTATTAGGCTATTATCTGACTTTCTGGTTTGTGGACCTTTTGAGAGCTGTGCCCCAGCAGCACCCCTTTTGATCCCCAAGCCTACACAATGCAGTACTTCCTAGGACTGTCTATGCCCCATTATGAGAAGCCAAAGCAACTCATCAACTTGAAGGGATCTTAAAACACAACTGGTCCCACATTACCTTGGATGCAGCTTCATTGGTCCTCATTTTTTCCCTCAGAGTCTCCCACCATTTGCTGTCTATGGGGTACTGCCATGGGGTTTTATCAAACTGTTCCAAAAGCTAAAAAACAAACAAACAAACAAACTTCCTTAAAGCAGGCAATGGCACACTGCTCTGCCCTTCACATTGCTCACACTTGCTTCTCTTCCTGCAAAGCAACTGATGGCAGACCAGTGGGTAGCAGGGTGAGCCACACTCACAGACCAAATGCTGCAGAATGACTGCACATGTGACATGGACTGCATCTGCATCTCAAATGCTGTGCACTCAAGATAACGAATATCATACAAAATCGAGCGATAAATGTGACCATATTTTACCTCCGGCCACAATGAAATGTATAGATTACATATAAATAGAAACTTAGACAAGTCCTTGATTGTAGTTTAAAGAGTAAAAATTCCTTTACTACCTAAAAATATACTGTTATATTTCCACTGTGTAAGTCAAGTTAAACTAATGCTGTATTGTAATTTTCTCAGAAAGCTGAATTCTACCTACTGAATTCTGGTTTGACTAACCTTAAATTTTCATGATATCAAATTAGTGTTCTAAATGCTTAACTTCCACAAATATGAACAGTGTACAATGAGCTGAATTTACCAAGTTCCAAACTTACAGTTAAAGTTAGTTTCCCATCATGAACTTGCCACCAAGCCAATCAAGACTAACATTATCCAGAATTGACTGTCCACAGAGAACAGTCCACAGGAATTAAAATCCAGAGAAAGGAATTACCTGCTTAGAAACAGCATTTATGTCTCCTAGCAAAGTCACAGAAGGCCTTACATTATTTCCCAATTCTTCTGCACAGATATCAATCTAAAAAAGAGAAAAACCTGAAGAACAAGCCATGTTTGGTCTTTTTTGTTTTGAACAAATTGAGAAATTATTTTTTATTTTCTGGTATGAGTGTTTTGTCTGTCTGTATGTCTGTATCACATAGAAGAGAGAAGAAAACATTAAATACTCTTGAACGGAGTTACAAAAGGTTGTGGGCTGCCATGTGAGTGTCGGGAATTGAACCCTGAACTTCTGGAAGAGCAACCAGCTCTTAAAAACCTTTAAGAAAGGCTATTGTGCCAGTGGTGGGGTGCATACCTTTAACCCCAGCACTTGGAAGGCAAAGGCAGGTGGATCTCTGAGTATGAAGCCAGCCTGGTCTACAGAATGAGTTCCAGGACAGCCAGGACTAAACAGAGAAACTCTTGTTTCCACAAACAAACAAACAAACAAACAAACAAAAAACCACAAAAACCAAAAACAACAGCAACAACAAAACAAACAAAACAACAACAACAAAACCCATCCAAATAAAGACAACAACAACAAAAAACTTTAAGAAGGACAGAGAGGTGACTCAGAAGTTAAGACCTCTTCTAGAGAAACTCAATTTGAGTCCCAACACTGGCTCCAGTTCCTGGGTATGTGGTGCCCTCTGCTGACCTCAGGGGGCACCAGGAGAGGTTGGACTACTTTCCAAGACATTCAGTTTAGGGGCAGGTGAGTTCAAGGAAGAGTCATCTAGAGGTTTCCAGAGACAGTTTTAGCATCTAAAAGGACAATTCACCTCCTTACAAAACCGAGGTGTCCCTCCAGTCTATCATCCTACTTAAGCCTCTCTTTGTCTTTAAATACACTCCAGCTGCAAGGAAAAGGCAAATTATGCTTTTCAAATTGTTTCAGACTCGACTTTGAAAGCTTTTCTCCTTAAAATTAGCACAAGATACTTTGTAGGCTTGAAAAGGCAGCTGACTTTGGTACCTGTAATTACATCAGATAATTTGTAAAATCTATTTCTGTAAGAGAAAAGGTTCTTTACAAAAGAGGGCGAACAAAGAAGCACAGAGCTGATCAGAGTCATCCCCCCGCCCCCATGCCCAGTACCTGAATAAACTTCACATCTGCTTGGTATCTTGGAGGCAATCCAAAATGTAATATCCAGTTCAGCCTCGCACCAAATAACACAATCACATCAGCAAACTGCAGAGCCCTGTTTTAAAAAAATTAACAGCAAAGAAACTAATGATTTTCCTAAAATATTTTCGAAGTCTAGATAATTTGGAGCTTCTAGAGTAAATCTGATCTTTCTAATTGAGTTTTGAAAGATTGGGAAGATGGCTCAGTGGGCAAAATGCTTGCTGTGCAAGCATGAGAACCTGATCTGGACCCTTGGCGCCCACATAAAGGGTGACTGCTATGGTGCTGTCCCCACCTGGGCGCTGGGGGTGGGGACAGGTGCAAGCCAGGTGCCTAGTCAAACTGGCAAGCTTCAGGATCAGTTAGAGACCCCGTCTCAAAACTAAGGGGAAATGTGACTGAGAAGAAACCTAAGAAATCCTTGGTATCCACACCTGCATGTATGCACTCTACCCCCCAACACATAGAAAAACATATTCTGTCATTTTGTTTTGTTTTGAAGATGGGATATTGCTTTTTAAACTAAAGTTGGCCTCAAACTTGTGGTCCTCTTCCCTCAGCTTCTAAATGCTGAGGTTTCAGGCATGCACCACTATGCCTGGCTAGCTTTTGGTTTGTAGGTGTTTCTGGGGCTGAAACCAGGAGCTCAAGCATGCTAGTCAAGCACCTTAGTGAGTCCCACTCCAGCTCCCAGACCCATGTTTGCATCTCAATGCATTCTGCACACTGATTTCCAGGAGCAGATGCTCCTTGGTGATGGGATTAAAGACATGTGCCACCATGCCCAACTTATACAACGCAGGACTTAATGCCTGCTAGATAAGGACTCTCCCAATTGAGCTACATCTTCAGTCTGGAATTGCTTTCGAAAATATACTATATGCATTTTCACCTAATATGCAAATAATCGAGACCAGGTTGTGCTTTCACAAATTTTCAGTAACTTCATCATCTAAATTTGGGACTTTTGCTTTGTGAAAATTCCAAAGATTCTACCGATGGTACTGTAAGCACATCACTCTGTAGGTAGCAGAAGGCAGATATTATACTAGTGTGATGCCAACTGAAAAATTTTTACAGATATAGAAAAAATGAAAATTGGATAAGAGTCCAAACAACTACCAGGAAGTGATAGCACGGGCCTTTAATCCCAGCACTCAGGAGACAGAGACAAAAGGATCTCTCTGAGTTTGAGACCAGCCTGGTCTACAGAGTAAGTTCCAGGACAACCAGAACTACGAAGAGAAAACCTGTCTTAAAAACAAACAAACAAAAAAGAAACAAAGAGCCTGGAATGCCACACACCTGGATCTGGCTGCACCTACACAGTTTGGATGATTGTCAGGGACAACACCCTTCCCCATAGGGGTGGGCAAAAATGGCAAATTGCACTGCTCCACCAGCTTCCGGAGACTGTCCTCTGCACGGGAATAAGCGGCACCTACAAAAAATGCAAATCACTGGATAATCAGTCACACTGCACACCGGGAACCTCCAATGAATCATGTGATCCTCTACTGTATAAACATCAGCTTTAAAGCAAAATGAAGAACTGCCTTTAAACAAAAACGTGTATCTCCTGCTGCTCTCACCTTCCTGCTTTATGCTCAGGGTCTGCTAAACTACTACCCACAATTCCCTGAATATAAATGGGCAGGGAAGACCTTTGCCCTCTATTACCTATAAGCCTCCTCTGCAGTACACTGTGTCTGAGTTTTGAGGGTTGCTACAATGCTGTGGTACATATCTGTTTTTACAACTGTGTGCTGCAGAATAAAACATGCCCTCAGTGACACTGAAAACTACTGTTTCGACATATAGGAATAATCTCATTTCTGTAGTCATCATGACTGCTATTATTTTATTTAATTACATACATACAGAGAGAGAGAGAGAGAGAGAGAGACAGAGAGAGAGACAGAGAGAGAGACAGAGAGAGAGAGAGAGAGAGTTTTGTTTTTGTTTTTCAAGATAGGATTTCTCTTTCTCTCTGTAACAGTCCTGGCTGTTCTGGAACTTTCTTTGTGGAGGAGGATGGCCTCAAACTCACAGAGATCCTCTTGCCTCTGCCTCTTGAGTGCTGAGATTAAAGGCATGTGCTACCACCGCTCAGCTTTAATTTTATATTCTTTAGAGCTAGTAGCATATCATCCATTTCTCTATAGAATTCTACTAAATAGTATAGTTACATTCATATCCAGTTTTGTTTTGCACTAAAAGGTCATCTTAGAATTCTTTATAATGTATATGCAAGAAAAATAGTGCTTTTAGTTCAGCCAGAAAGTTTTCTTACTCTTTCTTGTCTGGGTGTCTTTGTATACTCAGGCCTTGCTTCTTAGACACCTTTGTTCCCCTTGTCTACATGGGGAATGACTGTTTCTTAATGGTACAGCTGTGGATGTCATATCCTCTAGATCCTTTCTTCACAACACCCACATAAAATACTCCCTTTCTTATAACTCCATCTCACCTTCCCAGAGCACACAGCATAAGAGTGTGTGTATGTGTATATATATATATAAAACAGTAAGGGTGTAGCTCAGTCGATAAGGTGCTTGCAGTGTAAGCATGAGGACCCAAGTCTGGAATGGCGGTGCACATCTGTAACCCTAACACTAGAGAGTCTGGATCCAGATGTGGTGGTGCACATCTGTAACACTGGAGAGTCTGGATCTAGACATGGTGGTGCACATCTGTAACCCTAGCACTGGAGAGTCTGGATCCAGATGTGGCGGTACACATCTGTAACCCTAGCACTGGAGAGTCTGGATCCAGACGTGGTGGTGCACATCTGTAACACTGGAGAGTCTGGATCCAGATGTGGCGGTGCACATATGTAACCCTAGCACTGGAGAGTCTGGATCCAGATGTGGTGGTGCACATCTGTAATCCTAGCACTGGAGGAATGCAGACAGGTGGATCGCAGGAATCACTGGCCAGATACTCTAGCCAAATCAGTGAGTTTTGGATTCAGTAAAAGACCCTGTTGACAGCTACAGAAAGACTTTTGGTATCCACATATGCACATGCATGAAAATGTACACACACATACCATACATAGAATTAAAAAGAATTGTAAAGTGCACTTGTTTAATCCCAGCATTTGGGAGGCAGAGGCAGGCAGAGCTCTATGAGTTTGAGGCCAGCCTGGTCTACAGAGCAAGTGCCAGTATAGGCTACACAGATAAACCCTATCTTGAAAAACTAAAATAAATAAATAAATAATCCATCTACAAAATAGAAAAAGAAAAAAACAATAATAATAAATTGCTAACAGGAATATGAATTGTTTCTGTGATATCTAAGGAGTAAGCAATTTCAGTTCCAAAAGTCATTCAGATACCCATACTTTTTAATTTAGTTAATTCTCTTTTTGGAGCACTACCATAAATCCTAACTATGGAAAAACTTTGCATAAGAATGTTTACCACAGCTACTATAAACAAACAAACATTTGACAACAAGTGTCAATGTATACAATTCAACATTAAAATTGTGTTTAGGAAATAATTTTAAGAAAAATAGTTATTATAAATAGCTTATCAAATATAAAACTGTCTATATGACATTATCACAATCTGTAAAATAAGCATAAAAAATAAAATACTGGCTGGGCAGTGGTGGTGTACACCTTTAATCCCAGCACTCAGGAGGCAAAGGCAGAAGGATCTCTGTGAGTTCGAGGCCAGCCTGATCTACAGAGCTAGTTCCAGGACAGGAAGGGCTGTTACACAGAGAAACCGTCTCAAAACACCAAATTAATTAATTAATCAATCAACTAATTAATTTTAAAAGTGAAATAAATAAAATACTGTTGGCCAAAACTGATTTCCTTGGATGGAGTGATTTCTTTTTTTTCTAAAACTTTTCTAGATTTTTCTGAAATATCTGTAATAGAAAAAACTTATTTGTAGGAGGGAGGGATTGCTTGTTGGTTCCCGGCTAGCTCAGATCCGAAATAATCACACAGAAACCATATTATTTCAATCACTGCTTGGCCCATTAGTTCTAGCTCCTTATTGTCTAACTCTTACATATTAATTTAACCCATCTCCACTAATCTGTGTATCGCCATGTGGCAGTGGCTTACCAGCAAAGTCTCAGCACATCTGTCTCTGGCAGTGGCTCCATGGCCTCTCTCTGACTCAGTCCCTTCCTTCTCTCAACATACAGCCTAGTTCTTTTCCCCCACCTAGTTCTGTTTTTCCCAGACACAGGCTCAAAGCAGTTTTTTATTCATTAATCAATAAAGCAACACATAGACAGAAGACCTCCCATACCACTTATTTACTTCTAAGTCAAGAAATAAAATTATTCTTTGTAAAAGTAAGGTCTTCAGGCCACTGAACATGAGTTCTGTGATTTGGAAATGGATGAAAAGAGCATTTGCGGCAATTACAAACACCAGAGCACATAAAAACAGGCAACGAAGACAGTGCCAACATTCCCACAGTCTGTGACTCGGAGTTCTTGTGCTACCTTTCCCGATGATGAGCAGGGGCCGTTTGGCATTTCTAATAACAGATGCTGCCATACACACAGCAGGGGTTTCGGCCATGCTAACTGGAGATGGCATGCAGCACTCCTTGTACCTAGAAATAAAAATGATGCTGTAATAATGAAAAGAGGCTAGGGGCTTGGAGATAGCTCAGCAAGTAAAGGCACTTGCCACCAAGTCCAAAGACCACTAAAGCATGCATATGCGCACACACAAATAAATGCTGTAGGCTGAGAGTGGTGGTGCATACCTCTAATCCCAGCACTCAGGAGGCAGAGACAGGTGGATCTCTGTGAGTTTGAGACCAGCCTGGTCTACAGAGCTAGTGCCATGACTGGGTCTATAGCTACTGGGAAACCCTGTTCTCGAAAAAATTTTTTAAAAAATGAGATCTATATTAGCCAACTATCTAGACACACAATAAAATAGGGCATCAACCTCTACACAAGTTTAAAGAGAGGCTACATTTTCAACTCACCTAAGGCACACTGTCCTTCATTCCTCAGTATTATTTTGATAGTCATACTCACACACACACACACACACACACACACACACACACACACACACACTAGATGTCATCATGTCTGGTTCTAACAAGTAGAAACTACCCCAGTATACTGAATATACTGACCACTGTCTGTAGCTACTAGAGAACCATTTCCATAATAGCAAGGTCCACAAACATTGCGTTTAAGAAATAACAATGAAACACGCTAGGCAGTGTTGGCACACGCTTTAATCTAGCACTTAGGAGCCAGAGGCAGGCGGATATCTGAGTTTGAGGCCAGCCTGATCTACAGAGAGTTCCAGCCAAGGCTCTGTAGTGAGACACTGTTTCAGCACACATATACACACTTAAAACAATGAATATTCATTGTTATGGATGTTCAATAAATAAACTACAGGAGAAATGTAACCTATATAATGTGTATGAAGGCTCAGGATAGTAGTGCACACTAGTAAACCCAGTACTTGGGAAGTGAAGGCAAAAGGATTGGCTTTGAAACCAGGCTGGACTACACAGTGAAATCAGTCTTAAATCTTCTAACTATAAATTCAACATGTTGATTAAATATGCATGACAAAAAGGAAAGGTACCATTCTAGTGGGCATTTTTACCTGTGGATTGTCAAGAAGATGACCTCTCCCTAAGCTGTACTGTCTACTTTGATAATAATAATATTGGCTTATACAGAGTTTTGATGAATAAAAATAAATACAAGGATGTTTCACAGTTAAGGTCTGTGAGTCTCACCTAAGGAGCTGCATGGCTTGGAGCTCAAGTTAATGACAATTAACAATCAAATCCCAATAGCTAGTTTAAATTCTTTAACCTAAATGTTGGGAGATGTGTTCATGGATCTCAGAGTGCATCACAGCTGAAACAAAGCTTTGAAAATAACAAAGTTAGACTTAGATGTTTTTGTTAAGTAACTTTGAGGTAAAAAACCCAAGAAGACTATCTAAAGTCTTAGAAAGGAACATAATTGAATGTGAAACTCTTTAAGGTCAGGAAACAAGAACAAAGCAGTCCGATTATAACTGGCTGATGGACTTTCATTGCTAGATTTGGATGATGACCAACGGTGATGATTAATCCTTTATATCCATTTCTGTTCTCAATCTCCTGATGTAAAAAACTATTAATGAATGGATATGTACCCTAAAGATTTAAAGGAGAACTGACTGATTCTTTTTCTTTTTTCTTTTTTTATAAATATTTATTTATTTATTATGGATACAATATTCTGTTTGCATATATGCCTGCTAGAAGAGGGCACCAGACCTCATTACAGATGGTTGTGAGCCACCATGTGGTTGCTGGGAATCGAACTCGGGTCCTTTGGAAGAGCACGCAATGCTCTTAACCGCTGAGCCATCTCTCCAGCCCCTGACTGATTCTTTTTCAAATATCAAAGTTTATGTTTATTATTTCTTTAAGATTCCTTTCAAGATAAGTAATAAAGTAATTCTACAGTAATTTGTAACTGTAGAATGTAGCCTGCCAGTGAAAGACCTGACAAGAACACCATGCTTGCCACATGGTTAATCTACAAGTTGTTTGGGTATGAATGCATGTGGGTTCTTGGGATAATTTGTATTTCACCTGTAATATATAAAATGTTTAATCATATGAGGGATTAAAAACATGTTTTTACCAATAATCTTTCACTTGAGAAATAGAACACAACTGTTTTGACTCTTACACTGGCTGGAAGATTCTGCTGGGGTATAAAAGCTGTGAAACAACATGAGGAGAGAATAAATGACCAACAGAGTTTGTGAGTGCCTTTTCCCCTAACACCCTCCGATAGAAAAGATCAGCTTCGCCGACTCCGTGGACTCCTTGTGCTGCTGGAGGCTGCCCCCCCAGACAGCAGTACAATAATAAAATAAAACTTTTTTTCAAAGAATGATTTCGACATTCCTGGATTTCTCTAAAAACGTTATAACAGAAAAGGTATATTTTATTCCTAAGACTAAAGAAATACCACTTAGGGGGTTGATGGACGACGGTAGCATATTTATCAAGGCGAGTGACAATTAAGTGTGACTTTCTTGTACTTCTTTTCACTCAAGGTTTATTTAAGAAATCAAAGTGAGGGACAAATCACAGAAACACACTTCAGAACATTTTAAGTTATGGGGATGCTAGACGAACACTTTTTATACTAAGTCCTAATAACGCTTTCATCAATCATCTATCTTATCTCTTGGCTTACAGTGAAATGCTTGTCAATGTGTGAATATATGTTGCTGTGATTGATTTAATAACAAAACTGGCCAATAGCTGAACAAGATAAGGTTAGGGGGCGAGCCAAACTAAGGACACTGGGAAGAAGAAGGGTGGAATCAGAGGCATCTCGAGCAGATGCAGAGAAGCAAGATGAAAGTGCCATGTTGAAAGAAGTTACAGCCACATGACAGAGGGTAAATAAGAAACATGGGTTAATTTAAATGTAAGAGTTAGCTAGGATCATCCTGAGTTATTGGCCTATCATTTAAAATTAATAATTTTAATTAAATTATAGTTATTTGGGAGCAGCTGGTGAGACATAGAGAATTCAACCTATATGTTAATAACCCATACGTTAATGGAGACATATATCTGAGGTTATTAACTGGGTGAATAACTTTGAATAAGGAATCAGGAAGTTCCAAGTATTAGATTAGTAATTAAATCGATAGACAGTTACTAAGTAATACCACTTAAATGAAAAGAACCAAGCCTTTTGGCTAGGACTCAGTTTAATTACAAAATCATCAAAAGTATTGAGACACTTGGAGATTAACAAACTGCTAGATAAATTCTTTTCGAAGAGTAAGTATGATAACACAAAACTAAGGAAGAATCTGAATAATTCTTACTTTATAGAATTCACATTCTCCTGGAGGATCACGAGATCTGCAGGAATGTCAACGTAACAAGCACCTGGCCGACCATAGATACTGCTTCTCACTGCCTGTGTTTATGACAAACAAAATGTCTCAATTATCATATTCTTCTTCAAGTTACTCTAAAAGTGTGAAGTGAACACTAAGTTTTCTTGAGGCATTCTTAGCTGGATAAAAGTTATAATTAAACCGGGCAGTGATGGGGCACGCCTTTAATCCCAGCACTTGGAGGGCGGAGGCAGGCAGATCTCTGTGAGTTCAAGGCCAGCCTGATCTACAAGAGCTAGTTCCAGGACAGGCTCTAAAGCTACAGAGAAACCCTGTCTTGAAAAACAAAAACAAAAAAAAGTTATAATTAAAATTGAAATGTCCTCCATTAACTCTTATTTCTGAAAGATAATTTCGTCTAAAGGGGGATAAAGAGTTCCTGTAAGGCCCTGAGATTCATGCTCTATTACACTTGAAGAGCATCCATTAGTCTCTGCTTTGGGTGCTGGTGGCGCAGGCCTTTAATCCCAGCACTCAGAGGCAGAGGCAGGCAGAGCTCTGCGAGTTCGAGGTCAGCCTGGGCTACAGAGTGACTTCCAGGACAGGCTCTAAAGCTACAGAGAAACCCTGTCTTGAAAAACAAAAACAAAAACAAAAAAAAAAGTTATAATTAAAATTGAAATGTCCTCCATTAACTCTTATTTCTGAAAGATAATTTCGTCTAAAGGGGGATAAAGAGTTCCTGTAAGGCCCTGAGATTCATGCTCTATTACACTTGAAGAGCAGGCATTAGTCTCTGCTTGCTGTTTACGCTGGATCATGAACTTTTACCCACTTCTTAACCTTAACTACTTGGCAGCGTTTTCAGAAACTGTGACAATTTACGATGTATCAAATTGATTCTGTAATGCATGGTTTTGAAATAGCTCAATTATAATTTCACATAAAACTCTTGCTAGCTAACATTAATTTACAACATGTTATTTAATTAAGTAAAAGACGATCTTATATGCAATATTCCCAACATTTTTTGCAAATGCTTAAGAGATCATTACCCAGATATATATTTATCTTTACTTTGGTTCAAATAAAAAGATAATTTAAGGAACTAACATACAGGAGAAACTTTATTCCAAAAATAGCTTGCTTTCCCTCTGTTTCAATAATTAAATATAATGGCAGTGAACGGTAGAATGCAAATAGCTTTTTAACAATGTCATTTTTATAGTCTGGGAATATTATCGCTCCATTATGAACAAAAATAGCAGCGCTGAAGGTGTTGCTCTGCAGAGGAGTATGTGCTTGGCACATTACATGAGACACTGGGGCCAATCTCCGGAGAGCTTTTCAGTAAATACTGTACCTTTTCAATAACAGAAGGAATATGTTCTATGCTGGCTGGCCGGGCAGAGAACTTGCTATATAATCTGCAAGCTTCAACCTATACAGAAAATGAAAATCATTTAAATTCAGATCACAATTATATTGTTCTCATAAAGGGAAGATAAAATGTTCAAGTCATTACTGCTTTTTACATTTAGAGGCAAGATAGAAAAAAATGTGGCTTTTTTTTTTTAGGTTATCTCAAAAAAACATTCAAATCACAAAGTCCTTTCTCAGGATGATTCTAGAATCAAAACATTATTTTCCTTTCTCAGATTAGCAAAAATAAAAATAATATACACCATGTACCATAAAACAGGCAAACGGGTATTCTTATAAACTGCTGGGGGAGGTTAGCTGACAAGCAAGTGCCCAGCAAGACTATGAAAATTCACCTGATGCATCTTACATCGTCTTCCATTTCTGCTATGCTCTGGGAACATGGGAGTTGGAAGTGCTACCTCTACACTGTCTAATGCACTTTGAGGAACATGGAGAAATTTGCCCTTGATACTTTTCAGTATGAAATCTACGGAAAAGATGACAGCCTTAGTCACACAGGCTTGAGGGGGCCAAGACATCCTTCAGTTTTTCAGAATCTTATGTTCATGGCCTTCAGTTTTAAGAACTTCCAATAAGAAAAGGATATTTGAATTTTAAATCAAACTGTGTTTTAATTTACGATCTAATAAACTTATTAGTTTAGGAAAATATATTTTAATGGTTGACATTAATGCTCTACTCCATGCTTCATATGAATATAATTTTTAAAGTAACTTCAAATTTTCTTTAAACTATTTTACACATTTATCTCCTCTCTGTATGTGGTGGTTTGAATAAAAATGGCCCCCACAGGCCCATAGGGAGAGGCACTATTTATTAGGATGTGTGGCCCTGTTGGAGGAAGGGTGTCAATGGGAGCAGGCTTTCAGGCCAGTGTCATTCTTTCTTCCTACTGTAAATCAGTCCCAATTAAATGTTTTGCTTTCTAAGAGTTGTCACGGTCATGCTGTCTCCTCACAGCAATAGACACCCGACCTAAGACACTGTGTGTGTGGACTGTGAAGGTGGGAGTTGAGTATCCTGTCATGTCTGTTCTGAGGTTGTTAGGCTTGATGGCAAGTGCCCTTTCCCACTGTGCTTTCTCACCTGCCCTAAATTTTATTTTTGTTTTGCTCTAAATCAGGGTTTTGCTAGCCTAAGATAGTCTTAAATGTACAATCTTCCTGCCTCAGCTTCATAACTGTTGGAAATACTGGTGTGTGGCACCATATCCAAGACTACACCTAAATTTCCTTTCAATTATTTTTCAATTCTACTTTTCTGGATACATTAGCATCATTTGAAAACTTTTGTTACTGTTATAATTAACCAATAAAACTTTGTATTCAAGAGTATAAG
>NC_022013.1:60679084-60688951 GCF_000317375.1 Microtus ochrogaster
CACACACACACACACACACACACACACACACACACACACACACACAAATTGATCTATAGGGACTAGAGAAATGGCCCACTGGTTAAGAGCAATGGCTGTTCTTCTAGAGGACGCAGATTAGATTCCCATCACCCACATGGTAGACACAGCCATGTGAAATTCTAGTTCTAGGGGATCTGACATCCTCTTCTGGCCTTCACAAGCACTATACACACACTGCACAGATATACATGCGGCAAAGCATCCAGACAAATAAATAATATAACAAAAAAATTAAGTCATGTCAATTTTGGTATAGATCAGCAGATCTCAAACTGTGTGTCATGACCCCTTTGGAGATCAAATGACCCTTTCATAGGGGTCACCTAAAGACCATCAGAAAACACACATATTTACATTATGGTGCATAATAGCAGCAAAATTACAGTTATGAAGCAGCAATGAAAATATTTTCATGGTTTGGAGTCACCGCAACATGAGGAAGTGTACTAAAGGGTCACAGCATTAGGAAGGTTGAGAACCATTGCTTTACATCTTTTTAATTCTATATATGCATATATATCTGAATGTAGTACCCAGATAGCCAGAAGAGGGCATCATGTTCCCCTAGAGCTGAAATGCCCATGGTTGTGAACCACCCAAAGTGGGTGCTGGGAACTCTCATCTCTGCAAGAAGTGTGTGTCACCACTGCCTGGCTTCTGGAGCTAACTAATGGCTTGGCTCTGCACTCACTCTTCAGGCGAGCTTTACTTGTTAGATCACAAGCAAAATTCCACCACATTTCATATTTTTAACAGACGTTATAAATTGTGTTTGTGAGAGGTTTTTGGTTAATGTGACTCAAATGAGGGTTATCTGGGGAGAAGAACCTTAACTGACAAAAATACCTCCATTAGATTGCCTGTAGGGCATTTTCTTGATTAATGGAAGTGGGTGGGCACAGCGCACAAGGCCACCCCTGGGCAGGTGCTCCTGAGTTGTGTAAGAAAACAGGCTGCTGAGTGCGCCCTGAGGAGCAAGTCTTGCTGACCTGCTGTTCCTCTGTGGCCTCTGCATCAGTCCCTGCCTGACTTCCCAGGACGAGGAAACAAACTCTCTCATCCCTAGTTGGTTTGGGCCACAGTGTTTCACCAAGCATCAGAAACCCCAGGCAAGACAGTGTTTTTACTTCAGCATCGTTGCTCAGATGGTAGAGCTGGGTACCTGAGGAAACTCCTGAAAGGCTCCCATTGTTTCTTGATTTCTTTCAGAAGAACCACCAATCACAATCAAGGGCCTGAAATAGCAATTTTTTTAAAAAGATAGTTAGAAATGAGAATATAGAAAACATTCACCAGTGTCCAATGCATGACAATTATGAGTGACTAAGACAGAGAACAAAGAAAACTACATCTTCCTTGAAAACCTAGAGATTAAAAAAAAAATTAAGATGTAATCTGATGGGCGAGATCCCATTCTCAAAACTCACAAAAATGGAAAACGTACAGTAAATGCTTTTCTTACATCAGCTCTCTCCTTCCATGTTAACATTAGGTTTCCAGGTACAGTGACAAAATCAACTTTATGTCTTACTGTTCCTGAGATGGAGAGAAGAAAATTTATATGTTCTTGAGTAAACCTATTTGGAAATGGAAAAATAAGCAATAGTTCTCAATTTTCATTTCTTAAGGCTAAAAAAGTTCTCCACCTTTTATTTCTCAAGGTTAAAAAATACAGCAAACTTAAAGGTTTTTTTGTTTGTTTGTTTGTTTTTAAGATTTATTATGTAGTGCTCTGCCTGCATGTGTGCTTGCATGCCAGAAGAGGGCACCAGATCTCATTCTAGATAGGTACTGGCAATTGAACTTGGGACCTCTGGAAGGGCAGACAGTGCTTTTTTTTTTCAAATTAATTTATTTATTATATACACAGTATTCTGCCTGCATGTATGCCAGCAGGCCAGAAGAAGGCACCAGATCTCATTATAGATGGTTGTGAGCCACCATGTGATTGCTGGGAATTGAACTCAAGACCTCTGTAAGAGCAAGCAAGCATCCTGTGCTCTTAATCACTGAGCCATCTCTCCAGCCCTGAGTCAGTGCTCTTAATCCCTGAGGCATCTCTCCAGACCCCAGACTTAAATATCAATTTCTAAGGTAGATATGGAAGAGGAAGACAAGGAAGGAAGACAGGAAGAAAGAAACACAGTGAAGCTCAGACAGACAGCTCTGTGGGTGAGGGCAATTGTTAGCAATCCGAATAAGGTGGGTTCAGTTCCTGGAGCCCATGATGCAGGAAACAGCCAACCTCTGTGGGCTGTCTCCACATGCTAGGTCCTGTGTGGGCATGCACGCACACACACACACACACACACACACACACACACACACACACACACACACACACAATGTGCAAAGAAGAAAATGTCCTTCACATTAAAAATGTTCTCAATTGATCAGAACATAATCCCCTTCATCCTACTATTACTGATAAAGTAGCTGAGAGAAGGTTAAATAAAAGAAGGATGGAGAATAAGCATTAAACAATTTATAAAGCAAATTTTAACAAATCAAAGAATACAGTTGCTATCCAGGCAAAGCAAGATAATGAAAATACACTTCTACATACTGAACAAAGGTGTTTAAAAACTCTCAGCTAGGAGTAATGCTATAGACCCATAATCCTAACTACTCAGGGGCCTGAGGCAAGAGGATCACAAGTTTAAGGCCTGTCTGGGGCATGTGTGTTCAAAGCCTCCTAGACTAACTTAATAAGATTTTGTTACACACACACACACACACACACACACACACACACACACACACCTTAGCTGGGTGTAGTGTCAAATGCCTTTAGTCCCAGTACTCAGGAGGCAGGCAGATCTCTGTGAGTTTGAGGCCAGCCTGGTCTACAGAGTAAGTTCCAGGACAGTATTATTATGATTATGATTATTCCAGACTAGCCAAGCCTATATAACATAGTGAGGGTCTAGGTTCAATATTTAACACATTTTAAAAGTAGTTCTTTATTTAGAACTACAAGCATGCTCACATCCATAAACACGAATACATACAGAGAATGAAACTCTAAAATGTTCAGTGTTTCTTTCTTAGTGATGGACTTAATATGTTCTTCCTAGCATTGCATATAATAAAGGCTACAATGTTGTTTTGATACCTATAGTGAACTGATACTATAGTCAAGCAAATCAACACTCACAATGTCACAGTTACCTTTTTATATATCACAGAAGTACCCCAATCTACATTTGTAGCAAATTTCCAGCATTCAGTTCAATATTATTAACTCTTGTCCTCGTGCTGCACATTGAACCTCAGCCAAGGCAGGCTTTGACCCCCATCTTCCCCATCTCCAGTCATTTCCCAGTTCATGACCTTCTACTCTGTTTCCAAGCATAGCAGAGTGGACTTTTGTTTTCCCCAAGTCTTTCCACTGTAGATCAGTTCTACTGTTCTAAAACACACAAAGACACATTTAAAAAGTTTTGAGCAAGAATGATTTAATTACCAGCAGTTCATGTTCGCATTTGCCATGCCACCCAAGGCGTGGATGAGACCTGGGCCAGAAACCACAAGGCACACTCCTGGCCTACAAGTAAAGCAGAGTTATCAACAGCGTCAAACCTAACAGCAGAAAGAAAAGAGGTGTGAATGCCAACCAGCTATCTCAGCTTTGAACACACCAAGTACCAATTTGTATTATGTTAGTTAGGGTTTCCATGGAAAGTTCCTGGTGGTCATTATAGTAAAGACATGTAGTCTTTACTATAATTGGTAAACAATTATTAGAATATCTTAATTAAAAATGAGTAACATCAAGTTTCTTTTAAGATATAATGTACATTATTACCGTCACATTATATTTTACTAATCTTTCATATTTTGTTCCAATCATTTTGGGTTGGAACAAGTTCACTGATTACAGAAGCAAATTTTTGACAGCCACATATATTTTATATGGATTTTTTCATTTTCTAACAAATAAATATAATACACTCAATCTCCATGAGGCGGTGATTCTAGATGCATGGTTTTCCTCCCCATCTTTCTGAATGCTTTCTGCTGACACAGTTCCTGAGCCACATTTCCCAATCTTTCAGACTTAAAGGAACACTAACAACAGTTCTAAGTATCCAGAGCAGTACCATCCCCAGCAAGCCCTACAGATGTAGACATCCTCCCTCCCTGTGCAATTCAACAGGTCATGGACCCCACACAGTCACTGAACACTTTCAGTGTGGCCACTACGAAAAAGCAGTTCTACTTAGCATCTTGGTTATTTTTAATTAAATGGAATAGCTACACATCGCTAATGCTACAATACTAGACAGTATAACTCTAAAATGTTTAAAATAAGAATTTCAAACTAAACTGTCAGTTTGTAAAAATAATCATCATTCCAGAATCAATTAAAGCATCAAGGACTGTAATTTAAATGCTTTCCAGGGTCAACAAAATCACAGATAAGGCCACAGAATAGTTCAAAGGCTGTTTCATGTTTCAGACAGCCTGGTTTTCCTCAGGCTCAAATTCAGAAGGTTCCCATTAAAGAGGACTGTGAGCTCTTGCTTGTTTATATTTCTAGAATTTAATTACTAACTTCACTTTTAGAATTTAAAAAATCTTACTAATGCTTATATATATATATGCCATAAAAAGTATGGTACAAATTTTAACAAAGGCCCAAATTCCACCTTAAAAAATATGTGAATGTAGAAAAAAAGTAAAATATATGAAAAAAACCTTAGCGGTTGTGGGATTACAGTCATTTTAGTTTTTCTTCTTTTTATATTTTCTACATTTTCTAAAGTGGTTACTTTTAACAAGTATTACTTTTTAGTAAAAAGCAAGGGCTGAGTAATTATCTAACACAGAAGACAGGAATGTGCGCTAGCAACCTCATTTGGAACCAAGCCTTTTAGATGAAGTGGCCTAAGGAAGTTAAGGGTTACTTCTTACTAATAGTATCATCTACAATCTTTTCAAGCCAACTAAGTTGTGAGTTGACATGTATATTTCTACCCCAAACTTTTCGGTGTATTCTAATGAAGTGGACTTTAGTTACCTGCCCGTTAGGTATCCAATCGCAGAGGCAGCATAACAAGCCTACAAAGAAAGGGCAGCAGGACTGAATGAGACATAGAGGACTCTGGTATAAATACAAAAAAATCTAATTACTAAAGGATGAGAATTTGTGCAAACAGAGGTAGCTCTGTCCCGACCCAGCCCACATCTTCTTTTAAATAATCACTCAGAGGCTTAATATTAACTGCAAAATGTTTGACTGAATAGCTCAGGCTTAATTACTAACTAGTTCTTACAATTAAATTAACCCATTTCTATTAATCTATATATTGAGACGTTACAGTGGCTTTTACAGGTATGCTGGCATTTTGTTTCTTGGGCAGCATCTCTCCTGACTCAGCTCTCTTTCCCTGTATTCAATTTGGCTTCCCTACCTAGCTATATTCTGCCTTGCTATAGGCCAAAGTAGCTTTTATTATCAACCAGTGAGAGCAACATATATTCACAGCATACAAAAGGGTTATCACAAAGTAAATTTGAGCTGGTCATGGTGGTGCATGCCTTTAATCCCAGCACTCAGGAGATAGAGACAGGCAGATCTCTGAGTTTGAGGCCAGCCTGTTCTACAGAGTGCATTCCAGGACAGTTAGGGCCACACAGAGAAACTCTGTCGCAAAAACACAATGAAACAAAAATAGTTGAGAGTTTACATAGGAAAGGAAAGGAAGAACTGGAACACTACTCATTTTTATGAGATGTGATAACCATAAATTTTAAGGAATGGCTTAAGTATCTAAGTATCTAAATTTTATTTTTTCAAGGAACGTTTCACTACTATTTGTTATTCATATTATCATCTTTAGAATCTTATCAATCATTTATGTCTGTCATTCCACTTATGAAGGGTTAGTTGATTTGTTCAGAGTCTGGTCTCATTACCTCAGGCTAGCTTTGAATTTGTTGTGTAGTTCATGGTGATTAGCCTTCCAAGTCCTGGGATTTTTAAGGTTTTAGTTTTTCTGTATTGTTTCCTATTTCACTAGTCTCTGCTTATGCATCAATTACTTAACTTCTTTCCTTGAGTTAGATCTGAGTTTCCTCTCCTAGTGTCTTGAGAAATAAGTGGACAGCACTGGTTTTAAACTTTACTAACAGATTCCCCTCAACTACTTAGGCTAAAATATCTTAGCTACATATTATGAATTATATTTGATGTTCATCTTTTCAAATTGATTAAAATATTTTCTATTTGCCACTGTGATTTCTTCAACTCATCTTTAAATCAGGGTTTGTAGCAAGGTCTGTATTTCTATCCCTCACACTGGTGATCTGTGTTTTCCCTTTTATTCCTAATCAGTTTGCTTGAAGTTTTCAGATAGGTATATGAGGCAGTGAGTGTGTTGCTTCTTTTTTTTCTTTTTAATCTATTTAACTTTATTTTGTGTGCATTTGTGTGAAGGTGTCAGATCCCTGGAACCAGAGTTACGAATAGTTGTGAGTTGCCATGTGGGTGCTGGGAATTGAACCTGGGTCCTGTGGAAGAGCAGCCAGTGCTCTTAACCACTGAGCCCTCTCTCCAGCCCTGTGCTGCTTCATTTTAAATGTGATTTTTCACTTATCCTTCTGTTACTGAGTTTGCTTCCACATGGTTGTTACACATTATTTACTGTATGTTTTCAATTCTTAGCAAGCAATCTGTTGCAATTTTCTTTAAGGCCAACATGGTTTTCTATCTGTTTGTTTTGAGACATGATCCCACTGTGGTCCAGGCTGGCCTTGAATGCAAGGTAAGCCCCACAAACCCGTGAGCTCCAGGAACCAGCTAGGAGTTACTATGCTTGGCCACTTTTCACTCAACTGTGGTTCATCCAGTGTATAAGGAAGATAAGGAATACAAAGTTAAATCAAATACAAGATGCTCAGGAAAAACGCTGAGTGCATTTTAAAATTATTCTTTGTCTAGGACATTATAGTGTTACTTATCTCTTTTTTTCTTTGGTTCTTCGACACAGTATTTCTCTGTGTAGCCCTGGCTGTCCTGGAACTAGTTCTGTAGATCATGCTGGTCTTGAACTCACAGAGATCTGCCAGCTTCCACCTCCCAAGTGCTGGGATTACAGGTGTGCACCACTGGAATTACAGGTGTGCACCACCAACGCAGGCTAGTAAACAAAGTCTGGAGTCCAAGTGTTCTGATTCTGACCCCAGTTCCCCTCCATTCTACTGTTGATTTTGACAAGTTTCTCGGCACACTTGCTTCTTCATCTATAAGATGAATGCAGTTCGCAGCACTGATAGGAGGATGAATCAGGGCTCTCAGACATGTAAAGCACTGAAAACCAGCTTCCTGACAATCGGTCCGCTTTCTGGCCACATGATCAATGTCTCAACTACTCTAAAGAGCTGATGAATGATAATCAAGCAGTACCCAGGTATGTCTTTCTCTTTAGCACAAACATGCTCTTGAATCCTGAGCCCTCTTGCATATTCCCTTCATTAACCCACCATCTTCCCTTCTAGATTGTTCCTCCTCTCTCTATTCTCAACCTCAGTCAGTAGAATTATCATTTATAGTCTGAGTCCCTAACCTAGCACTCACCTCCTTCCTAATAGGTAATGCCTACTCTTTCCTCAAGATAGCTCTGGCATTATCTTCTGTGGGATGCTTTCTTCGAAGACTGTATTTGTCTGTCTATTTAATTCTTTTGTTGTTGCACTAGGGAAATCCAGAGCACCAGGCATGTTAGGCAAGCACTCCACCACTGAAAGATAAAACAAGCTGTCCAAATCTCAGTTGACTGGGTTGGCTCCAAATCTGTGATTTTGTTTCACTCGAGTAGATAGAGATTACAGTTGTGACCATAGACTTTCCATAAGCATCCTTTGGCCTACCTGTCCACTCTTACGGCCTGCCGTGCCTTTAAGTTATACTCATGCAGCATGCAACAAACATTACTTCCACGAGCAATCTTCCCTGTCCTATCAGAGAACCAGCCACATACTCTGCAGCTACTATCTCTTCACGGATTCCTTTTGTGAGGACCATTATTCTAGATTACCTTTTTTTTTTAAAATCATGCTCCCACTTTTCCCAGCTGATCAACTTGAGTTGAAAAGTAAACCTCATTTCTTCTCTATATCCCTCTCTGCCACTGCTTATGCAACACCTACCAAGCATATAGTACATGCTCAGCACATGTCTAATGCAAGAAAAAGAAAGCAGTGGCAAACATACTTCCCCTAGAAAAACAGTAAAATGTAGATCAGCAGCTATACTTTCTCACGCAGGTAAAAAAAAAAAAATACAAAGTTGTCCCAAGTAAGAAAACGGAAAGGTAAGTGTACATAACTCAGTGGCAGGGTGCTTGTTTAGTATGCACAAGGTCCTAGGGTCAATTCCTAGCACTGAAGAAAGGTGGGGGGCAAAAGAGTAAGCAAACCAAATTCAATATCTACCAGTTTTCAGACTGAAAACACTCCCTATAAATTCCAAACCTTGTTGATAAACATTTTTCAATTAGTAAATAATGTAGTTATCTATATTATACAAACGCCTCAATCAAACCAGCACCATGGAGATAGGAAAACGAACCCTAACGCCTGCTGCACTGGAACTCACATTTGAGGGCAGAGAAAATGAGGCAAGAGGGGGCAAGAGGGTAGATCAAAGGGCAACAGTGGAAGAGAAAACAGGACTCTGCCTCAGCTGGACAGACAATGTTTCAAAATAGATTCTTACTCTTTTCTAAGATTTACTTTGTGTGTGTGTGTGTGTGTGTGTGTGTGTGTGTGTGTGTGTGTGTGCCCATGGAGGCCAGAAGAAACCATCAGATCCTCTAGAACTGGAGTTATAGGTGGTTGTGAGCTACCATGTGGGTGCCAGAAACCAAACCCTGGTCTCTAAAGAAGCAACAAGTGCTGTTGACTTGAGCTATCTCTCTAGCCCCAATTCTAGATCCTTTAAATTATTTGTGTGTGTGTGTGTGTGTGGTCAGACAATAACGTGAATCAATTATCTCCTTCCTTCTTCCACGTAGGTCCTGGCCACTGAACTCAGATCATCAGTCTTGGTAGCAAGCACCATTCAACCCCTCCATCCACACCAGATT
This sequence comes from Microtus ochrogaster, assembly GCF_000317375.1. Taxonomy (NCBI): domain Eukaryota; kingdom Metazoa; phylum Chordata; class Mammalia; order Rodentia; family Cricetidae; genus Microtus; species Microtus ochrogaster. The sequence goes on from NC_022013.1 coordinate 60,688,219, forward strand.
CTTGCCAGTGTTGCTGAGAGAGGGTAAGACTGGGCAACCAGAGGAAACAATGTAAGTGGGATCACAAAATGTCTACTTTGCTTTTCCCCGCTTCCAGATTAAACCCGGGTTCCAGTAAGAGCTTTACTGTCGCTAAGGTCTTTCAGCTTACCCCACGCCTGTTATGCAGCATGAGTCCTAGCCTTCAATCATCCATCCTGGAGATGCTCTCTGAGCCCTTGTCATGTCTAGAAATCACACCAGATACTGACAATACACATATGCAGCGATGAAGCAACATAGCTAGAACTTACAGCCTGATAGTGGCCACGGACCATCCCTTCCAGTTCTGACGTCTGAGCACAGACCCAAACTCAGAATATCTGAGTTCCATTGCCACTACCAAATGACTCATATTGGGCAAGTTTGACTTAATCTCTCTGCATCGCACTTTCCTGTCAAGTAGGAACAGTGTGGTACGTGCAATGCTTTAGAGGTGATGGGACGCCGTGTGCAGCGAATAATTGCCATTCGGCCATGTCCACACTCACCGCTTGCTCATTCCTCATCCCGATGTACCTGATGCCCAATTCCTGTGCAGCAAGGGCGATTTCGGTCACGGGGATGCCTACGACTCCGAACATGTATTCCACATTCTGGGGGTGGGGTGGGGGGAAAGAGGAATAAACGCAGATCACCAGAAAGGCCAACAGGACCCCCCCGCCCCGCCCTCCTCCGTCTCTATGACAACGCG
>NC_022013.1:60689811-60698424 GCF_000317375.1 Microtus ochrogaster
TATCATGGATGACACCCAGCTTGTTTGTCGAAAGATAAACTTGTCCAGAACATCCTTACACCGCAGCTTCCAGTGCCCTCTGCCTGGTTTTTATTTATTTTTGTTCCTGTGGAGTGTCACTAAGTTAATAATGTTGGTTGCTCTCGACTTACGGGTTCAAGGCGAAGCCTGCTGTCTATACAGCCAATGGATTCCTTTCTCAAAACAATCACTACCAGAACTCTGTATGAAGTGCACACTTAACTCTGATTAGAACAAATCACTGTAATCCAGATTAAGTGGTTTTTTTTATATAAAAGAATTAGTCTCCAACTGACCATATTTTGCCATTTAGACAAGTGAAAAACCATTGAGCTGGTTCCTGTCTTCACCTGCAGTGCATGGTACAGCATTTCACGCTTCCCTCGTTGCCTGTAGTGATTGAGCAGAAGTGATGTGAACACTGACTGGAAGGCCAAGAGTCACTCCGGTTGCATCCCACTGCACCATAGTAACCCCAGGATCTGTAATTTACACAAAGCACTCTGTGCAGGCATTGCACATGTTAATCATTGCACACATTAATCATGTTGGCAGTGTGCTTGAGATTTTATTTGTTGAATTTTGCCCTGGTTGAGTCAGACGTGGTGGTGTGTGCCTTTAAAGCCCAGCACTTGGGAAGCAAAGGCAGGTGGATTTCTGTGAATGAGAGCCTAGCTACTCTACCTAGTGTGTTTCAGGACATCAGGGATCACTGTCTGAAATGACAAACAAAAATAAAGAAAGGGGAAGGAAGAAAAAGGAAAGGAAGAAATCTGGCATTTTAAAAATAATTTGTTTAACTTCATTTTCTATGCATTGGTGTGAAGGTGTCAGATTCCCTGGAACTGGAATCACAGACAGTTTGAGCTGCCATGTGAGTGCTGGGAACTGATCCCAGGTCCTGTGAAAGAGCAGCCAGTGATCTTAATCACTGAGCCATCTCTCCAGCTCCTTGGCATTGTTTTTAAGTTTACTTGTTGCTCAAAGGAAGAATAAGCTTTTTGCTTTTTGTTTTTTTCGAGACAGGTTTTCTCCATAGCTTTGATTCTCCTGGAACTTGCTTTGTAGACCAGGCTGGCCTTGAACTCAGATCCGCCTGTCTCTGCCTCCCAAGTGCTGGGATTGAAGGCACCACTGTCCCCCTAAAAGCATAAATCTTTTAAAAATGTGCTAGGGATTGAACTTAGGACCTTGTGCGTATCAGGCAAGCACTCTACCACTGAGCTGTATCACCAGCTCTAAATTTTAACTTTCTTAAAAACAGAAGGCTAGGGGGTTGGAGAGATTGCTCAGTGCTTAAGAGCAGTGGCGACACTCCACATGGCCTGAGTTTGATTTTCAGCACCCACATGGTGTCTCACAACCCTCTTATAACTCCAGTTCCAAGGAAACAGATGGCCTCTTCTGGCCTCTGAGGGCACCAAGCACACACATAGAACACGACACGCATGCGGGCAAAACACTCGTACACATGAAATAAAATAACAATAATAATAAAAAGCAAAAGAAAAGGCAGTGTTGGTAACAAACTTTCCAAAGGGCAGAACCAATCGTCAGAATCTAAATAGTGATTATTTTAATGATCTAGATTTGAGATTATGAGGAGTGACTTTGCAACTTTTCTCCAAGTGGGTGAAGATAATATCTAGGTACTTGGGAGAAGCAGGGAGAGCTGTAGGTAGGGTGTGGTGAGGCATGCCTCCAATACCTGTACTCCTGTGGTACCAATACCTGTGGTGAGGCTAAGGCAGGAGGATCCCAAGGTGAAGGCCAACCTGGGCTAGAGTGTCCCTGACCCAAAAATAAGTGAGTAAAAAGAAAGTCGCAATATTATGCCCAGGAAGATTAACTTTCAGAAGAAGGCAACTTCTATAGGCAGTAATTCCACGGCCCCAGATTGTGATGTTATCTCTGTCGGTTCATACAAACACTAGGAATCCTTACAACCCTAGCTGAACCTGTGACAAATAGGTCATGCCTTACCAAAAAGTGGTGCTTGGTTACCAAACAAAGAAGGAATTAGGATTATTTGTTAGTACACCTTCATTTTGTTGTCGTGACAAACACCTGACCAAAAGCACATTCAGGGAGGAGAAGCAGTCATAGTCCATCTTTGAGAGAAGGTTGTCGGGTCAGAACTCAAGGCAGGGACCATGGAGGAACCTACTCGCTGGTTCACTCTGTGGCTTACTCCCTGCCTGGTGCTTACTGAGCTTTTTTATACAGCCCTGGACCACCTGCCCTATGAGCTGGGCCCTCCTGCCTTGATTAATGTCCATCTTGATTCATCCCTCACAGATGTGCCCGCAGACTGGCAGCTACTTTATGCAGACACATTGCTCAGTTGACTCCAGGCTGTTTCAGGTTGACGATCGATGATAACTAGGAAATTTGTGACATATTATAAAAGGGCTAAAAAATCAAAGTGGCTGACAATCAAAACGGAAACTGAGTCCATATCTTCTGCTTTTCTGGTATGGGGATTGAACCCAGGGCCTTGGGCTTGCTAGGCAGCTCCTACACCTGCTGGGCCTGGGAATCGCGCAGATGTTAAAGAGCAGAAGCAGCTTTACTCCACCCCCGCGGGTACTGGAATTTCTAACTAGTTAGGGCCACAAGCAGGGGGATCAGCGTTGTGACCCTGAACAGGGGGAGTTGGTCCTTTTTTAAGCAAAAGCTGCAAGTTGGGGGCGGGGTTGGGGTAATATAAGAAAAAGAATCTTTACAATTTGAGGTTAAGCTCTGGGTGACAATTTCAGTACATTCTGGGAATTTACTTGTGATAATGTTTTATAATTAGTAGTACAATTTGTGATAACAAGGTATTTGTACAAACTTAACGGGGTTTGTGGACACTTGCTTACACAAGTCTGTGGCTATCTTAACACAACGGAGAGCTTAATTTTTAACCAACTGTTCCCCCATGACTGAGAATATAGGACAGCGGTCAAGCAATAGAAGAAGCTGGGTAGGTGGGTTAATAATGTTCAGACTTACTCTGAGGTCTTCGTACCACTAAGCCCTGTTTTTACTCTTTTTTTTTTTAAGACAAGGTTTCTCTGTAGCTTTGGTGTATGTCCTGGAACTAGCTCTTGTAGACCAGGCTGGTCTTGAACTCACAGAGATCCACCTGCTTCTGCCTCTGGGATTAAAGGCGTGCGCCACCACCGCCTGGCCTGTTTTCACTTTTTTACATTAATACAGGGTTTCACTAAGTTGTCCAGGTAGGCCTTGAACTTTGGGTCTTCTTGGCTCAGTCTTCTGAGTAGCTAAGAGCACACAGCTATGCCACCTGCAAGTAAAAAGCCAGGAACAAAAATGAAAAGGAAATCTATATAGAGCACTATTTTTACAAACAACCCTTAAACTACACTGCAGGAAATGCGCTGTAGAAAACATCAACAGAGACAGAACAGGCATCAAATAAGGGGTAAAATGGTTGCTCGACTGTAACAGGCTAAGTTGATTCTGTTTGCTTCTCATTAAATTTATCACCTTTATAGTAGCAAAGCTTAGAGACAAGCTTGAAGCAAAACTGCCCACGGGAGACAACTTTAGACACTGGAGCCGTCAGGGACAGCTTAGTAATAACTCAATAATAAAAGCTCCTGGTCCCCGTTTTGTTGAAAGGCACTAAGCACTTTCCCCTGGTATCCTCTGACCTAGAGAAAGCTGGATTCCTGCCTCTGGCCTGAACTTTGCCTAGCAGTTTAATGCAGCCATGACCTAGCACTGAAGCCGGGAGCACTATGGAAAGAAAACAGAAAGAATGTGGTTCTCGTGCTTTGTCCATTCTGGGTTTGTTTTGTTCTTCTTTTCTTTTTAAAGTAAATTTGAAAGAGTTTCACATTAGCAATAAGCACCGCAATGATATGTGTGCTATGAAGGCATAATGGCTCAGCATGTAGTGTTTCTCCTTGGAACAGAATTGCAAAGTCCCCAGGGTTGAACTAAGGACATTTTCATAAGGGAAGACTTAATATCATAAACTGGTTTCTTCATCATAACCTTTGAGCCCTTTCTTGGGGCTTATCAGCAACTCATTGTTTTCTTATAGTTAATATTTATGGCATCTTTCAGACCCATGAAAGGATCAGAAGTTACTACAAAGCTACAAGCCAGCTTCTAGCTCAGGAAAGCCACACAGTGGGCCGGCCTCCTGTGTCCCGCCCTGACCGCATCTCCTTTCCCATCCCATAGAGGGAGCCATTACTTTGAACTTAATACCTTCATGATCCATTTTTAGGGTGTCTTAATCCATTTCTGTTGTTGTAAAAGAGTACATGACACTAGGCATTACCTATTGTTCTGTGGTGCAGGGGAAGCGATTGTTCCACCTCCATCCCTGACCCTTCCCCTGCCTTTTATGTTGAGGTAGGGTCTGTGAATTGCCTAGCCTGGTCTTGAACTCACTCTGGAAGGCCTTGAACTGGTGAGCCTTAGCTTTAGCTTCCCAGGCAACTGGGGATTATAGAGTCTGCATTATCAACCCTGGTCACTGCTAAGTACTGTGTAAGGACTCCTATTTCTGGCCACTTTTCTAGCAGCTCAGAAGAGTCCATTACTAGAATCGGGTTTTGGTGAGAACTGCAGAGCAGGAAGGCAAGCAGATGTGTGAGAAAGAGAGAAAAAAAAGACCAAACTAGAGATGGCGAACTCATTCCTAAACAATTCACGAGGATAAATGAGTCAGACTCCCTCCAACTGGACCCCACCTTCCAGCATGGCTGTGTTGAGGGAAATATACCATTTAGGGGAACACAGTCAGGGTATGGATAGCGTACTCTGAAGATTTTGTATGTCTTAACGCCTGTGTGAGTCTCTGTGTAGAATACTGGTGTGAGGTAGTGCCGGTTTTATCAGAAATTGTTCTCCAAGGTCATTTTAAGAACTTTCCTTCATAACATCATTGTGTGAGAATTGCCCTTTTCTCCATCAATTGGAACCTTACTGTTTTTGTTTTTGCCAATCTAGTCTGGCATGGTAGTGCGCACTTGTAATTCTAATATTTGGGAGACAGAGCAGGCAGGTTCATCCTCAGCTACAGCGTGAATTCAAGGCCAGTCTTGATTCCTTTTAGGAAGAGGATTAATAGCAGGAAACAAAGAAGGGTAACAAGGAAGAATATGATTGAAATGCATCATGTTGATTGTGAGCCACCATGTGGTTGCTGGGAATTGAACTCAAGACCTTTGGACAGTCAGTGCTTTTAACCTCTGAGCTGTCTCTCCGGCTCCTGAGCCATTTCTCCAGCCCCACAGTCCAGTTCTTAACACATGGGATTTTATATCTTAGGGAGTATAAGAAATCTCTGAAGACATTTTTGGTTATCACTATCAAGGGACACTATGGGCAACAGTGTCTATGATCTGGGTGTTTTGTTTTGTTTTTGTTTTTCTAGACAAGAGTTTCTCTGTAGCTTTGGTCTTATAGACCAAGCTGGTGCTGAACTCACAGACATCTGCCTGCCTCTGCCTCCCGAGTGCTGAGATTAAAGGTGTGTGCCACCACTGCCGGCATCTGGGTATTTTAATAACCTGTAGTAGCCCTGACAGCATATAATTATCTGGTCCAGATAGGCCTGGTGGCCTTTGCCTTTAATTCCAGCACTAGGAAGGCAGATACGGTTAGATTTTTGTGAGTTCTAGGCAAGTGTGGTTAAGTCCAAAGTATCAATACTGCAGAACTGAGAAATGTTTATTTTATTATTTTTGTTTTGTTTTGTCAAGACAGGGTTTCTCTATGTAGGCCTGGCTATCCTGGATTTCACTCTGTGGACCAGGCTGGCCTCGAGCTCGGGGATTCTTTTGCCTCTGCCTCCCAAATGCTGGGATTAAAGGTGTGTGTTACAACTGCCTGGCTTCATGTCATTCTTTTGTTACACACACACACACACACACACACACACACACACACACACACACACACACTTCAAGTAACTAGCTGGGCTATGGTGGTTCATGTCTTTTGGTCCCAGCATTTGGGAGAGAGAGACGGGTGAGTCTCTGTGGGTTCGGGGCCAGCCTGGTCTACAGAGTGAGTTTAAGGACGGCAAGGGTACACAGAGAAACCCTCTCTCAAAACAAAACAATAAAAAACAAAAACAACAACAACAACAAGAAGTACTGCTGCTGTCAGTGATTATAATGGCACTGTGAAACTTTTGGGAAAGACAATGGCAAATTAATTATGCTTAAATAAATATGAATATGTTCTTATATTTAGTTTAAAATATAAATTTAAAATATGTCAAATTTACAGTTAAATTTAATACTTTAAAAAAAGAAATGCATCGCGAACATAGGTGAAATCTCATAAGAAAACCTGTCATTATGCATATTTAACATATGCTAGTGAAACATTAAAATAAAATTATAATTTTTGCCAACTTCTCATTTCCAAAGATACTGTGATTATGAATGAAGTAAAGTTTTGCCCTTTTCTTTACTAGATTATTTATCTTTTTCTTATTGGTTCATAGATATCTTTTATATGTCCTGGATGCAAATTATTTGTCTTTTCTTTGTTTATAGTTGCTTTTTTTTCTTTATGAGAAAAAATTTCCCTACTTGAGCCACACTAGTTTTAAACTAGAGATCTGCCTGTAGTTCCCTTTGAGATGTTGAATTTTCTAATTATCTGTGATAATTGTTTTCCTTTATGTTTTATTTCTTGTATCTCATTTTATTTTATTTTATTTTATTTTGGTTTTTCGAGACAAGGTTTCTCTGTGGTTTTGGAGCCTGTCCTGGAACTAGCTCTTGTAGACCAGGCTGGTCTCGAACTCACAGAGATCCGCCTGCCTCTGCCTCCCGAGTGCTGGGATTAAAGGCGTGCACCACCACCGCCCGGCTTGTATCTCATTTTATAAGTGGTCCCTAATTTGAAACTTTTAACCCTTTTTCTGTGTCAAAAAGTTTGTTTCATCTTTTGTATTTATTTGATTTTCTGACCTTGTTTGGACTCACTAGGTAGTCTAAGCTAGCTTTAAATTTGGTATTCTTCTGCCTCAGCTTCTCAAGTGCTGGGATCACCGATGTATACCACTATGCCAAGCTCATTAAATCTCTAGTGTACCTGGTGTAGGTGACCTGGTCCAGCAAGTCATTCTTCAGTGGCAGGATCCTGAGGGGGGGGGGAGACCCAGGGATGAGGGAACAGAAAATAAAAAATAACAACAAAGCACCAGAAACTCTGGGACCAGGAGATCTCAATTAAGCTGATGGTTTATGCCAAGTAAGTATAGCATCTTATATACATTTTACAGGGGAAAATGGGCAGAGTCAACAGACAGCTATCATACAATGAGATGGTGTCGGCAGGAAGCTAACCAAGCAATGATGTACAAAGGGAACACAGGGAATCTCAAGTGTGTAGACAGAGCACATGGCAGCTTTGGGACTGATAACCCCAGTCTCTTCAGGGGAAAAGCCAGGGTCCCAGGAACCAAAACCTTAATACCTTCCAAGCCCTCAACCCAGCCCCAGACCAGATCTTGCCAAGTCTGCCTCTGGGCAAATACATAGAACTAGTGTTCTCTTTGTTATTTCATCAGCGCCTCTGAGAAAGCCTTGGGTTGGCCTGGCTCCCAACAACCAGGAAATACACACACACAAGGGGCAGAGGTGTGTGGAACCTGCACTTGTTTCTACACAACACCTTTATGAATTAGGTTTGCTTGGATATCTATCCACCCAAAATTTGGTGGTTTAAAAAAACAACCTACGTATCTGTGAACCCAGGTTCAGCTGGGCTCATGCTCAGCTGGCCTCATTCATGAGTCTGATCATTTGCCTATCACTAGATTATACTGGCAGTTGACAGACGGGGTTGTCTGTCTGGGCACCTGGCATATCTGCCACTGAAACCCATCTCACTAGACACCTGCTTTCTTCATAGCTGTAGAATGGGACAAGACCCATTGTGTAAACCTTTGCACATTTGGTAATGTCCCATTTGACACAAATTACTTGGCTAAACTTAGACTTGACTCTGAGCTAAATTACACTATGAGGAAATAGAGAGGGAACTAATTGATTGGGTTTTGTAATAGTCAAGTTGCCATAATAGTCAGTTGTTTGAGCACCATTTGTAACAGTTCATTCTGATTCCAGTATCATGTTCTGTCGCTTTAGACACATATCATGCTTCATGTATGCCTCGCTTTCCTCTTGCTGTGGTAAAATACCATGAGCAAAGCAACTTCAGAAAGAAAGAGTGTATTTTGGTTACAGATCCAGAGGGATAGCGCTCATCAATACACAGAAGGCATGGCGGGGTGGCAGGAACAGGAAATGGGCTGATCATATTTTCATTTACATAGGAAGGGGGTGAGGTGAGAGAGAGAGAGAGAGAGAGAGAGAGAGAGAGAGAGAGAGAGAGAGAGATTGATTCCCATGTGCAAGAAGCAGAATGAGGCTGCAAACCCTTAAAGTGACCCCCAGTGACATACTTTATCTGGAAAGATTCCACCTCCTAATGGTACCATAACCTCTCCTAACAGTGCCAACAGCAAGGCTCAAGTGGGCAAATACATGAGCCTATGGGGCACATTTCTTAATTCAAGTCATTTTATACACACACACACACACA
>NC_022013.1:60698819-60701966 GCF_000317375.1 Microtus ochrogaster
CTCAAACTCACAGAGATCCGCCTGCCTCTGCCTCCCGAGTGCTGGGATTAAAGGCGTGCACCACCACCAGGCTCGTTTTGTTAAGAAAAGGTTTCTCTATGTACTGAGGTCTTGAACTCACAATCCTCCTGCTTCAGGCTCCCAGGTGCTGGGATTACAAATCTGAGCCACCACATCTGGCTTCTGCCTTAGTGTGTGTGTGTGCGTGTGTGTGTGTGTTGTATGTACATATTTGAGTGGCATGTGCAGGTACATGTTGAGGCAGATGTCGGATGTCTTTTTCAGTTGCTCTTTAACTTAATTTTAAGACATGGTCTCCCTGAACCTGAGCTCATCAGTTCAGCTAGACTGGCTGACCAGTGAGCTCCAGGGAGTCCACCTTTTCCCCCAGTGTTAGACTACAGCATACACCAGTGCTCCCCACAGTCACGTGAATGCTGAAGATATGAGGTAACACGCATGGCCGGCAGATTACAGACCAGGGCACCTCCTGACAGCATCTTCTCTATTAGTTTTAAGGAAATAAAGAGGAAAGAAGCACCTACAGACTAAAAGACACTTTAAAAGTCTATTTTTTTTCAAATGGGCAACAGTAAATTAATGTTTAGTGGGTGACAAAGCTGTTTTAATAATTTTTTTCTTTTTATTTTATGTGTATTGGCATTTTGCCTGCATGTGTGTAAGAGAGAGTGTCATATTTCTTGCCACTGGGGTTACAGACAGCCATGAGCTGCCACATGGGTGCTGGGAATTGAACCCAGGTCCTCTGGAAGAGCAGTCAGTGCTCTTAACAACTGAGCCCTCTCTCCAGTCCCAACAAAACTGTTTTTTTAAAAAAGAGAGAAAGAAAGAGACATGGTGGTTCTAAAGTGTTTTAATTACATGAACATTTATGAATAAGGTTGTCTGACTTAATAAAACAAAAACAAAACCTAGACATCTAGACACATAATTAAATTTTAGCTTTAGATTCTCAGTGGAAAAAGTTTTAGTATAAAGATACTTTTAACATGTGAAATTATGTGAAAATCAGATATGACTGGCTTTCCATGTCTGACAAAAGCCATAATTTTTATTTAAGGTGGTAAAGAAGTTTCCATTAGCCAGCCTTCCTCATAGCTAGAAGAGGTTGCTAGGCAACCTTTGGGGAAAGTCAATGGAACTGGCAAGTACCTCCTGCTTCTCCACCATGTGGTGCCTAGACTTGGAGCTGTCATCTTGCCACTACAGGGTAATCCTGCAGATGGAAGACACATGCAAAGGCAGATGGAAAGAGAAGAATTCGAGTCTTAGTGAAACCTCTTGAGTCTGACCTGATGGAGAAAAAAATTCTATATCCTATGTAGGTGGAAGTTTCTATCCTATAAGCCGCTCCTAAGTAATCATGCAGAGGCTTACTATTAATTATAAATATTTGGCCAGTAGCTTAGGATTGTTACTAGCTAACTCAAATTTGAAGTCAAGATACCTTTAAAATATTTGTTGGTTTAGTTTAGCAGTCTGTACAATGAAATGTCTCTCTGTACTTAGCTCATTCACAGTCAAAAATTTTAAAGAAAATACAATAGTATGCATAATCCAGACTCTCTGTGTATTTTCCATCATTACGTGGCTTATTTTTCTTTACTCCTTTAATCTATTACTGTCTGTACTCATTTATATTACCTTTACTGTCTCTTTAAAGACTTTGTTTTATTTTTTAAACTTATTTCTTTTTATAATTGTCTATACTCTTTTTCTTCTCTATCCCAAGCCTACATACATTTCTCCAACACTGTGACCTTTTCAGAGATTTATTTTTGTCTGAATCTGTCTTTATTGCGTATCTGTAATTATTTTCTGATAGGATCACCTTTTTTTTTTTAAAAAAAAAAAAAAGCTAAGCAGGCATGGCTAGGACCAATTCTATGGCCCTGCCTGTTTGCTCTGCCCAGGTCAACATGATGGAAGTAATGTTCACTGCTTCTGTGAGCCATGCTCAGTGTCCCAGCTCCAGGGACACAGCGGGTCTATGTTGCCAGCAGCAGGTCTATGTTGCCATTAGCAGATTGTAGCACACTACTCACAAACCCCATTTAAGTGCAGTACCTCCTGAAAGAACCGGAGTTCGTGCTACTAGCAAGAGTGAGGGGGCCAGCCACCCCCTTTTTAAAAGAGGCTGTGAAGTTTTTACTGCTAGTACTGAATCAGGAAGCCTTCTCTTAGAGGAGCTACACCACTTTGCTTGCTACCAACAAACAGAGCCTATCTGGAAAAAAAAAACGTGGTTACCAAGAATCTGTGCTTGGCTCCCATTTTCGTGGGTCTAGAAGCTCTCTCTCTCTCTCTCTCTCTCTCTCTCTCTCTCTCTCTCTCTCTCTCTCTCTCTCTCTCTCTCTCTCTCTCTCTCTCTCTCTCTTTTTTAGGTCTTATGTAGATCCATGTCCCATTTGGTGGACACCATTTTGTAGATAGAGATTGCTCGTTCATTTCCAGGCCACCCAGACCTGAAATAATCACACAGAAACTATATTAATTACTACATTTCTTGGCCAATAGCTTAGGCTTCTTATTAACTAACCCTTACATCTTAAATTAACCTATTTCTATTAATCTATGTATTGCCATGAGACTCATGGTTTGCCAGTAAGGTTCTACGGCATCTGTCTCCTTTGGCAACTACATGGTGTCTCTTCTACTCCACCTACCCTCTCTCTACATCTGTTTGAATTTTCCATCTGGCTTTACTCTGTTAAGCTATTGGCTAAAAGCAGCTTCTTTATTAACCAATAGCAATAAAACATATTCACACTATACAGAGGGGAATCCCACATCAAGGGAGGAGGGTGGAAGCAAAGTTGTGCAAGTAGTCACAGTTCTGTGGGAAATGGTATTCTACAGAAGACTCACTAGAAACATAGTTGAGACCTTTTCTATTAACACAAAAATTCAATGCATTCTCAAAATTCAAGTTTCAAGATTTGGAGAGATACTAACGTTCCGTCACATAATTAATTAGAAAGTAGTGGACAGAATTGTAGGAAGATTATGTAAAGAAAGGGAACATGAGTTTTATTAATTCTTGAAAGCAACTTGAATTGATTTCTTGGGAAATTAACGAAATCTTAGCAGCTAAAGTATTATTAAGAAGAGCACTCCCAAGCCAGG